>NC_091449.1:21647131-21947131 GCF_964237555.1 Oryctolagus cuniculus | reverse complement strand
TTGGCCAGTCTTGGCCCCCGAGGCTCCAGCAGTCCCCTGACTTCATCAGCATGCTCTGTGTTGTGATGACCGTTGCACTGGAGCTGTTTGCCAACAGAGTCTCCAAAGAGCCACGGAGGTAGCTGGCCGGCCCGCTTGGAGCCACCTCCGCTTCCAGGAGGGCAGGTCCTCTCTGTCCTTCCCGGGAGGCTGGGCTGCTGTGGGCTGCAGTGGCCTCGTCGGCATCCCTGGGCCCTGCCCGCCCTGGTGCTGCGAGCGGCAGGCCCGGGAAGGAAGAGTTAACCAGAAATGGAGCGGCACTGCTCGGGGGCAGGCAGCCTCGCTGCAGAGCCGAGCCGCGCGTTCGTGCAAAGGCAAGCCATTTCCCGAAACACTGCAGACACACGGCCTCGGGCAGCCTAAAACCTTTGGAGACCAAAATGGCTCGCAGGGGTTGGAAGTAATAAGGTGTTTTTCCCTTCTTTCTCCTTCACTGAAATTCTGCGAGGTTGCTCTTGCCTTGCTGGGGAACAATGGTGCTGTTTTTGTGTTTTCTGTGGGTATTAAGATCCATTACGCTGTGACATTTTTAAGATTGGTTATCCTGTAGTTTGGTGTTAAATTGAAGTTGTTTGTTTTGAATTTAATTCTTTCATTTTTCAAATGGGAAAAGGCAGCTATGCAGTGCGGTGCGGCTGGCTCACTCAAGTGTGCCCGGACTTGCTGGGAAGCAAACCTGCTCACCACGCACCCACACCTCGAAAGCACCTGACCCCCGTCCCCTGCTGGGAAGTCTCCAAGGGTCCTCGGAGCCGACTTTCAAAACTGGGGACCAGGGGTCGTCTCCACTGTATCTCTGCAGAGACAGGAGAGAGGCGTTTTTTTTTTTTTTTAACAGAATGTCATACATCCAATCTGTTCTGCCTAACGCAGCCCGCACATAATTATCATACTCTCTGTTTACGACAGCAGCAAAATCAGCTTCCATCCGACAAATGACCCAGCAGCAGTGGGCCAGCCGCCACTAAAAAGACATCTGTTAACTCTTTGTCAAATGCCCTGTCCTTCTCCCTTTCTCTCAGACAGCTCTGTGGTTAATTATGACCTGAGTGTGTGACACAGACAGGGAGAAACCTGGCTCCAAGAAATCCCCTTCTGTCTCCCTTAAAAAAAATAAAAAAATTTTAAAAAGAGCCATGGCAAATTGTTTTAAAATAAACATTCATTCATAGCCCCAAAATAGGTTGTAGGAATATGTTTTGATTAAGCCCTAAGACTACAGGGTTACTGGATAGCATAGTGTCTGGAGATCCAGCCCTTCATGAAAAAAAAAAAAAAACCCAATCATATCGCATTCTTATGAAATCATAACAAAGTTTCCATCGGGGAACCTGGGCAGCCGTCGCTACCCTGGATGTGTTGTGAGCCAGGGACTCTGCGTGTGTCTGTGCTGTGATTATTAACTTAGTTCCTGGTGAACAGCAGTTCTGTTGTCATTGGTCACCAATCTGATAAACACAAACCGAGGCCCAGCCCACCCAAGGGAGAACTTGGTTTTCATGCAGGTCAGATCTCCTCACCGGATCCCATGGGTGACAGTCGGTGTCTGCCGCTAGCCCTGGTGTTGCACTGGTGACCTCCTTACCCTTGACGCCTGCCCCTCCCTCAGCAACGGGAGTCGCCCCTGGCCCAGGCCTTCACTTTGGGATCCATACGTCAGTGCAGGGCTCAACATGTGTGGGCCTGGAGGGGAGGGCGGTTGCCGAAAGCGAGTTTCATGGGTTCTTTTCCTCAGCTCAGTATAGAAATAAAAAGTCAGGAAACAATTTGCAAAGAGTCAGAAACTTTTGTTTGATTGGCAGGCGACAGAAAAGCATCTGGTCCCAGAGGAGCGCAGGCGGAGTGCCCGAGCAGGACACTGGCTCTGAGGAAGTGCCCAGGGTTTCTAAGGCATGGCTGTCTGTTCACTGGGTCACTCTATTGGGGGTGCCCACTGGGCGGGGTTTTCACATACGTATGTTGATTGGCGTGGGGCTCATGGAGATGGCAGGGTTCTCCTGAGACGGCCCGACTCTCCCCAGGGGCTCAGCCCCCTCCCCTGCCAGCTCTGGGTGAAAGCTGGCACCCACCCCGAGGGTGTGATTTAAAGCCGCAAGGTCACACGTGCAGCACAAGAAGCTCTTAGTGGGGAGACGCTGGCCGGGCTGGAGACAGCTGTCCCGCCACAGCTGACCGCCTGCTTGCGAGGGACATTCTGCCTACGTCTGAGGGGCCCTCAGACTCCCAGCCCCACTGGCAGCCTCAGGCCTGGTGCTCCCTGTTCCCCACCTGCTCCCGTCCTTGGGTTCTTGGTAAAAGCAACACCACTTCAAGTGGGATTCACCAAAGGCTGTGCCGGGAATTGGAGCCAGCTCCACAGAACCAGGACCACTTAAACCTGGCCTTGACACCCATTCTTGCAAAATGCAGGATGGCCTTCCTCATGCCTGTCTGTGGAGGGCACGAGGTGGTGCCAGCCCGGCCCCAGGAGGGCCTCCCAGGCCCTGCCTGCCCAGCCCAGGGTCATTGTGAATAAATATCTGTTGCTTCTGGATTTTTAGCACTCGATTGCTCCGAACAATGTAATGATATTCAGGAGGTGTTAAGTGATGGGAGAGCATTTGCGATGAGCACCGTGGCTTTGGGCCGGGGGATGGGTGGCTGCCAGACCTGCTCCCTAACCCTCACCCCACCTGCAGCTGGCATGCGGGAGAGGGCCTCTAAGGCTGGCATCACTAGGCTTCCGGCCTCTGCTGCAAACGGCATCCCCCTCGAGACTGCAGAAACCACTTCATGTCACCGCTCCAGTCCTCTGACTTGAGACCCTCATTCTGGGGCAGGAACTGATTAGGGGTCAGACCCTGTCAGCCACTCCATGACCGCTGGCTGCCTGCTCTGTTCACTCTCTGGGCTGCGGGCAGGTGCAGGGGGCAGGTGACTGGAAGTTACCTTGCCAGTCCCCTTTCCCGCCACCTCCCAGCCCAGGGGACAGGGAGATGGGTGGACACTGGCTTCAGGAAGCCCCGGAACAAGGGGACAGGCTCACCCCTGAGGTCAGAACCCTTTCCTACTGCAGCCACAGGGCTGAGCCTTTGGGCTTGAGACCCATTTCAGACTCTGTCCTGGGGATGCCCATGTGGATTAAATTAGAACAATATGGTTTTCTAACAGCCTTTTGGCTCGGAAGGCAAGCAGATAAATGGAAACAAACCCATGTGAATGAGACGGGACTGTGGGAGGGCTGCTTCCGCCCAAAGCTCTATAGCCTGCAGGCTGCCCGCTGGGAACTCCCCACCCCCTGCTGCGCAGACCCCCAGCCTGGCCCAGGAAGCCCTCACCACAGGGCTCCTTCTGCCACCCCACTCCCCTTCTCCCCCTCCTCAGCCTCCTGCTGCCCCCCCCCCAACACACACTATGGGTGCTACACCTGGTTCCAGCACCTTCTCAAGCTTATGCGGCACCACGGCGAAGAGGCCACATTCCAAAGTCACCGCGGGCAGGTCACTTGGTCTGTCTCACCTTCAGTCGCCTCACCTGTGAGCGGGATGAATGTATCCACCCCACAGGGGGCTCTGAAGACTGAGACAACTCACGTGCCCTGACGACACAGCTAGCATCTGCTGTGCATTTCTCGTTGCATGCCCTCTCCAAAGTCCACCCAGCCTCAGGGCCCACCTCTGTGGCCTCCCCTGCTCAGCGAAGACCCCCACCCACCTGCAAGGACTGAGGGTAGAGGCTCTGTCGCAGCAACAGCAGAGACAAAGCAGGTGCTAGTGAACACCTGTCGCAAGGTTGGTTTGTGATGACGGATGGTGGTGTTGTTATGAGGGAAGAGGGGCCAAGCACCCCCTACAGGCAGTCGGTGTCAAGCACTCCCGGACACGCTGCACAGGTCCTTGGACTCAAGCTGCCCACACAGCCCCCTGGGAAAACAAACATGGCTGCCACCACGCCTCATTGAAGTCCCAAGTTCCTGGCAGTCTGAACACCTGGTCACCAACTCATGAATGGCTGGATGACCCGAGTCCAGCAGCCGTGTGTCTCGAGTTTCAAAAGTCACTCTGTTTCGTGAACATTTCCACGGGCTTTGACTTCCTGCTTCCCTTCCTTGGGGGTGGCCCGTGAGTAGGCTCCCTCCCTCCGCATGCCTTCCTCTCCTCCGACAGTGCCCGCCTCGCAGGGTGGACTGCCTCCCACCCGATATCGCCAGCAGACTGGACTCTTCTAGACGGCGGCGAGGGCCTCTACCCTGGCTTATACAATGCCAAGGCTCTTAGGTGAGGCCGGTGCTCAGTCACTCCTGAGTGATGGTCGATCCTGAAGGAATGCCAAGTCGTTCTCCGTCACTGACTCTTTGTGAGGGACGAAGCCCTCCAGGCCGCCTTTTAGGTGGTCAGAAGGCAAACGTGGTGTCGACTGCCGGCCCACACAGCTCCACACCTGGGTTTCTCTTCCAGCCACGTGCTGTTCTCTTGGAAGGCCTGGACTGTTCCTCCTCCTCCTCTCCCTCCTCCTCCTCCTCCAGTGCCTAGAACGCAGCAGGTGCTGCATGGAACAGATGCAGTAGGAGACAGAGAGGGAGGTAACAGATCGCTAAGAAAATGGCAATGCAGGTTAATTTCACTCAGGATACTGTCACAAGGATCTCGTTGTTAATGTAAGAAAAACATAAAAACAAGGGTCATGTGACAGCCACTCTGGGTAGTGACCTTCAATGAGGGTGGCCCTGCAGGGAGTAAATGCCCTCCCTCACCCTCCTCTCATTCTGATTGGGGCTGGAGAATTCCAGAGCTTGGACCCCACTGAAAGCCACAAGCAAAGGTGCCCATTAAGGCGGCTCACCCAGGCCCAGCTCCCGGGCAGCGGGCAGGTGGGTGGCGGATGTGGGCGGCAGGAGGAACACCCGGGGCCGCTATGGGAGGTCAGCAAGGGACTCCCGTTTCTCGATAGTTTTCTCTGATCAGTACAAAAAGGGCTGATTTCTCCAGCTCAGATCCTGCTGCCTTCTACAGCCCATGTGGAAGACAGCTGAAGGGAGACCCAGGTGGGGACACTGTCAGCCAAGGAGCCATGAGTGCAAAGTCACAGCAGGACTCCATCCCTAAACTGGTTTGGAATTGCAGAGCCTGGGAAACAGATTTCTCTGGTCTCTTTCAGGAAAAGGGTTACAACCTGTAAGCTGCTCCTACACCTGTCCTTGCTGGAGACAAAGGGCAGGTGGAAAAGGAGGAACTCAGGGCTGCTTTTTCACGATGAGGAATTGTTGCTGGCGTCTTAAGAATCTGCCTTTGTATTAAAAAGTGTGAAAGTGCCAAACCTCAAAGCAAGTCTGTAGAGCCGAAGTAAGTGGGACGAGCGCGGGGAAGCAAAACGCAGGCGAGGCTGTGCTGCGGCGGCGGCGGCGGCGGCGGGCGCTGGAGGCCCTGTGGGCTCGCTCATCTCGCATTCTGCGACGCTCAGCTGGGGTGGGATCGCGGCGCTGGCGAGCGCTTGTTCCTAGCTCACCGCCAAAGGGCGAGGTGCGCGGGCGGCGGGGGCGGCAGCCCGCACATTCAAAAGAGCTGGCTTGCTGGTATGGAACTGGGGCTGGGGTCTCTGCTGAGACGCCTGGGGTCTGGGAAACGCTGCCTGCAGGCAGTGCCGGCTGTCAGTGTCTTCAACACTGCCCCCTTCTTAGGGTGCTGTGAAGCCCCTCTACCCCTGGGCAGCTTGCTGTTCCTCTCTCTCTCTCACTCCGTGTATACACACAGCTGTCCCTGAGTATCTCGTGGGTACCAAAATCCACGGATGCTCACATCCCTTATAGCAAACTGTGTAACATTTTCGTGTAACCCCTGCACAAGCTCCTGTATACCCTAAGTCACCTCTAGTTACTTCTAATACCTAACAAGGTAAATGCTAGCTAAATCATTGTTTAATGTATTGTTTAGAAAATGACAAGAAAGCAAGCCTGTCCCTGTTTAGTATAGACAATTTTTTCCAAACATTTTTGATCCATTGTTGGTTGTGTTTGCAGATCTTGTTGATAAGGAGAACTGGCTGGGTGCACACACACACAAAGTACACACATATATACACTATCATACACATACACTACACACATACATACACAAGTACACACATACATATGCGTACATGCCTGCACGCATAATACACTACACATATACCCACGCACATATATGCACATACATACACATGCATGCATATACATATATACACATACATACATACATACATATACAAGTACACATATACATAACACAAGTACACACAGATATACACAAGTTCACACATATATACATATACACACATACACACCCGCACACATAGTACACTACACATATACCCATGCACACATATGCACATACATACACATACATGCATATACATGCTTATACACACATACATACACACACACATGAGGGAACTTCAAAAAGTTGTAGAAAATGGAATTAAAAGGTAAGTTTATTTTGGTACAAAAAATTGAAATCTATGCATAGTTTTTTAATAGTTTGTATTTCCATGAACTTTGAAGATCCTTTGTATGCATGGAATTCCAATTTTCTTATATCAAAATAAATGTATGTTTTTTTCCATCTCCCAGGAATGTTTCAAAGTGCCCTTGTATAACTCTGAATAGGATTCCATTGCATGATTATACTACATTTTATTTCTCCACTGCCCAGTTAATAGAAATTCAGGATTTCCCACTTCAGGGCTAATCAGCCATGCAGAACTGGACACATTGTAGTAGCCCCTGGTACGCTTAACCTGGAGGGCTTGAGGTAAAAAAGCAAAATGAGGGGCAGATAGGTGATGGGGACAGGCACTGGCAATGCTGCTGGCTCCTGCCAACTTCCTCTTCAGTTTCTATGAAGATCCACTCCTTCTGGGAACGCAAAACCATCCCTATTTCTTCACACCCATGGAAACAAATCGAATCATTCCATTCTAATTGATATGTCCCTGTTTGATGGAAAACTTGAACATCTTTTCACAAGTTTGTAAACTATTGCACTATTTTTCACCTATAATATGCCTGATGATATCCTAGCCATTTTCCCCTGAGATCGTTTTTTTTAATTATTATTGGCATATACTAGTTTGTGAAATATTCTAGATCTAACCTTTTATTCTACATGGATTGCAAATATCTTCTCCCATTATGTGGATTGTTTCGTAATGTTGAGGTTGGTGTCTTTGGATATGCAGAAGTTCTTAATTTTAATGTAGTTAAATTCTCCTTTTCCTTTGTAGTTTATAGTTCTATCTATCTATCTTCTAGCTAGCTATCATTTCTATTTGAAAGACAGACAGACAGTCATCCTCAATCCCTTGGTTCACTCCTCAATTGCTCACAAAGCTGGGAGTTGGAAACTCAATCTGGATCTCCCATGTGGGTGGCAGGGATCCAACCACTATCATCGCTGCTATCGTCACTCATCGTTCTGATGAGGCTATCCACTGTCTCCTCCCAGGATTCACATTAGCAGGAAGCTGGAATTGGAAGTGGAGACTGAAACCCTGGCACTCTGAAATGGGCTGTGGGCACCCCAAGCAGCACTTTAATCCTTGTACCTTGTACTGAGTGCCTGCCCCTAGTTTTTCTATCTTATTCCACAAAACCTTCCTTATCCTCAGTGGCATACAAAATGTTTTCCTGTTCCTTCTTTTTATTTCAAATGTATTGATACTTTGTATGCAATAAAATGCACCCATTTTAATGGAGGGGCATACATTTTGACAAATGTCTACAATCATATTTCACCCCTGCAAACAGAATGTAGAACGTTTGCATGTCCACACTCCCACCCCCTCAAGAATGCCTCCTCACGCACCTGCCTTGCTCAGCCCCAGAAAAAGGCCAGTCTACTCTTCGTCGCTCTCTCTGTTTCACGTACATGGAGTAATACAAGTACAGCACATACTGTCTCGTGTCTGGCTTCTGTTGCCCAGGATGCGCTTTTGAATGCTGTTGCCTGTGCCAGGAGTTCATCCTCTGCACTCAATAGTATACTACTGTATGGATGTACCACCGCTCGTTTCTCCACGTGCCTTCCTTTGAGTTGTTTCTGGTTTCCAGCTGTTACGAATAAAGCTGCAATGAGCCTCTGTGTGGTATGGGGGGGGCCAGTGCTGTGACGTAGCAGGTGAAGCCGCCGCCTGCAGTGCCGGCATCCCATGTGGGCACCAGTGATTGAGTCCCAGAGGCTCCACTTCTGATCCGGCTCCCTGCTAATGCACCTGGGAAAGCAACAGAGGTGGCCCATGTACATGAGTCCCTGCCATCCGTGTGAGAGACTCAGCCTGGCCCAACCCTGGCCATAGTGATCATTTGGAGAGTGAACTAACAAATGGAAGATAACTCTTTCTCTTTCTCTCTCTCTCCTTCTCATCTTCTCTCTCTGCCTTTCAAATAAATTCAAATAAATTTTTTCATCTTGATAAAGAAAATTTATCAAACTTTTTTTAAAAAAATATTTACTTATCTATTTAGAAAGTCAGAGTTACAGAGACAGAGAAATCTTGCATTTGCTGATTCATACCTCAGATGGCCACAATGGCCAGCACTGGGACCAGGCTGAAGCCAGGGGCCAGGAGCTTCTTCCAGATCTCCCACATGGGTGTGGGGGACCCAAGGACTTGGCCCATCTTCCTCTGCTTTCCCAGGAGTGTTAGCGGGGAGCTGGATTGGAAACAGAGCAGCCAGGATTCGAACTGGTGTCCATATGGGATGCCAGCATTGCAGCTGGCAGCTTAACCCATTATGCTACAACACAGGCCCCTATACTTAGTATCTTTCAAGAAGCTTGTCCATTTCGTCTACATCATCAAGTGTACTGGCGTAAAATTATTTACACTATTTCTTCCTTAGCCTTTTAATGTTTGTTGGGTCTCCAGTGGTGACTCCTCTTTCACACTTGATTTTACTCTTTGCTCTTTTGTGTCTTCACTCTGTTTTTGTGATCAGTGTAACTAGAAGTTTGAAATTTTATTGATCTTTTCAATGAACCAGGTTTTTATTTTATGGATTTTTCTATTATTTATCTCTTTGATTTCCATTCCTGTTTTTATTGTTTCCTTCCTTCTACTTCCTTTGCATTTCATTTGCTTTCTTTTTTTCTTTTTTTAACCTTAAAACAGGAGTTTACATCACCAACTTTAGACTTTACTTCTTTTCTGAAAATGGGCATTGAAATCTCTGCGTTTTCCTTTAAGCACTAAGTGCACTGTGGTGCACTCCACTCCACAGCTTGGTGTGTTTTGATACATAGACACATACAATTACACATACATTTGATACATTACACATTTTGATACATTTACACATTACAATTACACACTGACACATAACACATTAACGTTAAACAAAGTATCCCTTTTTTTAACCTTGATTTATAGTTGCTTTCTATTTTCTTTTGTTTGGAATTCTGGGAGTGATACTCTCCCACAAGGTTGTATCTGCTGACTCTCCTTTATGATGAGTTGCTCCTTAGACACAGACTTTTCTTATAAGCTGTGAGCAGATCTTCAGGGTTTTTTTTTTTTTTTCTGTAATTATGAGAATGTTAATAGAGAACTAGCACCCCATCCACTGGTTCACTCTCTGAATGACCGCCATAGCCAGGATCGGACTAGGCTGAAGCTAGGAGCCAAGCCGGGAACTCAATCCGCGTCTCTCATGGAGGTGGTGGAACCCAACCACTTATCCACTACCACGGCATCCCAGGGTCGGCATTCGCAGGAAGCTGAATGGGAGCCAGAGGCAGGCATCGAACTCAGGCTCTTGGTTTGGGATGCAGGTGTCTTAACCAGTGTCTTAACTGTGAGACTAGATGCCCAGCCCTGAACTGTGTTTTCAATGCCAGAAAATTCAGAAGTTTCATTACTCTGGGCCAGTTTTTGTATTTCCTCACTTTGGGGCTTGTATCATGCGAGCAGTGTAAATTTGGATCTGATACCCACATACAAGTGGTCTTGATTTTTATTTCTGCATGGGAGGTTGTAGCCTTCGTTGATTGTATGTTTTGCTTTCTACCATCCAGAGGTGAAAAGCTTTACCTGGCTTTGGTGGCTTTGGTAGTCTTTTGGGGAGTGAACCAGTGGATGGAAGATTTCTCTCTCTTTCTCTCTCTCTCTCTGCCTTTCAAATAACTAAGTAAAATATTTTTAAAAAATGAAAAGAATATGCCTGTCCCTAGATTGTTTCACTTTCAGGATTTTTTGCTCATATGTTTTAGAGGCAAAGTTGTAAAGGCAGAATTAAATTCTTCTCAATTTTCCTGCCTCGTATGGCTGGACCGCTCCGGGGCACTTCCTAAGTCGGAATTGAGGATTTCAGGGCCCAGCGTACTTCTCAGAGTTTGAGTAACTGCCCAGCAGGCTCAGCCTCCTTGCCAGCCCCTGTAGCATGAACCCTGAAGGGCAGGCTCCTGCTTTCTCCTGCCGGCCTGAGATGTCCCTTCCCAGGGACCTGCGGGTTGTCCTCACAGCTTTTCCTGCTGTCTCACAGGGATGAGAAGGCTTCCCTAAGACGCTGAGCAGTACATGTGATCCTGGAAATCAGCATGTTGGGCACACGACAATGGTAGAAGGATAATCCTTTTATCAGTCAGGGCTCTGTGTTGCGAAGGAGAGAAAACCCAGATCAGACTGGCTCAACATAAAAACAGAAATATATTTGCTCACATAACTGAAACGCCTGGAGGCCTTGGAGCAGGCTGCTTCGGACATGGCCGCAGGCGTGGTGTAGTGTGTGTGGGGCTGGGGTAATGCGAGCCCCTGAACACACCTGGCCCTGTCTTAGTTGAGCTGTGGTGTAGACAGACATGAAGGCCAGCACAGCCACGTCTGAAGCGAGCTGCTCCAAGTCTTCTGGAACACAAGGAACCGCCCAGGCTGGACTGTTCATGGAAGCTGGACTTCCAGGCTCCCATGCACCCCCAGGAGCCCTCATGTCCTTGTTCCTTCCTTTGTTTTGTTGGGCAATACTCACTGAGCACTTCACAGGTGTCAGGCGCAGTGCTAAGGGCATAGGATACAATGGAGAGCCCCGCCCAGAGAGGGCGGCAGAGGCACAGACAGGTTCCCTGGAGCCTGAGGAGAGCCTCACGCTGTACGCCATGGGCTCAACGTCTCAAGGATTATTTTTTAAAATTTTTTATATAAATTTATTTGTTTGAAAGAGTTACACACAGAGAGAGAGAGAAATCCTCTATCTGCTGGTTCACTCCCCAGATGGCTGCAACAGTCAGGGCTGGGATAGACCGAAGCCAGGAGCTCCACGCAGTCGCCCACGTGGGTGGCAGGGGCCCAAGCATTTGGGCCATCCTCCACTGCTTACAACTGATTATTTTAAAATATGTATAGAATCACAGGAAATGGCAAAGAAATGTATAGAAAGATCCTAAGACTGCTTCACCCAGTTTTCCCCGGGGACAACACCTTACATAACCACTCTGTACCATCAGTGCTAGAAAACAGACATTGCTACCACCTGCAGAGTGCTTTCAGATTTGAGCAGTGATCCATGTGCTTGTGAGTGGGTGTGCGCACACGCATGTGTGTAGCTCTATGCAGTTACATCACACACAGAGCTCTGTGCAGTCATCACTCCAATCAAGATACTCACCTGCCATCACCACGATGCTTGTATGTGCTGTCTTCACATACACGCCACCTCTTCCTCCCTGTGCCCCTGTCTCTAGCCCCTGGCAGCCACTAATGTATTCTCAGTCTCGGTACTTACATTATTTCACAACTATAAACGGAATCACAGCCTCCTCCTTTTGAGACTGCCTCTCTGTTTCAGCAGCACTTTCCTACACAGTCATCCAAGGTGTGTGTGTATGTGTGTGAGAGAGTGTGTGTGTATGCGTGTGTGTGAATAGATCACCCCTTTTTATTGCTGAGCCATATTCCATGGTATGGATGTACCACAGTTTGATTAACCATGCACCTGCCAAAGGAAATTGGGATAGTTTCTAGGCTGGGGCAATTAGGAATAAAGCCTCTGTGAACATTTATATACAAGTTTCCACGTGAAACTAAATTTTCATTCGTCTGGGGTAAATGCCAGAGGGTATAATGGCTGAGCCACATGGTAACCACTTTTAGTTTGCAGGGGAACCAGCAAAGTCTTCTCCATGTTGCCTGAACCATTTCACATGCTCCTACCAGTAATGCCTGAGTGATCCAGTTTTTCCACATCCTTACCAGCATTTGGTGTTATCACAACTTTTCATTTTAGTCACTCTGATTGATAGGTGTGTTGTAATAACCAAAAGTGATTTTAATTAGCATTATTTAATGGCTAATGATATTAAACACCTTTTCCTGTACTTACCTGTCATCTGTCCTCTACAGTGAAATGCCTGTGCAGATTTTATGCCCATTTCCCAATTGCATTGTGTTGGTTTGGTGTTGTTTTTGCTTTTGGGTTCTGAAGATTCTTTGTATTTTAGATACCAATGCTTTGTCTAATGTATGATTTGCAAATATTATCTCTCAGTCTGCATTTTGCCTCTTCAACCTGAGTCTTAAGAAAGAAAAAGTTTTTCCTTTTAATTTTGATGAGGTCTAGTTTATCAAGTGTTTCCTTTGTGGGTCATTTTTTTTTAAGGTCCTGAACATTTCCTCCTATGGTTTTCCTTGATGAGTGTGAGTTTAAATCATACATGTGAGTCCATAACACATTTTGAAATAATTTTTGTAATAAGGTATAAGACAGGCTGAGGTCCTCCTTTGAATTGTGTTTGTTTCTTCAACAGCTATTAATTGGCCACCTTTGTGTGGGTCTGTTTTTGTACTGATTGTTCTGTTCCCTTGCCCTACTTGCCTATCCCTTAAGGGAACCAGAGCCACACACACTGTCTGAATTACTGCAGCTGTGCAGTAAAGCTTTGAGACTAGGATTCCTCCGTCCATATCCTTTTTCAAAATGATTTTGGCTAACCTGGGGCCTGTGTCTTTCCACATACATTTTATTGTATGGTTGATAAGCCTCCAAGAAATCTTGCTGAGAATTTGATAAGATTTTCATTAACTTTTTAGATCGTTTTAGGGAGACTTGCCATCTTTTCTACATTGTATTCCAATCAATGAACATAGTATGTCTCTCCAGGTATTTAAGTTTTCTTTGATTTATTCCATCAGCTTTTTGTAGTTTCCCTCGTGCAGATCCTGTACATGTTTTCCTAGACATGTGCTTAAGTATCTGATTTCCTTGGGAATGATTGAATGTGTTTTTTTTTTTTATTTTAACTTTCACTTGTTTGTTTTTCAGTATACAGAAATGGAATTGATTTTTGCATGTTAATCTTGTATCCTGTAGCCTTGCTGAAACCACTAAACATCTTTGTATTAATTATAGGAGTTTTGCTGTAGATTCCATGGGCTTTTCCTTATAGACTCTGTGGCATCTGCAAAAGGGGGCCATTTCATTTCTTCCATGCCGACTCGTATGTCTTTTATTTCTTTCCTTGCCTGTGGCAGTGGCTGGAACTTCCTACACCACATTACACAAAAGTGGTAAGAGTGGACATTCCCTCATGCTTCTGATCTTAGAAGGGAAGCATTCAGACTTTCATATCAAGTATGCTGTAAGCTCTGGGGGTTTGCAGATGCTCTCTATGTGGTTGAAGAAGCTCTCCTCCAGCTTAGCACCCAGAGATGTAATCAGGAGCGGGTGTATTGGGTGTTGCATTTTGTCCAACGCTTGTTCTACACCAATTAAAATGATCAGGGGAGTTTTATTTTTTAGCCTACTGATATTATAGATTATATTGGTTGATTTTTGAAGAGTGGCCCTTGCATGCCTGGAATAAATCCCACTTGGTTGTTGTATATTATTCTTTTTATGAACTGCTACAGCCAGTTTACTGAACTTTTGTGGAGGAGTGCTGTGTCCTAAGTTCATAAGACATCCCGATCTGTAGCTTTCTTGTGCTGTTTTCATCAGGTTTTGGCACCAGGGTAACATTGGCTTCAGTGAAATTAGTGGGGAATGTTCATTGCTCTTCTGTTTTCTGAGAGGGATTATGCAAAATTGATGTCTATGAATCTTTTGAAGCACTCATTTTTGAATATTTGGTAAAATTCCCTAATGAAACCATCTGGGCCCAGAGATTTCTTTTTCAGGAACTTCCTAATTACAAATTCAATGTCTTTAATGTTACAGAACTATTCAGGTTGTGTATCTCATCTTGGCAAAGTTTTATAGTTTTTCAAAAATTGATCTATTTCTTTTAAATTGTTTAATCTGTAAGCATAAAATTATTTGTAGTATTCTATTAGTATCCATTTAACGGCTACATGATCTATTCTGATAGATTCTGTTTTTTGTGATGTGTATTTTCTCCCTTTTTATCTTTGTCAACCTGGCTAGACTTTTATCAATTTTATTGATGTTTTTGAGGAATTATATTTAGGCTTAATTTTCTCTGTTGTTTTCCAGTTTTCAATTTAGTCGATTTCTGGTTTCCTGTTTATTGTTCCCTTCCTCCTGTTTGGGCTCCAGAACTCAATCCAGGTCTCCAACATGGGAGGCAGGGACCCAACTACTTGAGTACACATTAGCTGGAAGCTGGCATTGGGAGCTACAGCTGGGTCTTGAACCTAGGCACCTAGCCATCTTAATGGCTTCTCAACAGTTAGGTCAAATACCCACCCCATCCATTTACTGCTTTTTTTAAAGATTCATTTATTTATTTGAAAGTCAAAGTTACACAGAGAGAGGAGAGGTAGAGAGAGAGAGAGAGGTAGAGAGGTAGAGAGGTAGAGAGAGAGAGAGAGAGAGAGAGAGAGAATATCTTCCATCTGCTCCCCAGTTGGCCATAATGGCTGGAGCTACACCAATCCGAAGCCAGGAGCTTCTTCCAGGTCTCCCTTCTAACCTACCTAAGTCATTGTGTTTGAAGTTTCTTGTGTAGATACCACACACTTGGGTTTATTTTATTAACATATTCTGCCAATTTCTCTCATTTAACCTGTGAATTCCGAGCATTTACATTTTTAAAAAATTTCTTTTAGAGCCGGAGCCGCAGCTCATTAGGCTAATCCTCCACCTTGCAGCGCTGGCACCCCGGGTTCTAGTCCCGGTCGGGGTGCCGGATTCTGTCCCGGTTGCCCCTCTTCCAGGCCAGCTCTCTGCTGTGGCCCGGGAGTGCAGTGGAGGATGGCCCAAGTGCTTGGGCCCTGTACCCCATGGGAGACCAGGAAAGTACCTGGCTCCTGCCATCGGATCAGCTCTGTGTGCCGGTAGCAGCACTCCGGCCATGGCAGCCATTGGAGGGTGAACCAATGGCAAAGGAAGACCTTTCTCTCTGTCTCTCTCTCTCTCTCTCTGTCCACTCTGCCTGTCAAAAAATAATAAAAAATTTTAAAAAATTAAAAAATTTCTTTTAGAGACAGAGACAGGCAGGCAGGCAGAGCTTCCATCTGCTGGTTCATTCCCCAGATGCCCACAGTGGCCAGGCCAAAGTTGGAAGCCAGGAACACAAAGTCTCCCATTTAGGTGGCAGGAACCCAACCACTTGAGCCATAACCCTGACTCCTAAGGTGTACATTAGTAGGAAGCTGGAATTGGAACTGGAGCCAGATCCTGAACCAGGCAGCCTCATATAGGGTGTAGGCATCTCAACCAATGATTTAACCACTAGGTCAAATGCCTGCCCCTATAGCATTTTTTAAAAATATTTATTTATTTATTTGAAAGAGTTACAGAAAGAGGGAGAGAGAGAGGAGGGAGAGAGAGAGAATTTTCCATCCTCTGATTCCTCAAATGACTAAAATGGCCAGAGCTGGGCCAAGCCAAAGTTAGGAGTCAGGGGCTTCTTCCAAGTCTCCCATATGGGTAGCAGGTGCCCAAGCACCTGAGCGATCCTCTGCTGCTTTCCCAGGCCATCAGCAGGGAGCAGGATTGAAAGCGGAGCAACTGGGACACAAACTGGTGCCCATATGGGATGCCGGCATTACAGGTAGCAGCTTTACCTGCTATGCTACAATGCTGGGCCCTACAGCGTTTATTTTTATTTATTATTATTATATTTTTTATTCACTTGGACCATCCTTCATTCCCTCCCAGGCCACAGCAGAGAGCTAGACTGGAAGAGGGGCAGCCGGGACTAGAACCAGTGCCCATATGGGATGCCGGCGCCACAGGCGGAGGTTCAACCTAGTGTGCCATGGCACCAGCCCCTACAGCATTTATTTTTAAAGTACATATATATTACAGCTTAATCTGGCCATTTTATTATGTATTGCCTCTGATTCTCATTCCTCTACTTTTCTTGCCTTCCTATTGGGTATTTGAACACTTTTCAGACTTTCATTTCAATTTCTTCATATTTGGTTTTTTGAAAAAATATATTTCTTCATGTCATTTTCTTAGTGGTTGCTCTAGAGGTGCTTACATACACCGACATAATTTATCGCAGTCTACTGGTGTCGGTTTTCAACCACAGCAAGCGAAGTTCAGAGACCTATTTCTATTTAGTTCCAGTTTGAATCTCCGATTTTTAAGCATGATTGTCTTTGGCGTTCCTCTGCGTGCACTGCACCACATCGGATGGGGTAACTTTTGCTTCCACCGCAAAATGTGCTGGAGGATAGTGTACTGTTTTCACGTCCATTTGTGGCGATTGCGTACGTTTCTCTCGGTTAGCCTTTCCTCCGGAGAGCTTTCTCGGGGGGTAGTCTGATAGCTCTCGTGGTTCGTCTTTGCCCGAGAAGCTCCCCTTCCTCCTGGAAGGCAGTTTCCCTGGATAGAGGACTTGCAGCTGGCAGTTGCTATCAGCTGTTGAAAACTCTGTGCTGCCTTCTGCCCTCAGCAGACTGAGATGAGAATCCGCCCTTTGAACTGGTGTTCCTTTCTAGGGGACACATTGTTTCTCTTTGGCTGTTTGTAACGCTTTTCTTTTCTTGTGTTATTCATTTTTTAAAGTTTGATTAATGACGTATCCTGATATGGGTTTCTTTTGGTATTTCTTAAAATACTTTTTCAGTTCCTTGCTCTTTCTTCTCTTTTTCTAGGACCTTTCTCTTGTAGTAAATTTTGTATTCATTCACTTGCAAGCCAGAGAGACAGTGACAAACAGACAAACAGGCAGAGGAAGAGATCGCCTATCCTCTGGCTCACTCTCCAAATGCTCACCGTGGCTGGAGCTGAGCAGGCTGAAGTCAGGACCTGGGAACGCAATCAGGTCTCCCTCGTGGTTGGCTGGGGCCCAGCTGCGGAGCCATCCCTGGCTGCCTCCCAGGATCTGCATTAGAAATCTGCAGTCAGGAGTTAAGCCAGGGCTCAGAGGCAGGCACTCTGACGTGGAATGTCAGCATTCCATGGTGTCTTAACTGCTGTGACAAATGCCTGCCCCTCCTTCTAGGATTCTGATTTTATGAATGTTACATTTTTTTTAATTGTCGCACAGAATGCTAGAGCTCTGTGCATTCTTTCAGCCTGATTTCTCTCTGTTGTTCAGACTGAATAAATTCTACCCAACTGTCTCTGCGGCCATTGTTTCGGTCTTTTTCATCTGTGTTCTACTCCTGAGTCCATCTATTGAAGTTTTTTATTATTTCGGTTATTATATTTTTCAGTTTTAGAATTTCCACTTGTTTTTTAACTACTATTCCATTTTTTTGCTGATATTTTTCAAATTAAAAAGATATTTTTCAAGAGAATTTCTTCGTGGAGGCATTTTGATGTCGCTTTACTGTACTTGCCAGGTGATTCTAATGTTGGATTTTTCTAGATACTGGGGTCAGTTCTCTTTTCTCCTTCAAAGTGGTTCTCTGGTCTGATGAATGGATTTCAGTTGCATCCTGGACACTTTGTTTTCTGTGTTAGGACACTTGATCCTATTGAAGTCCATTGTAGCAGGCAGTTGCTCTGTGTGGGTGTAGGATATAGGCTATGACATACATTTGCAGGCACCTGCTCCAGTGATTTGGATATTAAAACACTTTCCATGTGATTCTGACTGCATCGTCCTCCAGCACTGCCTGGACTGCCGCTCAATCTCTGTGCATCTGCTGGCACAGGGGGGCGCTTTCCTGGGGCTGCCTGGTGTTTGTGGGAAGGGAAGGGGTGGCACAGCTGCTGCTGGGGCAGGTGCTTTTGTGCTACTACATGGAGGGCAGAGGACACAGTGCTAACCCAATGCTATCCCGGCAGTTGGATCAGCCTTCTGCCCTGTTCTCTGATTGACAGCTACGGTAGGTGGATCAGACAGACCACCTTCCAGTGCTTCTGTAACAGGGGGCACTGGAGCACCCATCAGGTCATTTTTTCTCTTTTCCTTTATTTGCCCATTATCTATTTTGTTATCCTTTTAAAAAATATTTATTTGAGAGGCCAAAAAATACAGATAGATAGGAAAAGAGCGCCCACATGCTGTTTCACTCTCCAATTTACCCACAAGAGCTGGGGTGGGGGTGAGGGCAAAGCTAGAAGCCAGGAACTCAGTCTGGGGTTCCCACATGGGTGGTAGGAATTTGAGCCACAAGTGCTGACTCTCAGGGTCTGCATTAGCAGGAAACTGAAGTCAGGTGCCGAGCTGGGACTCCAGACAAGCACTCTGGTGTGGGATGCAGGTGTACAAATTGCCATCTTAACTATTAGGCCAAATGCTCACCCCATCTTTTTCTTTTTTTAATTCCTGTTGGCAGTTCAGTGTTGTGGACAGTCTGAGCACCTAGCCTAGGATATACAGGAGATAAAAAAGAAAACCTAGGGATGCACCACTTCAAGTCCCGAGGTCCCAGTCTAGTCTGCCACCTTCTTTTCAGCTTTGAGCCTCATTGTGTGTTAAATCATTTCCAGGAATTTGGCTGTATTAGAGGAGAGTGTCTTAATTACCTCCCCTTCACCCAGTCGGAGAGGGAGGGATTCCTGCCCTGGGCTGGTGACCGTGGTCCAGTAGGGGACTATTGAGCCTGGACACATGGTTGGACGGTATTTTTATCATCACAGGTACTCACAGCCTGGAGGAGAGGCTTGGGGTTGCCCTTGGAGCAGAATGATCAGCAGAGACTGTGGGGGGCAGGCTTCGTAGCATGGAGGGGTGCTCCCTCGTGTCCCAGTGAGGATGTCAGTTCCGTGAGCTGGACCTCGAGTCCCCCGACAGGGAAGGTCGTTTGGCGCAGAGCAAGGTGGGAACTTGCAGGTCAGCTGCTCAACGCCCTCCAGATTTTCCCAGATGCAAGGCAGCCCCTGATGCTGAGCCTTAGATTTTTATTTTATTTTTTTGACAGGCAGAGTTGGACAGTGAGAGAGAAAGACAGAGAGAAAGGTCTTCCTTCTGTTGGTTCACTCCCCTAATGGCAGCTAGAGCCAGTGCTGCGCCAATCCGAAGCCAGGAGTCAGGTGCTTCCTCCTGGTCTCCCATGCAGGTGCAGGGCCCAAGCGCTTGGGCCATCCTCCACTGCACTCCTGGGCCACAGCAGAGAGCTGGCCTGGAAGAGGGGCAACTGGGACAGAATCCAGCGCCCCGACTGGGACTAGAACCCGGTGTGCCGGCGCTGCAAGGCGGAGGATTAGCCTAGTGAGCCACGGCGCCAGCTGCTGAGCCTTAGATTTTAAGACTCACAGCACAGGGAGGTGCAAGGGAAAGGGCCATCTCGTTCCAGAACCAGAGAGCAAATTTTATTTTATAAAAATCCATGAAAATTTTGTTTTCTGACTCAGGTTTGTTTTGCTGTAAAACAGCGTTCCAGATCTTGGGGGCACCTCCTGGAACCATCAGCGAGATCCCAGCAATTCTGTAAGCACTTGGAGATGACTCAGAAAGTGCAATAAAATTACGTTTCTGTTGAAATATATATATATTTAAAATTTAATTTATTTATTTGAGAAGCAGAGAGTGACAGAGAGTTCCCACGTCCGGTTCATTCCCCAAATACGCACATCACCCGAGGATGGACGGAGCGGGGTGAGGACTCAATTCATGTCTCCCATGTGAGGGGCAAGAAGCCAATGACTGGGCCATCACTGCTGCTCCCCAGGTGCACATTAGCAGGAAGCTGGAGTCAGGAGCCCAAGCATCCATGTGGGCTGCGGGTGTCTTAGCTGCTAGGCCAAATGCCCACCCCTGAAATCTAATAATTGAAAAGTAATATAGCCATATAAGAGGTAATTTGGAAAATAGGAAAAAGAGCTTTATAATTTCAACCCACCGCTACAACCATTAGAATTTTGGTGTCATTGCTACAATCTTTTTGCTCCCCATAAGATCTGAAAAATGAAAACATACCGTCCGTTGGTCTGCTGTTTACATGTGGTTTCATCCGAGTTCTTCATTGTTTCTCCTTCTGGAACAGCTCAGGCCAGCGTTTCTCAGAGAGGAAGCTGTGCTGGTGCAAGGTGGCGGCTGCAGCGTGAGAGGTGAGGAGGCACCTGGCCATGCTCTGAGCAGGTGGCGTGGCTGGACCTGGGTGGGCCAGAGAGCACCTGCACGCTGTCACCTGGAGCCCCAGAGGGTGGGGAAGGCATCTGAGGGCTCTCAGGGAAGGCAGCCACAGGCTGCTGTGCGGATACAGGAGCCGTGGCACTCGCTGTTGGAAATGAGAGTTACAAGTAGGAAAGGGAGCGCAGTAGACTAAAACGTGCTGTTAGCTTAGGCCTGGAAGTATTGGTGAGAGCCCATGGTTTTCTGTAAGCATAGAAATACATACGTGGAAAATCACGTATGTTTGTGGCTTCACACTTAGACAGCCACGCACCGCTCAGTGGCAGGGATACGTTCTGAGAAATGTGCCATTTTAATGTGGGGGCAGACACTATAGTGTGCACTTTCACGAATCAAGATGGCTCCGATGTCCCTAGGTGACGCCAGGAGCAATACAACCCCCGGCGTCCATTGCTGACGGAAATGCTGTTACGCACGCAGCTGTATCCCCCAGTGTTTTCCTCTGAGAATGGACGCAGCCGTGAGCACACCCACGTCTCTAGCTTGGTTTCTAAATGCTGTCCTCCAAACTGGAGCAAGGAAAACACAAAAGGAGCCTGGACTAGCCAGTGCCAGGAAGCCAGAGGTGCTCAGGAAGTGATGGGAGCCATCGAGAGAACAGGAACCAGGCCGTCTCTGGGGCAGTTGAAGCAGTGAAGTAAATCATGAAAATGACAGCTTACAACCCACCGAGTAGAACTGCAATGAATGAACAGGCATCGCGGATGTAAACAGATAAATGAACAGATGGAAATTTTGATGAGGAACAGGATATTTGCAGAATTTCAAAGTAGCCACCCACAAAGTCCTCATTAATTTCAAAGAGGAAAGGAGTCATTTTATGGAGGGCCGCCTGGCTGACACCACCATAAGGTGGGGACCAAAGCAAACGTGTGCAGCCTGATAGGACTCAATGAGAACAGGAAGACCCCCTGAGACCTGGCCAAAGACGCCTCACCCCAGGCTCAATTCACATGGCATGCACATGATGGCTCCTTGCCACTTTCCCTCCCTTCTGGGCTGTCCCAATAGCGCCTCACTGGTCCCCCTGCTTTTCTCCTTGCCCCTCCAAGTCCACACTCTGCCTGCTCATCCTTGGGCAGAGTTGGGTGGGGGCAGTAGGAAGCCATATGGTCCATGAGCACCCAAAGAGGAGGGGTGAGGGGACAGAGTAGGCACCATCACACCTTCTTCAAAGACCCTGCACGATCCAATTGCCCTCCTCTCCCTGGGCCTCTCTGTCACTCCCCACCCCCCTCGTCCACTCCAGGCACATACGCCTGCTATTTCCCAAATGCACCATGCATGCTCTCATCTCAAGGCCTTTGCACATGCAGCCAGTGCTGTCTATGATGTTCTTCACTGAGTGTCTGTGTGCCTCCTGCCTTTCCTTGTTCAAGGATTTATAGGTATGTTACCCACTCAGTGAAGTCTTCCTAGCAAAGTAGATGTACCCTCCAATGAGGACACTCTGAGATTTTAATAAACTAGTATTTACAAAGGTGTGCACAGAAACTGTTGAAAGCTTTACTTAATATATGCTAAATTGATCTTCTGTATATAAAGATAATTGAAAATGAATCTTGATGTGAATGGAAGGGGAGAGGGAGCAGGAGAGGGGAGGGTTGCAGGTGGGAGGGAAGTTATGGGGGGGGAAGCCATTGTAATCCATAAGCTGTACTTTGGAAATTTATATTCATTAAATAAAAGTTAAAAAAAAAAACACAAAGGTGTGCACAGGATGTAGGGAAACCAGTAGGTGTAATGACCCCCAGGGCTAGTACTGCCAGCCATGGTCACCATCCCTAGGCTGGAAGGGAAAGGAAAGGGGCAGGCTGTGTGGAGGGCAGAGGAGTGGTGCTAACTTCACCTGCCTTCTGTCTCCCACTCTCCCAAAGGTTCTTCCCATCAGCCATGCCCAGAGGGTAAGGGAGACCCCTCACTCTGTTCAAAATGTCAGTCACCAGGCACAGGATAGGGGACAAGGGCAAGCAGTAGATGTCCAGAACACTGTTCAAAATCACAATACACAATGCTCCTGGCCCCCTTTCTGACTTTATTTTTCCCCTTAGCACTCAGTACCATCTAACCTATGACACATTGTGCTTATTTCTTTTGACCATTGTCATTTTCCCTCCACTACAGTATAAAATCTACACAAGATTGGAAATGTGTAAGATTTATTTATATTTATTTGAAAAGGAGAGAGAGAGAGGTCCCATCCAATCCACTGATTCCCTCCCCAAATGCCTGTATCAGCCAAGGCTGGCTATGACTTAACCCAGTTCACCCACATAGATGGCAGAGACCCGACCTACTGCCTCTCAGGGTGCACATTAGCAGGAAGCTGGAATCAGAAGCAGAGCCAGGACTTGAACCCAGGCACAAATGATAGGGACTGCAGGCATCATCAATGACATCTTGACCAAAGACCTGCCCCAAGGCCAGAATTTTTCCTCTTCATCCACCACTGTATCCCCAGCAACACCTGAACTAGTGCCTGGAACACGGTGCATCTTCAGTGAAGATCTCTGAGTAGACAACATTGTTACCTTCCTGGGGCAGGCAGAATAATGGTCCCAAATATGTCCCCATCCCAAACCTGGGAATCTGGTTATGTTGAATCAAGGGTAATAAAGGTCGCAACGAAAGTGAAGTTCAACCAGTCAACCCTAAAACAGGGCAATTACCCTAGACTATCCAGGCGGCCCCCTGTCGTAATAAGAGGGCAGAAGAGGCAGTCAGAGAGGTTTGAGGGCGTTGTTCGGCAGGCTGTGAGGATGGGGGAAGGGCCGCACGTGCAGGAATTTAGGCAGCCTCTAGGAACAAGGAAGAGGCTGGCCTGCCCAGATCTTCTAGAAAGAAATGCAATCTGCTGACACTTTGAGCCCAGGCAGATCCATTTCAGACTTCTGGCCTCAAGGACTATGTGTTGAAAATCCATCAGCGTGTGTGGAGTGTTGTTTGCTTTAAGCTCTACATACCTGGCAACAGGAACGTGTACACTGGCCTGTCTTCAATGGCAGGAATGTGAGGTCTTTCTCTGCCCTTCCTGGGGTGGAGGGAGTGCACTTCTCTTCCTTGTTGTGTGAAGGAATCACTGGCGTTGGGTAGGAGTTGTCAGCATTGGTCTCGGGGCCTGGCCTCCGTAGGCCTTCTGCACAACAGGCTCTACAGGTGCCTGGCAGATTGTGGACGCTCAGCAAATACACGTGGCAGGACACGTGCATTTCATCAAACAGTGTCCCAGAACAGACTGCATTGTTCCTGGAATTACAACACCGAGTTGTTTTTTTTAAAGACTTATTTATTTACTTGAAAGTCAGAGTTACACAGAGAGAGAAGGAGAGGGAGAGGGAGAGAGAGAGAGAGAGGTCTTCCATCCGCTGGTTCACTCCCCATTTGGCTGCAATGGGCGGAGCTGTGCCGATCCAAAGCCAGAAGCCAGGAGGCTCCTCCAGGTCTCCCACGTGACTGCAGCAGCCCAAGCACTTGGGCCATCTTCCACTGCTTTCCCAGGCCAGAGCAGAGAGCTGGATCAGAAGCGGAGCAGTCAGGACTTGAACCGGCACCCATATGGGATGCCAGCACTACAGGTGGCAGCTTTACCCCCTACACCACAGCACTGCCCCCCCTTAACTATTGTAAATAAAATTTGAGAATTTCTTTGTCCATATAGGTTTTTTTTTTTAAGTTAGTTTTTTGCTTCTACAAAACAAGAGCCTGAAGGGCAGGGTTTGGCCTCAATGTTGGTTGAGATGCCCACGTCCCATATCAGAGTTCCCTGAATTCGATTCCCAGCTCTGGCTCCTGAGTCCAGCTTCCCGCTATTTCAGAATCAGGGAGGCAGAGGCGATGGCTCGAGTAGTTGAGTCCCTGCCACCCTCTTTGGAGACCTGGACTCAGTCCTGGCCCAGACCCAGCTGTTGTCCGCATTTAGGGTAAAAACCAGCAGATAGGAGCTCTCTATGTATCTCTCTTTCTGTGCATCTCAAAGAAATAAATTCAAATTCAAAAAATTAAAACCACAAGAGCCCCAGTGCTGCAAGGCCGGTGCTTAGCACACATACAAGAGGGCGCTGTGTACAGCACCTCCAGCGCAGGGCTGGACAGCCCACCCAGCAGCTTTGCCTTGGACCTGAGCCCCAGCGAGCCAGTGAGGCTGGGTCTGGAAGGTGAGCGTGGAGATGAGGCAAACCAGAGGCTGCGCCCGAAGACACTTTGCTGAATTCCCATCCTGGGCTGGGCACCGACGTGGCTTCCTCCACCTGGGCATGGGAACTGGGGGCGGCCACTGGGAGGAGAGCCAGGAGAGCGAGCGCCCGTGCTGAAGTCTTTCCCCGATGAAAGAGAGGTGTAGAGGCCAGTTCAGCAGCTCCAGCTGGTGCTGGCAGGAGAGAACGCATCCAAACCACACTCCCGCCCAGGGCTGCACACCTACAAGCTCTGTGGGGAGGTGGGGCTTCCCCAGGTGGCTGGGGGGGGGGGGTTGGTGAGCCTGGACTCTGAGAGAGCAGGGGCCAGAGGAAGGCAGAAAGCCCACTCCAGCCTTCTGCAGGGCCAGGCCACCACTCCAGGAGCCCACCTGTGTCTGCCTGCAGTGGGTGCCCCTAAATGCGCAGGTCCCAGGTTTGCAACACACAGGAGGGAGTGGGTTGTGAAGTGGAGCCAGCAGGAGAACAAAGGACGCTTTGCTGGAGAGGGAGGCACCTTCCATGAAGCCCTCGGGGGCTGGGGAAGTGACTCACTGGGCCTGGGGGATGGACCCACCCATAGGGGCTCCGTGGGACCAAGGCTGCAGCCCAGTACCCAGGCAGGAGCTCCATGGCATCAGGTAGAGGTGGTCAGCCCACACCTGCCCCCGTCCTCAGGAGGGTCTCCCCTCCTCTCTCAGGACCTGGTGTGCATCCAGCCCGAGGGACCTTGGGGACCGGCCCTGTGCCTCATTAGGCACTGCCAGGCGGGGCTGTGGGCGTGGTAACTCCTACTCTCATCTGCCCAGCAGGGACCTGGGCTCTCCTGCTCTGGACAGGGCCACCCTGCTCCCCCGCCAAAACGAGGCCATTGGTGCCACCCCAAAGCAGTGTCCGGCTCTGTCCAGAGGCTCCCCCGATGCCTGCGATGAGAATTTGGGGAGCCTTCACTGCACGCCCCAGCTTCTTGGGCAGTTGCACAACTTCCCCCCAATTATGCTCCGTACCCTGTGTGGCAACCAAGCGAGAATTCCAGGCCCTTGTACGTACTCGTATAAATCTGCCTTCCTGCTGTTTGGCTGCAGGGCCAGGCGTGTCCCTGTGGGCCTCGGGAAATGGGGGTGTGTTCGCGTCCAAGAGGGCGTGGCCCGCGTCCGGGGCAGGAGCAGCCACCCAGCCCTGCCTGTGCAGTCTGCTCGCCCCCAACCGCAGCTTCTTCGGGAGCCCTGGATCGACTCCAGGCCACAGAGGCGGCGTCTCTGGTGACATTCTCAACACAGGCTTCGAGCAGCAGGCCTGGCCCAAGCAGCCGGAGCCCAGGCTGGTGCTGTCCAGCCAAGGACCTTCTGGGGGAAGGCACCAGCCTCCAAGGTCAAGGCCAGAATGTGGCTTGGGTACACTTGCCCTCCCGGGCCCTACCTCTGCTCCTTAAGCCATTGTCCTGGTCTGTATGTCAGTATAGACGGCATCCAAGGGCTGAGGTCCTGGGTCGTAGCTCTAGGTTAAGGCAGAGCTTTGTCCCCACCATCCAGGGACCAAACGGTGACCATCAGGACCAGCTGTTCTATGCAATGGAAAGAAAGTCATGGGTCGGTGCTGTGGTGCAGTAGGTTAATCCTCCGCCTGCAGTGCTGGCATCCCATATGGGTGCTGGTTCAAGTCCTGGCTGCTCCACTTCCAATCCAGCTCTCTGCTATGGCTTGGGAAAGCAGTAGAAGATGGCCCAAGTCCTTGGACCCCTGCACCCATGTGGGAGACCCAGAGGCTCTTGGCTCCTGGCTTTGGATAGGCCCTGCTCCAGCTATTGCAGCCATTTGGAGAGTGAACCAGCAGATGGAAGGCCTTTCTCTCTGTCTCTCCCTATTACTGTCTGTAATGCTACCTGTCAAATACATAAATAAAAAAATCTTTAAAAAAAGAAAGAAAGAGTTCTCAGGCAGCTGACCCAGCTCCCCTCCCCTGGCTTCTCATTTGAGAAGTCACGTGGTGAGGCCTGAGAGGTTGCTGGCACTCCCTGCTAATCCAGGAATGTGGGGTGACCTGCGCTTGGTGCTATGGCCAACTTGAGAGTGGTCATATTTCTCTTCCAGACAACTTGACAGAGCCAGGAGCAAACAGTGGGGTGCAAACACTTCCTGTGGCTAAGTAGCTGTGTTCCCTTGGCCTCATGGGACGTCTGGCCCTCCAAGCTCCCCGCAGCAGCTGGCAAAGGCCACCCTTCCCTCCCTGATGTTGCTCCGGGGCTTGGAAGGGTAAGGGTCTCTGCAGTGAAGCCGGGACCCTTCGACACCCAGTGTCCAAAGCCTCAGCAGCCACACCAGCCCCCGTTTCCCAGTGGACTCCTCCTGCCGTAGTGGTAAATTCTAACCTTGGTCTCTCCCTGCCAGGCCTAGAGACAGCTCCGTCCCTGTGGGGAGTGAGCCTCCCAGTCTGCCTGCAGCTCTGAGGTTTTGAGAGCTCAAAGAAGTGGCTCAGGCAGGGGCCTGCATGCCCAGCTTTGGGGTTCCCAAACCTGTGTCAGAGGTCAGCCTGGGATAGGGGGGTGGGTTCCCCTGGGGCTGCAGTCTACCCCTTCCGCGGAAAGCTCACAAGGACGTGGTTCAGACCTGCAGAGGCGGTGAGGGCAAGGGCAAGGCCAAGGCACTGGCTTCGAGTCCAGGGAGAGGGGGACCAACCCCTGCTCAGCTCCCGTTTCCCGCCCCTCCCCCCTCACCGGGGCTGTGTTCCTTTTGGGTCACCATGCATGCGTGGCTCCTGGCCGGAAGCTGTCCTTAGCCCTTAGCTGTTTCTTCCTCTCCGCTGCCCAGAACGTGTCACCAGGGACGAGCTCCTGACGGAGAGGGATTCCGGAGGGAGTGTTTCACTGTGCCTCTCGGCCCGATTTGTGAACCCAGCCATTTCCTCCCAATTCTGCTGTCCTTGGAGACCTCCCTCCAAGCAGGTGCCTTGGTGGTCTTCCTCAGAATATGCTGGGGTCACAAAATCAAGCAGGAAAACTGTCTTGGGCTTTCTGCTGGACAGTAGAGCCTTTTCTTTGTAATTCCGTTGTCCGTTTCCATGGATACCGACAACAAACCTTGTTTGGGCTAATGAGGAATCTCTCACTTTAAATAAAGGCAGGAGCTGCTTTGGACAAATATGCACTCAAACCATTCCTCTACTCTTACAATTCACTTTTTTTTTTTTTTTTTTGACAGGCAGAGTGGACAGAGAGACAGAAAGGTCTTCCTTCCGTTGGTTCACCCCCCAATGGCCGCTGCGGCCAGCGTACTGCGCCGATCCAAAGCCAGGAGCCAGGTGCTTCTCCTGGTCTCCCATGTAGGTGCAGGGCCCAAGCACTTGGGCCATCCTCCACTGCACTCCCGGGCCACAGCAGAGAGCTGGCCTGGAAGAGGGGCAACCGGGACAGAATCCGGCGCCCCGACAGGGACTAGAACCTGGTGTGCCGGCGCTGCAGGCGGAGGATTAGCCTAGTGAGCTGTGGCACCGGCTACAATTCATTCTAAGGACATCCATTACAGAGCATTTTAAGACTTGTGGCTTTTATCTTATGGAGTGACGCAGTCTCCCCCCGTGTAGGCTCCCCTGAATCAAACCCCCACTGGAGATGAGCGAGCTGCCAGGGCCATCAGCTCCAGGCCGGGCCAAGCCCTCTCTGTGGAGCCACCTGGTTCAGCAGAGCCGGGGGCAGTGGAGAGGACTGGCCACATCCTCATCAGCCGAGACTAGGTCAGTTCCACCTGGCTGCCCTGAGCCCTTGCCCACTCGCCTTCCACTCATTTGGAATTACTTCTGGAATCACCCTGTGACATCACACTCCCTGCAACACCTCGTCAGCCCAGGCATCAGACTCAAGGCCAGTAGGTGCCCCCTCTGGCCACCAGTTATCCCTCTAGCTCTATCCTAATGTCCCTTTTAACAAACAAACAATATTATTTATTTACTTACTTAATTTGAAAGGTGGAACAGCAGAGAGAGGAAGAGGAAGGTCTCCCACTCACTGGTTCATTCCCCGAATGGCCTCAATGACCAAGGCTGGGCCAGGACAAAACCAGGAGCCTAGCTTTCCGTCCGGGTCTCCCACATGGGTGGCAGGGACCTAAGTACATGACCCCATCACCCTCTGGCTCCCCTGGGCCATTAGCAGGGAGCTGTATTGGAAGCAGGGGAGCTGAGCCTCGAGCTGGCGCTCTGAGGTGGGGCGCAGGTGCCCCAAGCAGTGCCCGCCCCCTCCCCACTGTCTGGAGCCGAGCATCCTGCTTTCAGCCCCCAACCCCCCTCCCCCCGCCCCGGCAGCTCCCTTTCCTGTTCGCCTTGGTACTTCCTGTAGGAGGAACTCCAAACAGGGCCCCGTGGGATGGAGCTGTGGCGGCCGACAGAATTCTCTAGGGAATCCGTCTGCCTGGGCTCGGCCCGCTGTCTCCCCTTGGCCAAGGGCAGGACACAGACTGCTTCCCAGCCCCACCTCCACGCTTTCTCTGCCCCCTCTGCAAATGTGATAGTGTTCTGGTGCGCGCAGACTGAGCTGCAAAACCAACACAGTGCACAAGGCTCACGGCACCCTGAGCCCTGGAGTCGAGGCTAGGGTTCTGGGGAGAGGGGAAGTCAGTCCACGCCCACACCCACCAAGTGTGGCAGCAGGATGTGTGCTGGGTGCCTGGGGCTCACGCGGTCACTCAGGGCTCCAAGATCAGGGAGCTCTGGGACACTCAAGGTCCTCCTTGTCAGTGGCCAAGTCCCAGTTAACACTCAAGCCACGGCATCTTCCTGTGGCTCCCTCAGTGGCTAAGAAACAAAGCAGCCATGCTGTAATTTATAAAATACCATTTATTTATTCTAAGGAACACAGTCAAGTAGTAGCTTTAAAAAAAAAACAACACACTCTTTAAAAGATAGTATTAAGTGTTGTGACCTGGCTTGGGGCTCCCCGCGATGAGGGGGCCGGTGGCAGGGCCGCCTGCGTTGGCAGAGGTGCACTGGGAGACGGAGACGGAAGTCAGCAGTGGCCGGGCTCTCTGTCCAGTCCCTTGGCCATCAAGAAAAACTCGCTTGGAGGTTTACAAAGAGCAGAAGAAACATTGACACTGCTGGTATTTGACCAAAAGATTGCTTAATAATAGATTCATTCCAGGAAGTATAAAAATGCTTTCAAGGAATCCATCATTTGTCCTGCATGTCTATGGGGACTGTGAATCTCTACTAGGAGAGAGCACAGTGCTTCCCTAATTCAGAAATTCTCCAGTTGACGTCAAAATCATACTTCTGGATTTTACTTAATTAGTGAAGAAATAAATAAATTAGAGTAGCATTTAAGTAAGTCCTTCCTCTTCTTTCTGAGCACAATGATTTAGTCAAAAAGATGGTTTGCTCGGGAATGCTGGAGAGCCTCAGCCCGTGGGTAGCCACGCCGGCCGCGTTAGACCAGACAACTCTGTGCGCCCGCGCGCAAGCACACAGCACGGAGCTGTTTGCACAAGACTTCCTTCCTAATGAACACAACACTTTCTCCTCCTTTCCGATGGGAGCCTCAGATGCCAAAATGCAGCTGTGCCAACTGTGGGCGCGTTGCTAAGCCGAGAAGCCCAGCGAGTTTGCCCAGCAAATTAGATTGCACGGTGGGGCGGCGTCTGCTCTGGGGCCTCACACAGGAAGCAGCTGCTCTGTGCTCCCGGCCTGGGAGGCAGGTTGAGGCTGGTGGCCCTTAGAGGCCACGGAAAGGGGGGTTCCAGGGGACAGAACGTGAGCTTTGCGGGAAAACACTCAAAGACTCGGGGAGATTGGAGCCTGCGGGGATACCTTCAACCTCCTTCACACCAAGTCTCCTGGGCTCCCAAGTGATCTGTGGTCCTCCCAGCTGGCCCCGGCCCCCTGGCTGGCCTCAGCCATGGCCGGCCACCCCTCTCACACTGCGGTGGAGGCCTCGCAAGTGGAGTTGCGCCCGATCGAGACAGAAAATGCCCCACACTTAAGACTGCGCTCAAAAGCTGCCGGACACCACCTGTCTGCTTCTCCCTGGCTCGCATCCGATTAGGGGTTGTGAATCAGAAGTCAGAGTCTGTGCTGCCCAGAAGGGGCGGGCAGAAGCAGCAAGGGAACACCCAAATGCAATAAATAACTCCCCCCCAGGGCAGGGGGGAACAGGGCCAGTGCACCCCCCACCCCGCCACCGCGGCCATTCGCTCCCGCATTTGTGCTGAGGGCAGATTCTCACCCCGAACCTCCCTGCACCACAACCACCACCAGGCTTCAGTCTTTCGCTTTGCTTTACCACGTCACTCACGGCGTGAACTAGGAACGGAACGTGTTTACACAAACAACAGTGGTGCATCAGCGTCTTTACAATATTAAAGGAGTCATATACAAGTCTACAGCATTGTACACAGGGCGGCCCATCCTCTAGTTCTCCGTGCTTGCTACACCTGGCAAGAGCCAGCACGTGGGATGGGGTGGCCGGGCCGGGGGGTGGCCACCTCTGGCTGGGCCTGTCGTCTGGGAGGACCTCTTGGGGCCGGAATCCCGGACCACCGGCCCGAGGTGGGGTCTGGCGGCCAGACTAGTGTCAGAAGTGTCTTTAAAACTCAGTGTGCATATTGGGTGGGAAAACTGGAGCTGGGGATGGCTCCCTGAGCTGGGGACCCAGGGGGCACTGCTGACCCATGGGCCCCTTCACGGTGGGGCCCATTCCTGAGGTAAGGTGTGGTCCGGACCGGGAGAGACGTCCCCTAGGAGCCCAGGTGTGAGTACACGCAGACGGGACCGGAGTCCCTGGGCGTTCGTGGGCTAAGTGACCCACCAAGTGCGACCTGAGCCCCCGGAAGCAGCAGAGGGGAGGGCCTCAGACGGTGACAGACCCACCCGGGCCCCAGTGCCCTCCTCCCAGCTGCCCTGCCCCTCCGGGGGCTCTACTTCAGCCCCCGCAGCCCTGTGCTCCCTGCCTGTGTCCCCAGAGCCCCGCAGCGTGTCCCACTGGGAGCGGAGCACCAGATTAAAGCAGCGCTGACCCTCGTGGCCTCCCTGGCTCGTGAGGCGACCCTTCCTTCCGCTGTCAATACTGTAGAAAAATAAGCCACCTCTGACGCGAGACCTACCGGAGCCCGCCACGCACGCGCAGAAGGACACACAGCTGCTCCCAAGTAGCGGAGGACGCCTCTGCCGACCTCGGAGGGGGACACGGTGCCAGGCGTCCGGGCCGGGCCGAGCCGCTGGGAGAGCTGGCAGTGGGCTCCCCACCACGGCATCTTTGGGTCACGCCAACAGTCCTCGGGTGGGCACGCCTCCAGCGGCCCACATGCTGTTGCCATGACACCTGGGGCCCTGCCCTCCGGGGCCAGCCCCACCCTCAGTCTCATGGCCAAGGTGAGGCGCGAGCAGGCAGAATGCCCCAGCACTGTTTCCAGGTCCCTGGGGGTCCCCAGGGCCAAGAAGCCTCAGGCCGGCCCTGAGGCAGGGCCTAGTCCAGGGGTTCCTGTTTTATCCGCACGGTTGTGGGGGTGGGCTGCGGCCGCCGCTCCTCCCGGCACAGCACGTACTCGCTGAACTGGGACGAGTCCACGCCGCCCCCGCAGGAAGCAGCCACGCTGAAGCCTCTCTGGAACAGCCTCTCCAGGACCTGTGCGGAAGACACGGGGGTCAGCCACGCCCAGCTGCAAGTTGGCCTGGCCTGGCTTGTGTGGCACGTGGGCAACACCCAGAGCATACCACCACCCCTTAGGACTCAGCCACGCTCAGGGACAGGGCCACTGCAGAACCACCAGCCGGCGGCCACCACCCTGCTGTCCCCAAGGGATCACAGCCTTGATGTGAGGAGGCCAGAAACGCCGTGAGCCCCTTCCCTCTCCTCTAGGGTGTCACCTGTCCCCTCTCTCCTGCCCCCTAAGCTTCTGGCCAGCCACCTGCTTCCCTGAGCTGCAGGTCTCCCGTGGTTCGAGCCCGAGGGCTCATCCTCTCGAGGGGGCTCTGGTTGGACAGGAGAGGGTGGGGTCCTCTGGGTGCTGGGGTCTCCATGTTCACATGGGTTTGTGCCTCTGTGTGGACTGTGCCTGCAGTAGTGAGTCAGGACTGACAGCAGGAGAGTAGGTGACGGACGTCTACACTGCCTTCGCTCCAAAACACGGGCCTGCCATTGGCTCTGGCGAGAGTGGCTAAGACAAGGCTCCTGCTGTGATGGGGCACCTGCAGCCCCCACACCAGCAGTGGGGGTGGGGGCAGGGGCTCCTCCTCTATCTCAGCCCCTGCTCTGCCTCTCCTGGTACTGTGGGGTTTCAACTAAATCCAGAGGCTGACTCCTGGTGAATGAAACACACTCGGTTGAAAATACTCTGGGCCATTTTTATAGAACATCCTTTTGGGGAAAGAAAAAAAAAAGTACCGATCAATTTTTTTTAAGTCCATCCCCCAGGCGCCATCATTTAATTATGAGCGGGACATAAATTATGCATCGATACATTGTTGCCTCCTCTCTAAGACATCGCAGAGGGCTCCGCCGCTCCGGGAACCGGGCCTCCCTCCATCTCGCTCGGCGGCCGCACAGCCCTCACCTGCACCGAGTTGAGCCTGCAGTAGCCGTTGAGCGGGAAGCGGATGACGTGCGTGGGGTCCTGGTTCCAGCCAGCGTTGACCGAGTTGCACATGACGTCACCGGTCTCAGGGAAGACCTCCTCGATGAGGGCTTTCTCACCACTGAGCGCGATGCGCTCCCCCAGGTCTGGCGTGACGCGCACCACCAGGCAGTCACAGGCCCTGCTGCGGCGCCGCTGCTCCTGTTCCTGCTGCCAGCGCTCCAGCTCACGCACCATGGGCTGCAGCTGGTAGTACCGTGCCTCCTCGTACAGCAGGCTGAAGTCCTGCGGACAAGCACGCACGCAGGGTCGCCGAAGGCCACACCCACCCTGTCCAAGCCCGGGGGCTGCTCCGACTAACAGCATGCACTGGGATACCTGCCCCCATGGCACAGTTGGGGCACAGGAGGCCCAGGGGAATGTGTACCAGCATAAGGCAATCTGGCCATGACACACAGGCAGCCGCTGGTGTGCACCTGCACTGGTCCATCTGGCCCCTGGCGCTGAGGCCGAGAGAAGACTGGTGGGAGGGAGCAGACCTGCTCGGGTTGGATTCTCGGCTTTATCACCTACCAGCTCTGAGCTCCTGAGCCTGTTTCCCACTCTATAAAACACCCAGACATAAACACCCGGCTCAGAGAAAGGAAGTGAGCACACACTATCTTCCAAGTGCCAGGCCCTGACCACGCAGGCCCAGTGCGATGAGGTGTCTGGGGAGGGGATGGTAAGCCCGCCCCTTACCAGGCCCACACTCCTGAGCTGGGCGGGCTCATATGAAGGTGCCTCAGGCCCAGAGGGCAACCCCAAGCCCCAGTCAAGGACACCCACACCCACACCAGCCCCAGCCCTGACTCGTGCCACTTGGGGCTCCCCGTGCAAGCCCGGCTGGTACCCCCAGGGCCCCTGGGTGGAAGGCAAGGAAACCCAACCCCCAAAACAGGGCCCCTCCTGCAGGGGCTCACAGGCCCTAAGCCCGTGCCACCAGCTGGGCCCAGCTTCTGCAGCTGCCCCGAGGGAGGCCCTAGTTCCAACATCGTCGGGACTCCGCCTGCTTCCTGACAGCGGCTCCTCAGGCTCCACCGTGGGCCTTTGCTCTCCTGGCTCTTGCTGGCTCCTGAGGTTTCTTTCACGAGGGAGTCGTACACCAAACACCCCCACGTCTGCTCCTAGCCCACAATGCCTCCACGCGGGAGCAGAGCCTGTCCCACGCCTGGGCGTCTACTCTTGGATTCAAACTGCAAGCCTGGAGGACCCTGGAGAGCTCACCCGGCCCCCGCCAAAAGCCACATCCGCCTCCATCTGCGGCCGCTTCCCAAACCTAGGCCTTCTCTGCCTCTACCCTGGTCCAGAGCCCCCAGGCGCTCTCACCCTTGGCCTGGAGAAGTGGCCTCTGCCACAGGTGGCCTCCTGCATTCACCCCCCTGCAGCCAGCAGGATCGTCCCCCTTTGTAAATCTGATCATCCTTCCCCAACTCACAACCCTGCCACTGCATTCAGGGTCAGAGGCCAAATCCTGAGCTGCCTACAGAGCCTCCCTGGACGCCTTCTGCCCCAGCCCCTTGCCCTGGTCTGGCCCTCATTCCACCTTCATCACCCAGGTAAACCCAAACCCTGCAGAGCCGAATTCCCCATCGTTTCTGCTCACAGAAACCTACTCCTCAAGCATCTGCCCTCCCAGCCAACTGCCAGCATCCCAGGGCAAGGCCCACAGCAGCCTGGGAGTCGCTGGGTATTCAGACGAAGCTCAGCTGCTGGCATTCGCTGGCCGAGTCGGAGAGAGCACAGAAGGGCTCCAGGCTACTGGATCTCTGGCCAGGGGCAGGAAGGACGGAAGGACGGACAGACGGACGTTTCCCGAGTTTCCTTGCTCTGGGATCCCCCGTGCCTTGGATGGGTGTGGCACTGAGGCAGGACACAGGGACCCAGATCAGCTGTCCCAGACAGCTGCGAGCCGGTATCCGGACCAACCGCGAGGGCGCTCCCTCTGCAGACTGCAAACAAGCAGCCCATCTGTGAACCTCTAACTCCTGTCACGAGGGCAGCACACAGCAGTCCTTACACGCGGCGAGCGTGAGACTGGGGTAAGCGGTGCAGTTACACCCTGATAAATCAGCTAAAAATGTGAGAAAACAAAATTAGTTTAGAAAAACTGATTTAGCCCCCAGCTTTATCGTTTAACTTTTTATGGTTGCCATGACGACCGTGAGTCCATTCATTAAGTCACAGCGTCCCCCGTGGAATGCCACAGCACAGGCAGCACCGGGGAGCCGCTGGCTGCGGGCTTACCTTGAAGTCATCGGGGAGAAGCAGCTTTGACGTGCGCAGGAAGCTCAGGACGTAGCGGAAAATCTCGCCATCCCGGTCGATGAAATAATGCTGCTTCAGACTGTCCAGGACGATGGGTTCGGTGCCGTTGAAGAGGCGGCTTATTCTAGGAGAGACACAGGCAAGGTGGTGGGGGCGCCCGGGTCCCCCTGCCCTGCTGCAGGGGGAAGGGGCTGCTCACCAAGGACCCAGGGACTGTGACAGACACCGGGGGAGGTCAAGCCACAGGGCAGCAACACACCCCATCCACACTCACAGGCCACTGCTGACCAGACGTGCCCTGCTGTGCACAGCAGCCTGCTGGTAACATGGAAAACGACACCAGGACACACCCAAAACAGCCACACAACCACAGACCTGGTCACACCCCTTTGCCAGATAGAACCATCCAGAAAAAAAGCACACTGACCATCGCATACCCCAGCCAGAAGCCACAGACCCAGTGAACATCTGTGAACGAGGCAAGACCCAACTCTTGTGGACGAGCATTGGACATGACCGAGGTACCAGTTCACACGGTCCCCTGCCTCCCAACGCACTAATCTCAGGCAAAAGACACACGCCCGCCAATACCAGCCATCCAGAGACCCAAGTCACAAACATCCCACAACCTTCCGTCAGGGTCCTAGAGGAGAAACAGGCAGGCGGGAGTTACGACATGCGGACTATGTGTCTGCGCCACAGCACACGTGTGCACATGCATGCCACAGGACAATGTGTGTGCACACAGGGGTGGGGGGTGACTGGGAGCACAGACAAGTGTCCATGCTCCTGAGGGCAGTGGTTCCAGCAAGTTCAGGACCCACAGGAAGCTCGTGGGATCCCCTTGATGGCTGCTCCTATCCATTCTGGGGAGGAAGAGCCAGGCCGCAGAGCCAGGGCTGGTGCTACCCAGGGTGGCGGGCTCTGTCTGGCTCAGGTTGCAGGCTGAGCTTGGGAGACTTAGGAGCCCTGCAGAGGGGTTGGGCAGCCATGTGGGCATAGCCCAGGAGATGGGCAGTCCCGATTGCACAGCCAGGCCCAAGTCCCTTTACTCTCTGCCTGTGCCAACACTCCACCCCTGCCTTGCACCCCCACCCAAGGACGCTCCTGATCACTCCAAAGGCCCCACCCTACGGCTGCTGCTGTGCGCCCGAGCCCCCGGACCTACACCATCCTGACCCACTCCAGGCATGGGCTGTGAGCATCCCCAGGTATGGAGCGGCCATGCAGGTCACCTGTTCTCCCTGCAGTGTCGTGGCCCAGCCCCCAGTCCAGTGGGCAGCAGAGAGGGCAAGGCTGCTGCATAGGTGGGCAGGAGCAGGTCAGAGCCTGTGGCGAGGGGTATGGAGGCTCCAGGTACAATGCGGCCCCCCAGGTACAACACATCTCTGGCCTCCAAAGACCACAGGGCCCTGTCAGTCCCCTGGCCTGGGGATGCGGCGCCTGCTGGAAAGCCTTTTGTGGGATCCACGGCTTGTCCCTGCTTCCCAGGCCCAAGAGCTTGGCTGTTCAGATGTCAGAGTGAGGGTGAGCTTCGGTATCCCTCCATACAGATATGACCCAGCGAGACTGCTGGGGTTGAGGGCAGGCAGGCAGGCGGCGGCCGAGGGTCCCCATGAGGCAGCAGCAGGAAGTCTGGGCTGCGTGCGCAGGTGAGTCAGCAGATCCAAAGGCTCAGCCGCACTGGGAATGTTCCCCACCCCTCCACGCAGAGCCCAGGCGCTGTGTGCAGAGGCGGCTGCACGGTGGGGGTGGGGGAGGTCAGGCTGAGTTCCAAAGGCTGCGCTGGGGCTCCAGAGGCTCCAATCGGCCCGGGGGGCTCCCAGCCACCCACACGCCAGGGCTGGCTGTGTCCCATGCAGATCCAGGGCGAGACGGTCCTCCACCTGCCTTCGTTCAGGGCGGGCTGGTTCTGGATCTTTCCCCGGTCCAGTTCTGTCCCAGGACCAACTGGCACAGCAGTGCAGCCTCTCTCAGTGCCCTGGGGGTGTGAGCAGGCGGAGGGGAAGTTCGGACAGTCTCCACGAAGGGACCCTCAGCGGCTGGCAGGGCCTCCAGACGGGGCTCCTGTGGTGACCTCCTGGCCTCCATCACCGGCTCCACGTGTGCCCTGGGGAACCTGACCCCCAGCCAGCTCCGCAGGATGTGTTCCAACCACCTGTCCCCCGTGCACAGCGGGAGGCACCGGCAGGTTTTGTCACCTTTCATTTTCTTCTATTTCCAGCTCTGGATGTTTCAGGGCCAGCTCTGACCAGTGCCCGGGCTTCTGGCCGACAGCATCTTCTCTGGTTGCTTCCCGCAGCCAGGATGGATGCCAGAGTGGGGCTGTGACAGCAGCAGCCAAGTGACATCCACTGGACATGAAACAGGCTCAGACCCATGGGTCCACTCCCCGCCCTAGGCAGCTGTGCCAGGACCAGAGGCTGCTCCTGGGTGGGCTGGGGGCAGCGGCTGGCACCAGGCTTTCCAGCACCCAGGCCGTTCTGAATAGCTGAGGACCTGAAGCCCAGGCCAAGAGACCCAAGGGCAGGTCCCCGGGCTTCTATGGCGCTGCCCAGGGAGACACATGTACGTGACCTTGGCACTCTTCCTTGTCAACTTTCAGGCAGCTCTACCCGTGACACTGGGTGAGGGAGGGAATCCTGTCTTCCAGGATCGGGGAGGCACAGTTTTTTCGTTGTGATAAGTCACTCACTGAGAGACAGATCTGGGAGGCGTTTGCCAGCACAGCTGCCCAACCCACTTCCCCAGCCCCGACCAGACCTCCTGTTGGGACTGGGCCACCTCCTGGCCTCTAGGCCACACCTCCAGCCAGCCTGGGGGAGGAGGTGACTCTGTCACGAATCAGAAGCCACCCAGGCATGGCAGCATCTCCTCCCGAGCCTCAGACCCCAGGATCCCTGGGCACAACCTCAGGATCCCACGTACCGGGCTCAGGGCCACAGGAGCTCTGCGAGGGGTCACACACAAAGAAGGCCAGGGAGCGATGCCTCCCTGCCACCCCGGTTCCCCAGGCAGCAGGACCTGACCCCCACCCCCACCGTCCCCTCCAGGTCGGGGGCGTGATTAGAGAGGCAAAGGCTGGGTTTCGGGCGGGAACCACTCTTCAGAGCGGGTTGCGGGCAGAGGTTTTACGGATCCCGCTCACAAACGTCGCCACCCGATTAAGGGATGATCTATCTCGAACAACTCCGGAATGCCGCAGAAGGCAAAATTGAAATTAAATAAGCAGAATCCATCTCCCACCTCAGACAGGGCTCTGCAGGCGCGCACGTGGGTTACTGGTGCTGACAGTCTCCTCCTGCCTCCCGAAACCCCCAGAGCCCCGACTTCATGAAGGCTCAGGCCCCATCAAGCCCAGCCCTGCTGTGTACCCCGGCACGCCCCAAATTCTAAGCCTCAGGCTGGGCTGCAACCACCACCAGCGTTCCATCCTCCGGCGAGCACTGCCGGGGCGGGGGACCCTCAGCCCAGCCCTCAACAGGCTCAGCCAGCAGGCACCTCCCAGCACTAGGATCCCCCTGCCCTGAGCAGCCACGCTGAAGGCCCCTGGAGACCACCCTTTGGTGTCTGAGGATTAATTAGCTCCCCTTCCTACTTGAAATATATAAAAGGAGGGTGATGCCCCCAGCCTCGGCCTTCCCCCACTGCTCAGCCCTCACGGCCCCAACGAGCACTGCTCGTCCCCTCCAGGCAATGCTCACAGATACCCGGCCCCCTCAGGCTGGCCCTACTGCCGTGCCAATCAGAAACCAGGCCCAAGCACCTCGCACAGGCCAAGGGGGCGGCCTGTGCACCCAGCAAGAGGGAGAGGGCGGCTCCCTCGTGGGAGGGAGGAGCCTTCAACCAGAGATGCCCATGCATTGATGGAGGGGTAGGAGGTGCCACAGCCTGGGCTACCCCTGGCCACCCACGAATCCCCAGCTCTCAGGGAACCCTGCTGCGGGTCCAAACAAAGACAGCAAACTGCAGCTCCTCTCCCCCCGCCCCCTCCGCACTTTCCCAAGGGTTACCACAACCCAAATCCACACCCACAATCCTAAGTCACACAGGCCAGGCCAGGGACTCTGAGGAAGAACCTGCAGAAGCCTCAGCTTCCTCAGCTGGCTGCCCATGCCACCAGCCCCCGTGGGAAGCTCCCTTCCACAGGACCCTAGCTCCAGGGTCTGTGTCACAGGGCGGACCCTGGAGAGCCCCTAGGAGCGGCCTGGCGAGGGAGACAGGCCCAGGGCGTTGGCAGCATGCACAGGGCTCCTACCTGGAGTCAGGGTACTTGGTGAGCGTGGCCAGGCTGCTGGTGTACATGTGGCCGCCGACGTCAATGTGGACTGGCGCGTTGGACTTGGTGAGCTGAGCTGGCAGGGGGATGCCCTGGGCGGCCAGGGGAGACACGGGCGACCGGGTGAGAGACAGCCGGGACATGTTTCCTGCTTCCTGGAGACAGAAACAAGGCGGAAGACAAGAGTTTCTCCACGCCGAAGCCAGGCACTCCCTTTATTGCCCGTGTGATCACAGATCTAATCAGATCACTGCCGCCCGTGCCTGATCACATATTCAGCTGACAAATTATGGCCACCACTGTAATTAAGTGTATTTGCATCATTTTCTTCAAAGTACCAGAGGGAAAAAAGAAAGATGCTTATTAGCAATAAGAAATCAAGAAAAAAAAATTTTTTTCAAGGTGTCAGCCTCCAGGGGCATAAAACAAACTGCAAAATTCTAATTAAAGGTCGCGGGCTTATGTGTTAGATGTGAAATATCCCCTGACAAACGAATCACCAATTTGTGAATTGGGATTCAGGGGTTTTTGCAAGTTTGTCTCAGTAACGAGACACCTCTAAATTAGCGACTTCCTCGGCACCTAAGGCGTTGAGTTTTGTACATGTAGTAAATTTCACATCAAATTAAGAGCATTTTTGTTTCAAAAGATACATAATCGTCAACAGCCGGTGGAGAGCCACGTCCCTCGAGAGCCGTGGCCCCGCACAAGGGCAGCAGCCCAGGAGCCGGCGCTCAGGAGAGGGGGCAATGGCGCCGACCCAGGGCACCCCGCAGGCTCACCGCGGTGCCGGCGCTGCCGTGGGCGTGAAGCGAGGACCCGCTCGGCCGCTCCTTGCGGTGAGGCATCTAGGCTTCCATCGCGGCCCAGAGTACCTGTGGGAAGCACCGACAAGACCTGTGGTGGGCACCCATCTCCCACGGCCATGGGCTTAGGATCGTCCTTTCTATCTGCTCCCTGGGATCCCACATGCACCACTCAGCCCTATGGGATTCTCCTGCTGCTGTCTCCATCCCCAGAGCAGACTTCTGGGCCACGCACAGCTCACTCACACACACACACACACACACACACACACACACACACACACACACAACGTGCTTTCTGGGCAGCTCCAGGTCTGCTAACTTGCCTGATGACAGCACTGAAACATATGCTCACCATTATTGGCCCGAAATGTTTCAGAACAAATCTGATTTTCCTGGTATTTTGGTCTACAGCCATGTTACCAAGCGTGTCTCCTCTTGCATCAGCAGAGAGCAGTGCCTACCGAGTCTTGGGGATGGGTCCCCCCACCCGCGGCGGCCCAGGGAAGAGCCCAAGGCTGCTCTTAAGACGCAGTTTGCAATTGGTCCAAGCAGGGAAGCCTCTTCCAGCTGCAGCCCCCCACAGGGAGGAGGGAGAGTCACTTGGGAAGCCACCTCTCTCTCCCCCCTGTGGCTCCCAGTGGCAGGGAGCACCTGCCTTTGTTTGCAGAGTCTGCACCCCCCACCCCAGTTTCTCTCCAGATCCCCAGAAGGGTACTGTCTGGGCCTAATGTATTTCAGCCCTCAGGGTCACATGCCCCCGAGGCATTGGTGAGCTGGCCAGACATCAGCAAATGGCCCCTTTCTCTTCCTCCTCCCCAGAGCCACCCTGTGCCTCTCTGTGCCATAGCCACCTGACATGAGATTGTCCCCAAGTCCCAGGAGCCACCCCCAGGGCACTCTGCAGCCCCAAGCAGGTTAGAGAAGGGCAGTTTTCTGCAGCCCTTCCCACCGCTGCAGGCTGTCTGTCTGTCTCTCTCTCTCTCTCTCTCACACACACACACCCCTCCACAAACCTCACCCAGACTCCTCTCCTACAGGTTTAACCCTTGAGAGAGCAATCAAACGTAGTGCTTGGGACCCAAAGGGCTGCTTTTTCCTGCTAAACTCCAGCAATGAAATTTGTGCCTTGAAATGCAACATTGCATTTTGAAAACACCCGGCGAAGGCCCCATGGGACTCCCAGGCACGGAAGGAAGGTAACTGCCCTCCGATGTGAGCTGGCCAGAGCGCCCTGGCAACTTCCCTGCACTGACACTCTCTGGGGCCAGGGGCTTGCTTTTAGCTGACCGTGGAGTTCAATTTCTACCTTCATAGGGGCCTGCTGTGAGGGACAGTCCTGAGTCCCAGAAAGCTTACAAAAAGAAAAGAAAAACCAGGTCACTTATGTCAAGGAAGTTCGAAGAAACCAAAACGACCTCAGGAATGGATTACTGGCCCTAGGAGGCTCAGGGCACCCAGGGTTAACCCAGCAGAGAGGAATTCCCAGAAATCCCATCAGTGCACACTGCACAACCGCACCCCTTGCTACCATGCACTAACTCCAAAGTGACAGTACCCCCACCCCGACAAGCACAATCTGATGATGTCTACGGCCCAGACACTCACCATCGGAAGCCCCAGGCAATGCGCCTCACCCCGAGTCTCCAGTGCTCCCTCCGACAAATGCATCGGGGCTGGCCGGCGACCCTTCCCTCGACACCACAGCTACGGTGAGAAGCACAAAAGCGGGTGCACTCAGACACACAAGTTCTTTCCAGCAACAGCAGCATCAAGCCCACGACGCAGCCGCCTGTTGCAGCGGCGCGCGCCAGAGGGCCCGCGGGTCTCCAAGGCGGCCCGGTATTGACCTGGTTCTCCGGGCTGCGGCGGGAGCCCCCCGGTCCCACGCCCGCCTGCCGCCGCCGCCGCCGCAGCCGAGCCCCGCCCGCCGGAGCGGAGGGAAGTGAGCAGACTGCCACGCTCATTTACACACAAAATGATTTTGTGTCCCATTGTGCTCGCAGTTGTTCAGCTCTCTGGGGGTGATTAAACTGGCTGAGCTGCGGCAGCTTGAGACGATTTCACTAAATCGCTTCTTCGTGAAGTCGCTTCTCTGCTAAGCTGTTATTTTAACCATAAAAGGTAAACAGACGGCGCTGCGCGAGCGCCCTGGGCGCGGGCCCGGGGCGAGAGTGCCAGGCGCCCGCGGATCCGACCAGGGGGTGAGCCCGCAGGCCGGCGCGCGGGCCACCTGGTGCGCGCCCGCCCCGCCGCCGCCGCCGCCGCCGCCGCCGAGCCCGCCGGCCGCCGCGAACTTCGGGGCGGCGGGAGGCGGCGGGCCGGGCCGGGGTGGCCCCGGCACCCGGAGCGCCCGGCGGGGCGGGGAGGGGTGTGCGGCGGGGGCGGGGACAAAGTTAAATCAAGAGGCAGACACTTGGAGACCACAGATGGGAAGCTCGCCTAATTAAGGACGTAAAAGCGCTTTTGTTCTCAAAGTTTATTGTTGCCGGGATTAAAAAAAATTAATTGAAACTAATGCTGTTATTCACTCGTGCAGTTAAATTCCTTCATGCACATTTGAGACACGGAGTGAAAACTTGCAGCTTTTATCTTTCTGCAGCCGGGGGCTCGGGGAGGACAGAGAGGCGCGGCGGCCGCAGGGCTGGGGGTGTCGGCGGCTGCGTGCCCGCTGCGCGCGTCCAGCTCCCGGGTGCGCTGTGCCCCGGACCCCGGCGCGCCCGGGACCCCCGCCAGCGCTCCGGCCCCGGACTCGCCGGGTGGGCTTCAGCGGACTCGATCTGTCCCGTTAGAGACTTTTTCTTTCTCTGATTTGGGCGCCAAACGGGGCCCTGTGCGCCCCCAAAGCCCCAGCTTGCGCAAGCCGGTTTCTGACCCCGGAAACTCGCTGGCTCCAGCGGGGCGCTCGGCCGGCCCCGTGCGGGGGCCAGAGTGCAGGGACCTGCATACACTCACGCGCACAGCCCGCGCGGCAGGAAGCTCGCGGCCCGTCCGCGTGGGGAGGGTCCACCCGCGCCCAGGACCAGCCCACGTGGGTACCCCCCCACCTCGCGCCAGGCCTTTGTGCCGGGCGCCCCCGCCGCTCAGCAGAGGGACAAAGCAGCCGCCCCCGCCCAGGTCCGGACCCCGGCCGGGCCACTTTCTGGCCATCGCGGGCACTTTGGGGACTGGGGTGCGCGGCCGCTGAGCGCCGGCCGCCCGCGCTGGGCTTACCTCGGAGCCGGAGCGGCGGATCGGGCTCGGACGCAGCCCCCGCCCCCCGCAGCCGCCGGTCTCGGGCGCCGCGCTCAGCCTGGCCGCCTGTGCTCGCCGCGCGGGTCGCTCCGGTCTCGTCCTGGAGTTACTTTCTCTCTCGCCCCCAACCCTCCCCCCACCCACCCCTCCCGCCCCGGCCCCCGCTCCGCGCGGCCCCTCGCGGCGCGGCGCGCCGGGGCCTCCCCTCCCCGCCCTCCCCTCGCCTCCTCCCCTCCTCGCGGCCGCCGCCGCCGCCGCCTCCTCCTCGCGCAGCTCTCTCGCTGCCCTCCTGCCGCTCCCACCTCCTCTCCTCCCTCCTCTCTCTCCAGCGGCCTCCCCCGATGGCTTGGAGAGACAGCCAGCCCCCCGCCCCAGCCCGTGGCCGGCGTCTCGCCGCGGCCCGGCCCGGACGCAAAGGGCAGCGAGCCGGCTGCGAATGACCCAGCGCGGCGAGCGCGAGCGGGCGCGCGCGGCGACTCCTGGCTCGGGGCTCGGCTGCGCCGCGGGGCAGAGGATTAGAGTCGCAATTAGCTCCGCGCGCCCGCGCCTGCCGCGCTCAGCGACAAGAATGCGCCGCTTCCCCTCCTCTCGCCCGGCGATCCCCGCCCGCCTGTCGCGGAGCCCGCGCCTTCCCGCCGGGGCCGCCGCCGGGACCCTGCCCGGAGCGGTGCGCCCAGGCCCGCGCGCTCCGCGGCCCAGCCCCCCGCCCCCCGCCGGCCGGCCACGCGGCGCCCGGGCCTCCTCCGGGCTCGCGGAGGGGGCGGGGGAGAAGCTGATTTTAATCATTGTCATTTCATCTGATGTAATATTTCCCCGGGCGCTTTCAGCTGGGCATAAATTTTCGGCTCCCAAATAAGTAACACAGGGCACGTTTCTCACATTTCTTGACTCCTCGGTTACAAAGAGGAGAGCAGCAGCCGCCGCCGCGGCGCCCGGGGCTGGGGGCGGGACTTGGGGAGAAACTGGGCTGCGAGGCGGCCGGGGCTGGAGCGGGGCCGGGGGCCGCGGGCCGGGGCCGCCCCTCCCCCTCGCCGGCTGGCTCCCGGGGTCCCTGCCCGGCCGCCCCTCTCCCGGGGAGCTGCGCCGCCCGTGACGTCTGCGGACACGCGGCCGCCACCGCGGGGGAGGGGCGGGCGGGCAGGGGGCGCCGGGCCAGCCGCCCGGGGCGAGGCGCGCCATTTCCTTTCCGCGCGCGGCGCGACCGAGGCGGCGGCGGCGGCACAGGGCTCCCTCCCCGCGACTCGGAAGCCTGTACCCCGGGCGGCCCCCTGGGTCCCCGCGCCTGCCGCCCCTTCCTCCTCCTCGCCCTCTCCGCCTCCCCTTCCTCTTCCTCCTCTTCCCCCGGCGCCCCGCCCGTCTCCTCCTCCTCCTCGACCATTTCCCGGCTCCTAGGAAACCGAGCGCAGAGCCTCCAGCGCGCCCGGCCTGCACTGCGCCCCCGCCTGGCTCCCGGGACGCCCAGGCCAGAGCCAGGCTCCGGCAGGAGGGCGGGTGCGCTCCGGCCCGGAGCCGCGCCGGGGCCCCGATCTGGACTCCGGCCGGGCCTGGGCTCCCTCTAGCGGCCTCGCTCCCAGGGGGCGCGGGGGCGCGGGGGCGCGGGCGGCCTCCCTGCACCCGGGGACCCGGCGCGCCGAAACAGCGCCCGGACCGCGCTGCCGTGTAACTTCTGCACCCGGGAATAAGCCGAAACTTTCCTCCTAAGGGAAGGTTTTTATTTTTATTTATTTATTTAGAGCTCGAACTACGGGAGAAGGGGGAAATTTTCTCATTAAAGTTACATCCCTGCAGTTAGTTCAATTACTTGATATATGCAGAAAATGTTGTAAATTTATAGATTTAAATAGCTTACAAAGATGCCGCAGGCCCCATCAGTTAATTTCCTTAATTTATGGATTTTTAGCTGCTCCTAGAACCGAAAGGGACCCAGGAAGTAGGTCAGGGATCCGTGCAGTGGCTGCAGCGCGGCCCACGGGCTGTCCACTCCGCTCCCCACGCCCTGGCTCCCAGAGCTGCCGGCCCCCAGCTCTGGCCAGGCGGCACCGGTAGTAGGCTAGGCACCCCGGCCGGTCCAGCCCTGTGACCGACTGCGCCAATCTCCGCAATGTTGGCAGGGGCTAGGAACAGCAAAGGCCCCCAGCTAAGCACATCCCCCACCCCATGCCACACCCCCGTCCCCCGCAGACCCAAATACATGAACCAAGAGTCCAGATATTGTGACCCCTCGCCCAGGCTGGCTGGAATCGCGGGACAGGACACCGCCAGCGTCAGGACAGAGCCTTCTGTCTGCCAGGGCCTTCCGGGAGGGGCGCAGGGACCCTCTGAAATACTACTAGAGACTGTTCCCCTCGGTGGCGGCCAGAATGTCTTTGTTTTGTGTTCCATACAGATGAATATATACATATAAATTAATACTTAAAAGATTGGTACAAACTCGGCTGTTTCAGGAAGCCACTTGGCAGTGTGGTTAGTATTGGTATTCATGTTTTAACATTTCTTTTCCCACTAGATGAAGTTTCTAAGATTTGCAAGGTACATGTCAAGGACGGGTGTATAAATGGATTTTTATTTATTCACAACTCCAAGACTAATTGCTTCTCTTTGCCTCAAGGCCGGGAGATTGGTTTGAATATGACACTTCAAAAGTATTCATGGAACTACAGAGTTACTAAGTGTCATTGTTTAGGAGACAAATCTCACCGTGCTACCGGTGACCCTGAGAACAGGATGTCCCACGTTAGTTTAAATTCCTACGTGTCTTTTTTTCTTAAGAGTTTCACTTTATACCAATATATTAAAAATGCACAGTTTAATTGAAACAAGAGCTGACCATTTGGAAGGACCTTGATTTCCCAATATGCTGGGGACTTTTGTTTTCTTATTCCCAAGTCCTTTTCTGAAAGAGCCGAACTTTGTACATGTCATGAAGAAGAGGCAGTTCGGGTCATAATTTATTCTCGAGCGTTTTAAAAGTTCCTGAGTAAATGTCAGCCATCTCTCACATTGAGAGACTTGGACTTGGACAGTGACGGGCATTCAATGATCTGTGGTGTAGATAATACAAGGGCGGTGCAATTTTCAATTGAAGATGTATAATTAGGATGGAAAGCATACAGAAACATCTCAAGGAATACATCTTGTTTCATTACTGCTGACCAAGAGACAAAAATTAAATGTGAATCTAATCAGAACTTGCTGTATCATTACCACTTCACTAGCACTTACACCATCTCGTCCACAGTCTGAAAAGCAGACTCAAGGCTGTGTTTGCTTTGAGGTCGTTCGTGTTGTCCCACAAGGCACAAGGCAGGTCACTTGCAAGATGCAAAGCCAAGGGCAAGGGGTGGGTGTTCAGCGCAGTCCACACATCACATGGGGCACCCGCATCCACATTGAAGGCCTGAGTTTGAGTTCCTGCTCTGGCTCCTGACCCCAGCCTCCTGCTGATGTGCCCTGTGGGTGATGGCTCAAGTAGCTGTGTCTTTGCCACCCATATGGGAAGCTCCAGAGCGAGAGAGAAAGAGAGAGGGAGAGATCTTCCATAGGCTGGTTCCTTCCCCCAACTGGCCGCAGCAGCAATGTCTAGGCCAGGACAAAGGCAAAAGCCAGGAACTCCAGCCTGGTCTCCCACAAAGGTGGCGGGGGCCCAAGTACTCAGGCCATCTTCCGCTACCTTCGCAGGTGCCCTAGCAGGAAGCTGGATCACAAGCAGAGCAGGCGGCACTCCAATATGGGATGCCAGGGTCACAAGCGATGGCTCCACCCACCGCACCACAATGCCAGCCCCTTGGCCTCTGCCTTTACCCCAGGAATCCCTTCTACCCCACTCCTGCTTCCTGGGTAAGACCCTGGAGAACCTAAAGACTCAAGGGAGCCATGAAATATGGGGCTGCTAGGGCCTCCCACACACCAGATCGCCTGCATTTGAAGAGAGTAGAACAAAACTGGCCAGCACTCACTGAGCTCTGCCCCCGGGCACCTTGCTCAGTCGGCACTCCTGCTCTCTGGTGTGGGCAGGAAGACACGGCCCTCTCCAGGTGCTGCAGGTCCCCCTCCTTCTTACCTTCTACCTGCAGCCTAGGTGTGCTGCTAGAACCAAAGTAACCTGCCCTCCGTGGACCCAATACTGCTGTGAGATCCAAGAGACGAGGTTGACCCAGGACCTCGTGAGTGGGAACCTCAGTGTGGTGGCCTGAGGATGGGTCTGCATTAAGCCATTTCCCCAAGAGATAGTTCTGTGTTCTCCACAAATTCTGAAGAATCGCTGAATTTGGGAGTGGGTGGTGAAGGCTCCCAAGTCAGAATGGCTTTATGGTCTTTGAAATAGCGCATGGGAGGCAGAACCCTGTAGTTAACTTGGTGGTTCAGCATAAACGAGCATTCAAGGACTCAGGCCTCCACTTCTCTGCCATGTTCATCACCAGGGCCCTCCTAAGGCCATCTCTTCCCAGGGCTCAGCACAGTGGAGCTAAAAGCTTCATACCCACCCAGACACCCACGGAGAACAGCTCTCCTTGTCTCATCCTATTGGCTGAAACTTGGTCACCTGCCGACTTTAAGGCAATTACTAGGAAGGCGATGACCCTTGACCCATCACGGTTAGCCTCTGGGCTGGGTAGGTGGTTCTCTGGAGCCCTCCGTGGTGGGTGGGTGGGTGGTGGTAGTGGTGGTGGTGGTGGTGTAGGGGAGAAGGTGGGTACTGACCAAAGTCAGGTTGTTGCTGGGAGAAGGGGAGGATGGAATTTGTGTTCATGGCTGGGGGCCCCAAAGTCTGAGAGCCATTGAGCAGAACCCTGAGCTGGAACCAAGCTGCAACAGCACCTCCAGGGAGGCTTAGCACTGCCCTGGCCTCTCTGGTCTTTCACCCACACCCGCAGGAGAAACCAGACCTAAGGGTGGGGTGGTGGGACAGAGCATAGCTTCTCCCAGGCCTTGAAGCCAGGCCACAGCCTCCAGGGCCTCCCCTCTGGGTTCCCCTGGGGCTCATTCCACTCTGCTGAGCTGCAGTGCTGGAGCCCTGAGGCCTCCCAGGAGCCCCTTAGGGCAATGGGGGTGGGGTGGGGCTCTTCGCCATCAGCTGCGCCTGGTGAGCAGCAGGGCCATGGATCTCCATCCAGGCCCCGTGCCTGGCACTGGGAAGAAGACCAAGGACCCAGAGCCCTTGCCATGCAGCCAGGGAGGCTCAGGAGACCCCTCCCCACGTGCTCCACTAGGAGCACAGCGTCAACCTTGAGTCCTGCCTGTGACCCACCTGGGGCTCTGCAGACGCACTTGTGAGGGTCCCAGGGGGTGCCCCGCGAAAGGAGCTTGGACAGCAAGGAGAGCAGCCTTGGGTGGGTCAGGAACCCTGTTCGGGGCTCTTCCCTCGGCCTAAAGACCAAAGCCTGGCACTTGCCCCTTTCCTTGTCACAGGCAGTTCCTTCTCCTTGGGCCTGTCCCGGCCGTGAACTTGGAAGTCTGTGGAATCCAGCCAGGTGACGTTGGGCTTCACTGCTGCCAGTGTCGGTGTCCTCTCATATGAGGTGGGGACCCTGACAGTGCCCACCATGGGGAGTTAAATGTACTGAGGTACACAGAGAACTCAGCCCAGCCAAGCCCAGCCGAGGAGAACCGCTCAGCCAGAATGAGGTACCCTTAAACGGGCCACAGCCACCTTCCTCCCCGACCTGCAGGAGGCACTCGGGGAGGGGAGAGGATGGAGACTCCTTTGAGTGCCCCCCTGACTCCCAGAACTGGGGCTTAAGGCCTGGTGATGGAATAATTGAGATAAACTTGTGCACCTGAAGGGGGAGAATGTGCAATTTGCCCCACATTTAAAGATAAAGTACAAGACTTCAGGGAGAGATCCTGCTTGCTTTGGGCTGGGCCCTTGGGGTGGAGCCAGGAGGTCCTCAGGGCCCCAGAGGCCAAAGGCAGCACAGCTCCAGGGAGAAGCCCCCCGGGGTAGAGGTGCTGGTGGGAAAGACTTTCTTTTTCAAGCTGTGAAATGCTTTGCTGCCTTCTAAAGAATGTATATAAAAATACTAATAAAGAATGCATGATCATTGTAAGAAAATAAATAAGTCACAGTATAATGTACAAAAGAGAAACAGAAGTCCTGTTTCGCCTCCCAGAGGGAAGTGTGTCACTGATTACTTGGTATTCGTCCATTCAGTCTTTCCTATTCTCACACAACACACACACACACACACACACACACGCACATACATACATAAACAGAGCTGCAGGTGCAGTGGCTCAGACATGCAGATGTAAGGTACACGCACTAACAGAAACAAGCAGAGCCACACACATACATGATGCTTTGAAAGTTCATGAAAAATGAAATTAAAATAGTTTTTCTGGCACAAAAAATAGAAATCCTTGTAGTTCTTTCATATTGCACATTTCTCATGAACTTTCTGAAGATGGCCTTACACAGCTGCACACACACACACACATGCTACACACACGTGTTGTTTGGACAGGACGAAGGGATGCACACAGAGGCACAAAGACACAGGTGCGCACACGCCTGAGTGCACAAACACACATTGATTTTTTTATATATTGAATCAAACTCTTCCTCCTCATTCAGTCTGTCTTTCCCACATGGTATATTTCAAAATGCAGAAAGCATAACACTCAGACACCCAGATGTCATAAATGCTGCCATTTTAACTACTGGCTTCAGATCTCTCTTTCAAAAGAAAACAACATAATGCAGCCCAGTAGAGACCCTTCCCTTCTCTCGCAGTGGAATCTGCTACCAAGGACTCCTGGGCACACAGTCACACTTTCCACAGCACAGAAATGCATCCATAAACAACACACACATCTGCCAGTGTTGCAACTCGCACATAAGTGGCAAGGAAGCAGGTAGCTGCCGGCCCCTGATGTTCCCCTCTCGCTTTTCTCCAATGCCTGGGCACCCTGACTGCCGCTGGTCGAAAAGGACGCTGGGAGCCCCATCCCTCCACAGCTCTCCTCCTTCCCCCGCTCCTCCCTTCCTTGTCCTCTCTCTCCCCTCCTCCCCCTCCACTTCCTTCCTTTTCCCCCTCCTCACAGCCCCACCCCCACCTCTCTCCCTCCCTCCCCTCCACCCGTAGGCAGGCAAGCCTGGCTGAAAAGCTGCAAGTTCACCCAAGGAAGTACAAAAAGAAAAGGCATCTTGGTATATTTCAGTAGTGTCTCCCTCTATGAATTTTCACAGTTCTGTTTTCCCTCTTAGGTCCCTCATCAATCTAGAATGAACTTTGGCTTCCTGTTTGAAGTCTGGACCTGAAAAAGCATTTATTTTTCAAAATGGTTAGCTAGTATTCCTGATGCATCAGCTGATAGAAATTTCATAGGAGGATTTTGACTGAACTGGGGGGAGACTTGAGGGCTTTATGAGAAGACAGATAAGTTGTGAAAAATTGAAACACTGATTCTTCCAGTAATTAGAACTAATTACAAATGAATGCCCCCACACCCTGGTGATCTCATTCCCCTGGTATGTGTGACAGGTTCAATCACTGATTCAATTTTACCCCTTGCCCCCGGGGGTGCCTGGGGACAGCAATGACATCCCCGACACAGCCTCAGGGTTGGTGGAAAGACCCCCAGCTGCTGCTGCTGGTGGCTTCACCAAAGGCAGGTGACCGGATAGTGGCTAAGCAGAGGCTTCTAGTAGCTTCTATGGATGAGTTTACCTCTTGGCATTCTGCTCCCACAGGAAGAAAATCCTCTAGCTGTCCCTGGAGACTCTAGAACTGCTTATTGAAAATGCTTATGATGAGCCCAGAGGCATTGTGTCTGTATGACCCACGGCAATACATGGCTCTGTGTGTGTGTGTGTGTGTGTGTGCGCAGTCATTCCGGATGATATACATGTTATTCTGTGACTGATAATTACATAGTACATATACTGCAGGTATTGTACCAAATTGTGTGAGTGTTTATCATCTCTCGCTGCCCGCCCCTAAGGATTTCAGAGTGTAGGAGCACCACTCTTATCAGAGGTCGAAACACTTGGAAGGTATAAATCAGCTATCGATGGTTCACGAAAATACCCCATATCCTTCCTCCTTCACCAGCGGTCTTCAAAAAGTTCAGGAACAATGCAGAGTATGCATGGACTCTGAAAATGTTTTGCTCCAAATTCCACTTCCCCAGACTTTCTGAAATGCCCCCATGTACCTTCATAAAGACCTGGAAGGCCCGGCCCTTGTCTGCAATTCCCAGATTCCATGGAGAAGCGTCCTGGAATGTGGTGGCCGGGACGAGCTGGCCCTGGCCAACCCGCCTCTGTCAGCACACCTGGCCCCTAACCGCCTGTCTCCCCCGCGGGGCCCTCAGGGGTGCGCGCACACACATCCAAGCTTGTACACCCAGCCCCTGGCCACACGCCCTCCAGCCTGGCCACCTCGGGCCTCAGGTGCAGCTCTGCTGGGTACTGTCACCTCGGACAGTGACCCCAGGAAGAGGACGGGGAAGGCCCTGGGGACGTGAGGCCATCGCAGGGGCCCAGGCCCTGCAGTCCATGGGGGCTGTGTCTTCTCGCCCAGGACTTTGATTCTTTCTGCAGAGTTGCCTTTGCCTGCTCCCCCTCTCCCCCTCTCTCCCTCTCTCCCTCCCTCCCTCTCTCCCTCCCTCTCTCCCTCTCTCCCTTTTAGAGAGCACAAGTGAGCAAGCTTCCATTTGCTGTTCACTACCCAGATGGCTACAACACCCAGCGCTGGACCAGGATAAAGCCAGGAGCCAGGAGCTTTTTCTGGGTCTCCCATGCAGGTTGCAGGGACCCAACCCAGGCCATCTTCTGCTACTTTCCCAAGCCATAGCAGAGAGCTGGATTGGAAGTGGAGCAGCTGGGACTCGAACCCTATGGGATGCTGACGTCACAGGTGGCAGTGTTTCTTGCTTTGCCACGGTGCCGGCCTGACCTTGCCCTTTCAAAGGCCCAGTCCGTTGGCCTCACGTCCATTTAAGTTCTCTGCCACACACAAACCTGAACCTTTCGAGGCGTCCCCCTCAGCCTCTCCCCCATCTCTCTCACCCCTCCTAGCAGACGGAACATGCAGAGTGGTCTACACTTCCTGTCTCCCCCAGCTTCCGGCTCCCAGGGGAAAGTTCCAGGTCCTGCTGGCCTGGTTCCCATAAGCCTCTTTGTCAGTCACCAAGGGCCTTTCTGTCCTCTCCTCAGCCTCCGGCTGCCTGAGGAAGAAGAGGAGGAGGCAGAGGAGGAAGAGCAGGAAGGGGAGGAGGGGGAGACAAGGAGAGCGTCTGGCGCTGCCTGGGAACCGCCCCCCTCTCTTCCTCTGGGGGCCCCTGGGGGCATGGTCCCTCGCAGAGTCCTGGCCAGCCCACAGGTCCTGGATGAGGAGGGAGGAGACAGCTTTCAGGCCTTTGAGGTTTTAGGGACATTTGTTTTGCAGCACAAGTTCACCCAGGCTGTCAGTCCCCTTTGCTGGCCTGTCCCTGTCTGCCTGGCCATCCCTAGGCTGCCTTCTCCTTCCTCCTCCCTACAGAATCGCAGGTGGCCGTGCAGCGCCAGCGGCTCCCAGGCCACACCTCCCCCCACCTGCAGACCGCAAGGATGTTGAAACCTGCAAGTGCAGACCAGGATATGTGATCTTTCCTCCTCCTCCCCTGGCCTCCCAGTGTCACCACCCAGTGCACCTGCCACTGAGCACCGCAAACCGGAACCTGGGACGCAGCTGGAACCTCCATCTTCCTCTCTTCTGTCTTCCTTGCCCACCTCGAGCCCAGCAGCGTGACTCCTCGGACCTGCGCTGCCATCATCTCCCACCTGGGTGCCCTCTCTCGGGCCTCTTTGCTTTCCCTCTCTCCCTTACCATCTATTTTCCCTCTAGCAGCTGCAGAGGGCTTTTCAAAAGGTCACAGAACCGCTTCACGTCTTGCAAGGTCTCCCTCGTTCTCTAATACCATGATTATTCCAGCCATAGCCTTCTTCCTCCCCTGTTGCCCCGCTGCAGGCTGAGCTCCCCGCCAAGCAGACTGGGGTGGACGTTAGCATGCGGGGGTCTAGTTGGGGAGGGGGGTCCTTCCTACATCAATGTCTGACCAAGGGGGAAAGGCAAGCATGTGAGCAGAAGGTGGGCTCTCACGCAGTCTCAGCAGCGGCTTCAGCCGACCCCACCAGCAGCTCCCCCACCCGGAGTGAGTGAGGTGGGCTCTCTGTCCCCACGCTGATTGTCGGATGTGGGCCTTGACCTTGGGCAGTCTCCAAAGGCTGAAAGCTTTGTGCAGGCAGCACTTCTGGAAGCTGGGTCACACGTTCCCCATCACTCAAGAGGAATGGGGCTGGTGCACTCCAGTGTCCAACCCATCCCAACGCGTGCATGGCTCGCTCACGCCCGTGTCTGCCCATGCTCTCAGGAAGCGGCTCCCCTGCGGTCCAGAGCGCCTCTCCCTGGCAGAATATGGAACAGGATGGCTGAGCTTAGCCACAGCCTCCGCTGCTGCCCTGGCTCCTGAGGCTGTGGTGGAAACTCATCCACTCTCCACAGTCCGTTCTGGTCTCCAGCTGCCCTGGTCTCCCTGGCTATGCCGATGGAGTCGCCAAGTCCTCATCCCCAAGGGGTCTGAGACCTTGGCCACCCGGACCTTCTCAGATCAGAGTTGCCCCTCCTGCCCGCTGAGTGACGGACTTCCAGGAAGCACCAATGCGGATTAATCAGGCACCGAGCAGACTCCTCCCTGCCCCCCCTGTAGAGTAAACGCCACCTCTGGGACCATCAGGGACCAAGATGGGGACCTTTCAGGCCTGCCCGTTCCTTGACACAAGGAGCCTCAAGTGCCTGGGCAGCAGCCATGACTGCAGGTCGGTGGGACTCTGGATGGAGGCACTGCTCAGGTGGGGCCCAGCGCGTGGCGATGGAGGCCAGATTCCCCAGGCGGGCCCGCAGGAGTGATGGCGAGCAGAGCACTGCTCCCTCTACCGCGTGGCTCCTGGACCCCGGGTTCCTATCAGGCGGTCTATTCCTTTGCTCTTGCTACTGTATCAAACTGTTGCAGACTTGATGAGTGGAGACAACATAAATCCCTTATGTCAGAGCTCAGAAGGTCACGGGTCTCACTGGGCTACAGTTCAGGAACAGACAGGGCTGAACCCTTTCCAGAGGCTCTGGGGAGAAGCCGCTTCCCTGCCCTTCCCAGCTGCCGGAGGGTTCCCCCTGATCAGCGTCAGTGAAGCCCCGTGCAGTCTTTCTCACGCTGCTTCACTCCCACACGGAACCTCCACTGTCCTCCTGACTTAGAAGGACACTTGGGATTACACGGGGCCCACTCGGGAAACCCAGGCCCTTTTTGTTTTTTAATTAATTATTTATTTATTTATTTGAAAGGCAGAGTTAGAGAGAGAGAGAGAGAGAGAGAGAGAGAGAGAGAGAGAGATCTTCCATCTGCTGGTTCACTCCTCAGATGACCACAACAGCCAGGGCTGGACCAGGCTCAAGCCAGGAGCCAGGAGCTTCATCCAGGTCTCGCATGCAGGTGCAGGGGCCCAAGCACTTGGGCCACCCTTCTCTGCTTTTCCCAGGCCATTAACAGGGAGCTGGATCGGAAGTGGAACAGCCGGGCCATGAACCTGCGCCCACATGGGATGCTGGCATTGCAGGTGACACCTTACCCGCTGCACCACAACATTGGCCCCAATCCAGATCCTTAACTTTATCACTCCCTGCCTGCATGGTTCCTTCTGCCATGAAAGGTAACATATTGACAGGTCCTGAGAGCCAGGAGGCAGACATCTCACAGCGAGAAGGCCCTCACTCTGCATCTCACACAGGGGCAGAACCCTGTCAACCTACTGTCCGTTTAACTAGAGGTTGGGACCTCATCTTTGCAAAATAGCACCACTGAGCTGGCCCTTTAGCTGTGCATCGTATGGACTTTCCCATGGCTTTATCAGATGTGCAGGTTCAGGGTGGCGCCACAGGGGATGGCAGGTCACCAGAGCCTCTGTGGTCATGTGCTCACCTTCACCCCTTCTTTGCTGTGAAGTGACTCCTGGATGTCGCGTGGAGTCCTGCACTGATGGATCAAACACTCATAAGCTCTCGGTCAGTGGTCTGGCTCAGGCTGTGGCAGGAAAGGCCGCCCCATACTCACAATGTGTGTCTATTCCTAACAAAGTCAGTCATTGCCTCTTCCAGGATGAAAGGGGCTGCTCTGGTTTGAATGTATGCTTCCCGGTTTGTGTGTTGGAAACCGTACCCAAGGCAGCAGTGGGGGCAGACAGGAACTCTAAGAGGCAGTTAGGGGCCAGCGCTGTGGCACAGCACGTAAAGCTGCTGCCTGCTGTGCTGGTATCCCCTATGGGTGCCGGTTCGAGTCCCAGCTGTTCCACTTCCCATTCAGCTCTCTGCTATGGCCTGGGAAAGCAGTAGAAGATGGCCCAAGTCCTTGGGCCCCTGCACCCACATGGGAGACCCAGAAGGAGCTCCTGGCTCCTGGCTTTGGATCAGTGCAGCTCCTGCCATTGCATCCAATTGGGGAGTGAACCAGCGGATGGAAGACCTCTCTCTCTCTCTCTCTCTCTCTCTGCTTCTGCCTCTCTCTAACTCTGCCTATCAAATCAATCAATCAATCTTTTTTTTTTTTTTTTTTTTTTTTTTAGAGGCAGTTAGGTCATGAGAGCTCTGCCCAGGGACTGGACGAACGCTGCTCTCTCAGCAGCGGGTTTGCTCTCAGGAGGCGGAGTTCCAGGAGAGAGATGAGCTCATCCCTGTCACCCTTCTGCCTTCCGCCACGGGACAACGCGGTACGAGGGCCCCACACCAGAAAGGTAAGAAATAGATCTGTGTTCTTCATCAGTCACCCTGATGGGTGATCTGCTGTCGCGGCACTAGGGACCCGAGGGCGCAGCGTGTCAGCAAGCGACTGGTATCCTCAAGCAGCGCTGTGCTATTGGACTCAGAGTGGGTCTCTGCTGCTGGAACACTGGGCATCGGGCGGCGGCAGCAGCTGGAGCAGCCTCAGCGAGCAGACCCGGGCTGTTAGGCCCGTTCGTAGCCCTGGCCCTACCACCACGGTGCCTCTGCCTCTCGCTCTTTGCTCCAGCAGTGACGAGGCTGACCGCAGGAGCTGGCTGATGTCATTGGCTGGCTCATTGTGTTTTCTTGGTTGATGGGTGCCTCTCTCATGAGGGATGCCCCAGCGGGCCTTAACCAGTGAGGCAGTCATAGTCACACGCTGTGCCAAGCCCCATCCACGTGACTTCTCCTGGTCCTCTAGTCTTCCCTTCGCAAGATCTCTACCTACCTGGCCAAGCCCTGAGTCCATTCATATTCCGGCCATAGGCCACTGCCCTTCCCACCAAAGTGGGTGACTTTGGCCTAAAGCCACAGCCATGGTGAGGACGCCCCTCTTTCCAGGCCACCGCTGTGTGGCGCTGAAGTGCGGACGCCACCTGTTTGTTTGTTTTTTTTATTTTTATTTATTTTTTTATTTTTTATTTTTTTGACAGGCAGAGTGGACAGTGAGAGAGAGAGACAGAGAGAAAGGTCTTCCTTTGCCGTTGGTTCACCCTCCAATGGCCGCCGCGGCCGGCGCGCTGCGGCCGGCGCACCGCGCTGATCCGATGGCAGGAGCCAGGAGCCAGGTGCTTTTCCTGGTCTCCCATGGGGTGCAGGGCCCAAGCACCTGGGCCATCCTCCACTGCACTCCCTGGCCACAGCAGAGGGCTGGCCTGGAAGAGGGGCAACCGGGACAGAATCTGGCGCCCCGACCGGGACTAGAACCCGGTGTGCCGGCGCCGCTAGGCGGAGGATTAGCCTATTGAGCCGCGGCGCCGGCCCTGTTTGTTTGTTTGTTTGTTTTTTAACCTGCTTCCGCATCTGAAGCCAGCACACCTGTGATGCAAGCTCTGGCTTTTTCCTGTCTCATTAGCCAGCTGTACCCCGACCAGCGCAGGCTCCTGGCCCACGCAGCCCATGCCTGATCGTAGATGCTCCACTTCTACCTCACCCAGGCTGCTGCTGGGTCCACTTGACCTTAGACCTGGGAGGTCTCGGAGCCCGATGGTGGTGTGTGGCTGCAGCTGCGTTTTCCCGTGTGTGTCCCAGTCTGGCTCTCCGCCTGTACCACACCAGGAGCTGCTTGTGACGCTGCATGAACACTGTCCCTGGGACGGAACTTCAAGTCTGCCTTGGAATTCTCCCTCTGGGTCTTGTCGCGGACTCCTCAGAGTGTCTTCCCCCATCACGGCAACCCCCAAAATTAGAGGGTGCCTCTGGAACACATGGCCCAAGACACACAAGCCAGGGAGGAGTGGTCTGGACTTGGCTCAAAGTTGACAGCGATTCTCATGTCCTTGTCTGGGGTCTGGGGTCTGGGGTCTGGGGTCTGGGGTCTGGAGTCCTCTCTGAACCCAGAGAGACCAGCCTAACTGCGTTTCCTCGTGAGAGGCAGGAGGTGTGCGTCGCCACTGCTTCTCCCTTACTCAGGATATCCTGGTGCGGCCCCTGAAACATCACTGGGGCTAAACTGGTCCCTAGTGCAGGATCGGCCCCCACAGCCCACCTGGCCACTACTTAGGGATCGAGTGGCCACATGGGCAGGGGAAGCCCAGGACTCCATAAGGGAGGAGCTGCAGACACGTGGAAAGTTCACGACTCTGACGGTTGTGGATCGGCAGGGAGGGGCTGTGAGGCTGGAGTGAGTGGGGGTGGGAGCTGCTCGGTACCGGAAGCCTCTCCTGGGCTACAGGAGCCCTACCAGGCAGGGAGCAGGGGAGGGGTTCTTGTAGCCATCACGGCAGGCATTTCCTGCAGGAATGGAGGCGCACTAGCCCTTCCCCGGGGAGGCAGGGCCGGGAATGGGCCACTTCCGCTAGCTCAGAGTGTTCAAGTCCTGGCGACTCAGCTGTGCCAACCCAAAGGCGAGGGTGTGTGAGCTGGAGCCAGCCGACCTGCCTCCGTCAACACTTTCATCCCAGAAGCATGGCCATCCTGAGGGTCTCAGCTCCCTGCCCCTGAGCTCCAGAGACCAGCGGCTCCTTCTGCCTACCCAGCAGGCCCTCTGGCTTCACACTGGACTCCTAACTGTGCTCAGCCTTTGGTTACCTCTTGGGAAAGTGATGGTCAAGGGTGGCAAGGCCACCTGATCCTACCGAGGTTGCTTTCTCCTGATCTTTCTGGAATGCCTCGTACGCTGCCTCGGTGACCACACTTCCATGGGTTAAACCATCCCCAGCCACCAGGAGTGACAGCTTTCACAACTGCACATGTCCGTGTCACCTACCACTGCAGTCGGGCAAGCAAGAGGGCGGGCCAGGTGCCCAAGTTCCGGCCGGCACCTGCTCTCTCCCAGGCTGCTGCAGGCTGGGTCTCTCGGGGAGCAGAACCTCATGGGTGGGAGTGCCCAGGGCACCCTTGGGAGGCCCTCCCAGGACCCAGCTTTGCGAGAGGAGGCAGAAGAAGCTGGAGCTGGGCTGTGGCGCTGTATTAGCTTCTTCTCGCTGCTGTGACAGGAAGCGCGGATGTTCTCACCGTTCTGAACTGCAGACCGTTCTCACCGGTGTGCAATTCAGAAGCCTCAATGGGTCAGCAGGGCTGTGCTCCCTCAGAGGTGCCAGGAAAGATGTGTTTCCGCGCCTGTCCCAGCTTCTAGAAGCTTCCTGACTTCCCTGGGTCAAGGCTCCTTCCTTCCCGTACTCCTATCCCTGTTTCTGCTGCCCCCTGCCCTCTCTCTAGGCCCCTTGTGGTCACGAGATGCCCCCCTCCCCAGGTACCCAGGTCATCCTTCATATCCCAGATCCTCCCTCTCAGGTCCCAGGGGCTAGGGTGCAGAATCTTTGGACGCCATTGTTTTGTCTATGCCAGAAGCCATCTTTAAAGAGTTACAGATTTCTTTGGAAGGCAGAGTTATATGGAGAGGGAGAAACAGAGGTGGGGGGAGAGAATCTCCCATCTGCCAGTTCATTCCCCACATGACCAAGACAGCCAGGGCTGGACCAGGCTGAAGCCAGGAGTCTGGAACTCCACCTGGGTCTCCCACAGGGGCCATCTTCAGCTGCTTTTCCAGCAGGAAGCTGGACTGGAAGAGGAGCAGCCAGGACTCAAACCAGCGCTCATGTGTTGCAAGCGATGGCTTAACCCGCTGTGCCACAATGCTGGTACCATAGACACAATCTTTAAAAAAAAAGATTTGTTTTTTAAAAAGTTTATTTATTTAAAAGGCAGAGTTATGGAGGGAGGAGGAGAGACAGAGACAGGTCTTCCATCCACTGGGTCACTCCCCAAATGGCTGCAATGGTCAGGTCTGGGCCAGGTGGAAGCCAGGAGCCAGGGGTTTCTTCCAGGTCTCCCACGCGGGTGCAGGGGCCCAAGGACTTGGATGATCTTCCACTGCTCTCCCAGACCATTAGAAGGGAACTGGGTCAGAGTGGAGCAGTGGGACTTGAACTGGCACCCATATGGGATGCCGGCCCTGCAGACAGAGGCTTTACCCACTACGCCATGGCGCCCGCCCACAGAGATGCAATCTTTTTTTTTTTTTTTTTTTTTTTATTGACAGGCAGAGTTAGACAGTGAGAGAGAGAGAGAGACAGAGAGAAAGGTCTTCCTTCCATTGGTTCAACCCCCAAATGCCTGCTGCGGCCGGCGCACTGCGCTGATCCAGAGCCAGGAGCCAGGCGCTTCTTCCTGGTCTCCCATGCAGGTGCAGGGCCCAAGGACCTGGGCCATCCTCCACTGCACTCCCGGGCCACAGCAGAGAGCTGGCCTGGAAGAGGGGCAACCGGGACAGAATCCAGCGCCCCGACCAGGACTAGAACCCGGTGTGCCGGCGCCGCTAGGCAGAGGATTACCCTTCCCCTCCCTTTCCCTCCCCTCCCCTCCCCTCCCCTCCCCTCCCTTTCCTCCCTTCCCCTCCCCTCCCCTCCCTTCCCCTCCCCTCCTCTCCCCTCCCCTCCCCTTCTCTTCTCCAAGGTCATCTCCTCCGTAGCCCTTGCCAAGGTCATTACTGTTTCTGCTTACCAGGGTCAGACTCCCCCAGTGTGCTGAGTCCTGCACGTCGGAGGTGGGCTTGCTGCTCAGGACTGTGTGTCCCTCAGTGAGCACAGTGGGTCTCACCCAGCCGTGCTCGGAGGATCTGTTGATCGGGGGAACAGAGGAACCCGGAACGTTCTCGTTCACGGCCACGTCTGACGAGGCAGCGTGAGCGGAGCGGACCCCCTCTCCTCGTCCATCTCGCTGTGGATGGGTGTTCCAGCTGTTTCCTGCTGTGAGCATTCCCCACTACCTGCAGACTTCTTCTTCTTCTTCTTTTTTTTTTTTTTTTTCGTTAAGATTTTCTTTCTTTATTTATTTGAGAGGTAGAGTTACAGACAGAGAGGGGGAAAGACAGAGAGAGAGGTCTGAGGTCTTCCATCCACCGGTTCACTCCCCAGATGGCTGTCAGGAGCCAGAAGCTTCTTCCAGGTCTCCCACATGGGTGCAGGGGCACACACACCTGAGTTATCTTCCACTGCTCTCCCTGTGGGCTAGCAGAGAGCTGGATGGGAAGAGGAGCAGCTGGGACTTGAACCAGCGCCCAAATGGGGTGCTTAGAGGCTTAGCCTACAACACCACCGTGCCAGCCCCAACCTGCAGACTTCTAGAAACCAAAGTGCCAGACCCCTGCACCTCCCTGGGGGTGGGGGCTGGGAACGGAGCAGGGGCCAAGTCCTCCAGGGGAGCAGCCTCCATAGGGGACCCCGGCGGTGTCTCTGCCACGGACACAGATTGAGCAGACGAAGCGGCTCCTCTGTGGGACCGGAGGGCACGGAAGAGCCCACTCAGGAAGTGGCACTCGCAGCCGGGGGCATGGGAGGTCCCAGCCCTGGGCCCCACTGTCCAGCTGTGTGTGTGCCGCCATCGGGGAGGCCCATGTGCACCGGAAATCGAGCCCACGGGTTCTATTATTCACCCCCAAGGGATTGTTGCATGAAGATATGCTTTTACCTTCCCTCCTCGGGAATTCACTGAGGGGTGTGTGTGTGCGTGTATGTGTGCATGCATGTGTGTGCTCGTACATGTGTGCACATGCGTGTGTGTATGCATGTGTGTGCATGCGTGTGTGTGCATGATCTGTGATCAATCCTTGGATCTGTTGCAGAGGCCTCTGGAAAAATGACGCCTTCCCTGTGGGGTGCGGAGGCAGTGTTTCTGCGGAGTGGCCGCATGGCGGGACCCGCTGGGCTCTGGCTCAGTTTACAGTGGCGGTGGTGGTCTGTGGCAGGGTGTGGCTTCGTGCACACCACACAGGGTGAAGGACAATGTGCTTCTGGGGCCTGGGGTCGGGGCGGGGAGCAATGCTGGGGGTTCCTGCAGGGACAGAGGAAACTCCCATGGCCATCTGGGTGGCAGAGGGTCACTCTGGTCCCAGGTGCTGGGCCCTGGCTCTGGGCCTAAGAGCGCCTGGGCCCAAGTGGGTGTGTCCCCAAATGTGGTGACAGGTGAGTGACCATGGTGCTGGGAGCAGGGGAGGGTATGGCCCTGGAGAAGATCACCTATCTCACCTGACAGGTGCTACGATACACCTCCGAGCGTGGGCTGGGGACCCTCTCTGAGTCAGGAGCGAGCTCCCCCACCCCGGCCCTGGCAGGGCCTCAGAACAGTGAGCAGTGGCGTCCTGTTACAGAGCCCGCGGGGCCAAGACAGCCTCCCAGCCCCGCTCAGATCCCTTTGGCCACAGAAACCGGGCTGCGCTGGCTGGTCAGTGGCTCCCTGCTGTTTTCAGCATAAAACCCAGACTCTTGATGGTGGCCTGCTGGCTCGAACTTGACCTGGTGTCTGCTCCCCACGCTCTGGCCCCTGGCACACAGGTGCTGCCGGCATCCATGGGAGAATTCACATGGATGGCTGTTTTCATTTGAGAGTGACAGAGAGGGAGAGAGAGAGAGAGAGAGAGCCAGGGCTCGATCCAGGGCTCCCACGTGGGTGGCAGGAACCTGGCCACTTGAGCCATCTCTGCTGCCTCGCAGGGTCTGCATTAGCAGGGAGCTGGAGTCGGAGCCAGAGCGGGAAGCAGGTGTCCTAACCCCTAGGCCAATCGCCCACCCGACATGCGGTGTTTATGCATTCGGCCCTGTGCTCAGCCTGCCTCCCTTTGGGGGGTGCTGCGTCACGCCCAGGAACACGCTCTGTGCTGACCCGGGCTCTGTCAGCCTTGGGGGCCAGAGGGCCGGGGGGGGCAGCCCCACCCCAAACCCTGCCCCTTAACCACCACCCAGCACCTCGGTGCCCTGCTCAGAGGCCCCATGAGGTCCGCAACCCCTGCTGCAGTTCCATGGAGAGCCCAAGCCCTGAAAAATGATGCGGAGCCCTCGCACCTGTGTCATTAATCCTCCTGGGACCGCGGCCTGTGCCCCGGGGGGGGCACGGGCCAGGGTGACTGATTGCACCTGCTCCAGCTCTCCAGGACTTTGGCCAGTGGGAGGTGTCGGCAGCCTTTCCCAAGTGAAATGCCACGTGGAGATTAATGAGCCCTGAGCGCAGGGCTCCGGGCGCGCCAGGCCTGTGTGTAGCCGGACCCCCGGGGCCTGTGGATTTCCCACCCCCACCCCCAGCCCCACCCCGGAGCGCCACCCGGCCCCTTCCAGGAGCCAAGCTGCGGGTTCTCTGCCTTCGCCCAGGTTCCCAGGTCGGCCCCGAAACGGTTGCCTCGGCTTCATGCCTGAAACCTCAAACACAAATAATTTTCAATTTGCCTGGGAGTTTCAGTCGCACAATCCGATGTTAAATAATAGATTAGACGCCTTGGGGGAAAGAAGCGGGGTTTAAGAAGAAATAAATACAAGGAAAAAGTAGAATTCAGCACCTGGGTGTGGAGAGGGAGCAGGCTCCGTCCCAAACCCCATCCCACTGTCCTGTCTGGCTCCGCCCCATAGGGGTGGGGTGGGGGGTTGCTGCGGGCAGGCTTCAGGCCCCTCGCCCTGGGCCCCTCTTCTGCCAGTGCTGCCTGGGTTTACAGATCCCATCCCATACAGCCCTGCTCCCAGGCCCTGCACCCTAAGCAGGGGCCTGGCTGTAGCCCTTGTAACTGTCACCCACAAGGGCCAACCCTGAGCCAGGAGCAGGGGGGCCGCAGGTGAGACAGATGGAGCTGGGGGCAGAGCGGGGAACGATGCTGGCTGCAGACCCCACAGGGGACACATGCAGGACCTGGTTCGTCTGCACGCTCGGAGCCAGGGCGGTGTCTGCCCTCTGCCCAGCCTGGCCACAGCCTGTCCTGTAACCACAGGACATGGCACTGTCCCCAAAGCCACGGACCCCTAAGCCCCTCCACAGACCCCACCGCTGTCTCTCTGCCTGTGAGGAGCCAGCGCCGCCCTGCCCCCTGCTGCTGCAGCCCCGGAGAGCGCGGCTTCCCCTTGCCCAGGGCCCCCTGCGTTCCTTCGCAGCTGTCACTGGACATGGGGGCCGGACTCCCAGGCTCGGATGGCCTTGGGTGAATTCCTTAACCTCTCCGTAGCCCATGTGCAAGGAAGCAGGGAAGATAAGCGTTGCATCTCTTGCAGGCACTTAAAAGCCAACACTCAGTGCACACAGAGAAGCCAGTGGGAACCTGGGGTGGGGCACGGGCTGGGGGGTGGGGGTGGGGAGGGGGGCGTGGACGCGGGTGCCTGTTGGGAGGCAGAGGGAAGAAGAGGAATCGGGGTCGCTGCAAGGTGGTGGCCAGTGGGGAATGAGAGGCACGGGAGAGCCAAGTGGTACAGGTGAGGACCCAGCACCCCCTCGCCGGGCCTTCAGAGACCTCGGCTGGGCAGCTGACCCGGGGGGCCCTAGGGGCCAGGGTGGGGGGTGTGAGCTGGGGGTCCGGCAGGGTGGCGAGGGCGTGCGTCGGCAGGAGTGTCACACGCAGAGCAGGGCAGTCTGGCGTCATCTTTGTGCGCTCTGGGTGTGGGTGGTGGTGCCAGAGGGAGGGGCAGGTGCAGTGGGGAGGCAGCAGGGGGGACTTCCCTGAGGCCAGAAAGGGGGTGAGGGCTGGGGGCCCGTGGTGGCAGGGGCTGGCCCCGCGCTCAGGAGGGGGCTGCCAGACCATGGTTCCCGCTGGTGAGAGAGTCCAGCAGCCTGGAGGGGTGAGTGGGTGCAAGGAATGAAGAGGATCTACTAGACAGGCAAAGCCCGGGTGTCCCCGTGGCGGGGAGGCCGGCTACGGCCTTCTCCGGGTCCGCGGGATGCTCAAGTCGGGGTGTTGCTGCCACCTGGTGGCCCAGCCGGGGATAGCAGGCCGCTGCGCAGGAGCAGGGGCTTAGCGTCACCTGGCGGCTGCGGGTGGTCTCTGCGCCTGTGGAGAACTGCCCCCTTCCCACTCCATTCCCGCCCCCGCCCCCCGCCCGCTCCAGACCGCAGCTCCCCGCCGGGACCGCGGCAAGCGGTGAGACCAACGCGAGGCGGCCCAGCTCCAACCCCTGCGGCCGTGCAGCTGCGGCCAAGCCTCCGTGCCTCACCTCTGGAACAGGGTGGCTGGGGGTCGGGGGCGCGTCCGGCGGGGCGCGTCGGGGCCGGCACAGCACCTTGTGCGTCGTGGTCACCAGCGCCTGATTCCGGCCGGCACCCCACACCGCGGCGACGTGGCCGAGCCGCCAGAGCCCTCGACTGGGAATGACTCCCTTCTGGCCGCTGTCCTGGTCCTAGGATCCAAAAGCTCTGGGAATCGCGGCCCACCTCCCACCCACTCCCTTCCTGGGGTAGCGGGGGGGGGGGGGCGGGGGCAGCCGACAGCCCTGCGCCTGGAGCCCCCCCGCCGCGCGCTGCCGCAGCACAGCTGAGCCCCTGTGCCGAAGGTCCTGCAGGCAATGCCCGGAGCCCGAGCCCAGCGCCCCGCCGGTCCTCCCCGGGTTGGGAGCCTGGGCCGGGGGCTGGGCAGCCGCTGCCCCTTCTGTCCGCGCACCCAGGGTGGCCCCCAGGTTCTCCAGGACCTCATCCGAGGCTCACTGTGCTTCTCAGTCCTGGGTCCCCAGAGGTGGGAGCAGTGAGACCACATCCCAGTTCCTGCGCCCTGTGGGTTGCCACCCCTGGTGTGTCGGGGGAGGGGGGCTCCCTCTGCTTGGGGCAGGGATGGATGGATGGACAGACCCCAAGAGGAAGCTCCTTTGAGTGGCTGTGGCCATGGGTAGGGGCCAGGACAGCAGTGAGGCGGCTTCCCCCAGCCCTCAGGGCCCCCACGAAGGGCTCCCCTCACCCCACCGCCCTGGATCAAATTGGCAAAGAGGCGGCGCTGGAGAGTAGGGGCGAACTGGAGGCTGTCTCCCCGCCCACACCTGCCCAGCCCTGTCCTGGGGCCTTGGGACAGGCCCTGTGCAGTCAGGCACCTGGACAGAGGGGAGGAGGCAGCTTTGGCTGGCGCTCATGCCCACCCGCCTGGGCCTCAAATCCCCTCTCCCAGGGCCGCTCAAGGCCCCATAGGGGACCCTGGGTGGGGGCGGCCTGTTGTGCCTGCTCAGGGGCAGGGCCGTGCCTGGGGCAGTCTCAGGACTCAAGGGGTCCTCACACCCCGGGAGCTGCTTGTGGTCCCCGCTTGGGTCCCTGATCAGACCACCCCACTGGACTGTAGTCAGGTGAGTGGACGGCATGAGGAGGGGGCAGATCCCACAGAGGAGGGGGGGAGGAGGGGGAGGAGGGAGGGGGGAGGGGAGGGGAGGGGAGGAGGAGATAGAGGAGGAGGCGGTCTGTCCACAGCATCCCTCCACACGTGTACACACGCCCCTCACCCCAGACTTGCCTGCCCCCCACACACATGTGTGCGAACAACACAGACATTCGCTCCCTCGCATACCCACACCCACTCTCCTACGCTGGGGCTGAGACCCCTCCCCAAGCCCGTGAGGCCAGAGCCGGGGCTGGGCCCCTGCACCTCAGTGCCCTCGGGGGGGGGGGGCGAGACTCAGGCAGAGGTCACCCTGGGGGCCATCAGGTGATTCTGATCATGGACACCCAGAGACATAACCCCTCTCTAACGGCCACGCTGTGTGTGTCATGTGCATGGCTCAGGCTGGGTGTCTGACACAGCACACTCAGATACACACTCCCGCTCACATACAAGCATGCTGACACAAACAGGCTCATGTGTGTACACTCGAACATCCACAACTCACACCCCTACTTGCACACACACATACGCTCACACACACACGCCCACGCCTGGCCCGGGGCAGTCTCCGTCTGTCCTCCCGGCCGTAGCAGCATTGGCAAAGCCACCCTGCAGGCTGCCCAGCTGGGCCTGCAGCTGTCCCCTTGCTGAGCAGATGTCACGAGACCCCGCCTCAGGCTGCCCAAGATGATGCAACCCCGGCCAGGGGCACTTCTTCGGTCTCATTTCATGAGCACCAGGCCCAAGGGGCAGCTGTCCTGGGTCACCATCAGCCAGTCCATCCCCGCTTCTCTCACTCTGACCCTGGCCTGGCCTCGCTGGCTTTCTAAGCCTCCCGGCACCTGCCTGCCCCGGGTTCCGGAGTCCCTCAGGCCCCGAGTGCAGTCTCGTCTCCAACCCAGGCCATGTCCAGCCGGCACTTGGGGCGGGCAGGGGGTCCTTGTCACAGCTCAGGATCCTGGTGGACACAGCCCCCTGCGGACAAGGCGCGTCCCCGGGGGCCAGCGTGGAGGCAGGGGAGATGGAGTGGCTCATGCGTGGTGAGCCTGGCTGGATCTGGCCGTGTCTGTGCCTCAGGGCCCAGCAGCACCTCCTGTGGCCACGGGGCACTCCTGGGCTGGACCACGGAAGTCCCTCAGGAAGACTCGGGAGGGCACGCGGGGGCTCCTGGCAGGCGCAGGCTGCCACACAGAGAGCAGAGAGCCTGCACTTCGCCCCAGCCCCCGAATCCAACCCCAACACAGCCGCAGCCACTCACCCTTCCCCCTGGGCCTGACTGTGACAATCCCACGGGCATTTCAGGTGTGGAGAAGGCTTGCTTTCAGAGGAAAAGTTTCCCGTGTGGCATCTCCTCTGAGGTGCCAGGGGGCAGGGGTCTGCAGGTGACAGCTCTGGGCCAAAGCCTTGCTTAGCCCAGAGGGGCAAAGAGCCAGGGACAGCGTGACCACCCCTCCCCCTCCCCGTCACCCTGAGCTGCACCCACTGAGACCCAGAGGCAGGGCCCCATGGAGCCCAGGGTCAGCTTGCCCAGAGTTCAGCACTGCGCTGGCACCCTCTGGGGCTTCCAAGAGGCCCAGGTAGAAATGATGCCCACGGGCCTCAGGGGTCGGGGAGGGTCGCAGGTCTCCCCCCCACCCCCTAGATGGTCACACTGGGTCTGAGACGGGAGAGGCCAGTTGACGGGGTCCTGGTCTCGGAGGCGGCGGGGGGGGGGGTGGTCCCTGGATAAGAGGTGCTGGGCCCCCTCGGCTCCCCTCCCACTCAGGCCTCTCCTGCCCGGGGGCCCCTCTGCAGGGCCCTGTTTCAGGCTGTCCTGGGACAGGGACCCTGTCTCCACAGCAACACACAGTGTAGACACTACTGCCTCTGGAAACCGTGTGCTTTATTTGGAACCTGTGCCCTCCCCCCTACCATCGTAGAAAAGCTGCAAACCGCGTGGTTTGGTTCAAGGCATTGGCTAAGGGACCGCAGGGGTAATCCCGGCTGCTGGGACCCCTGTCCCCCTGTCCTGACTCTCTTGGGCATTGTAACTGCTGGCTGAGCTGCTGGGTGCCCCTCGTGGCCCCCAGGAACCGTCCCCAGCTGAGGAGTGAGAAAGCAGGTACAAGACAGCGGCTGGGGTCCCCACCCAAGACCTCGGGCCTGCTGCATGCAACAGGTGCAGCGGCCCTGTGGCTGCAGGTGCATCTCGGTTCCCAGGCGAGGACGCACCTGCGCCCGGGTGAGATGCCCCGCCCCTCAGTACAGGTCTGCGAAAGGCTTGGAGTAGTTGAACATCAGGTAGTCCATGTAGTAGAAGTCGTAGGCGCGCTGCCGCTGCAGGGTCGAGAGCTGCGCAAAGTACTGGTGCGTGATGCGCGCCGTGGTGCGCGCCTCCTGCGAGTGGCGGTCCTTGAAGCGAGGGAAGGTGAGGTTCTGCGGCGCGCGCACCAGGCTCAGGAAGAAGTTGGCGTCGTCCTCCATGCTCTCGAACTTGCCCACGAAGTCGTAGTCGATGAGGCAGGGGCTGCAGAGCCGGCTGACGTGGTCCCAGTGGATGTCCATGCCCACGGGCCGGTGCACGTCCAGCAGGTACTGGACGAACTCGGGGAAGCGCACGCCCGAGCCCGTCCGCAGCGCCTCCCGTGAGGCGTTGGCGCGGTAGCGGGCCAGGATGGCCTTGCCGAAGACGGGGTGGTAGTAGCTGTTGGGGTGCTCGAACTTGTCGCGGAAGGCGGACACCAGTCTCTCGAAGGGCTCGCGCACGAAGAGCATCTTGGTGTAGGTGCGCAGCCGGTGCAGGATGCCCTGGCGGCCGAACGTGTCCAGCCGCTTGAGCGCGCTGCCATAGTGGACCGTGTCGTGCTGGATGCTGGCGGTGGACGAGGCCAGCCCGGCCAGCACCATGAGCACTCGCTTCCAGTTGGAGCAGCCGGCTTTGGGCACCTCGCAGTAGAGCACGCGGTGGCGGTCCTCCACGAAGATGCGCGACACGTGGCGCGGTGTGACGGCCCTGCGGCTGCTGCTGGCGCGGTACTTGGCGCACGCCTCCCGCATCAGCCTCTTGCGCTCCTGCTGCGTCCGTTGCAGGACCGCCCAACGGCCGTCGCGGGCTCCGGGTAGCGGCCGTACCGCGGGGCCCGCCGAGCTGTTGGCTGGGGTGGCCATGGCCGCGGGCATCTTCTTGATGAGCAGCCGCCGGCGGCGCTGCCGGACACGCGAGCGGGCCCCGGTCTGCAGGTGCGGCGGGGGCTGGTCCGGCGCCGGCAGGTTAAGACCCCCGGGGGCCCGGCTGGACAAGTCCCGGGAGACTTTCGCCGTGGGTGCCCTCGAGTCGCCATCCCGGAAACGGCCCGGTGGGGGCTCCTGGAGCGAGGAGAGACGTGGTTACCCGAGGGGACAGGGCAGCGGCCCTGAGGGTCACTTGGGCCAGGCCTGCGCCACGCCCGCGTTTTCCCTGGAGTGAGGGAGCAGGAGACAGGCTCTCCGCTACGGGCGTGAGATCCAGCTCGTACCCAAAGGCCTCCCTCCTAGCCACGCACCACGGCCCTTCCACGTTGGGGACCTGAAGCGCAGGTGTCATTTCGGCCACAAGATGGCGCGGTCCTCCCAGGAACCTCGGCCTGGCCAGGTTGGGCGGCGGGAAGCCGGGGCCCCAAGGGTCTCCTATTGTTGGCGGGCGCCACCTAACACAGAATAGAAGTTCATGGGTCCAAGGCAACTGCCTGGGCTTGGCTGCCAGGGCTGCTGGAAAGGGCTGGCTGCGTCTTTCTTCCCCAGAATGGGCGCAAGATGAGCTCCAAAATTCTGTCCCTGCCCTCCCCCACTTTCCCGGGGCCTTGCGCTGAGATTGACTGCACTTGAATTTACCTGGCCGGGCTGCTGCAGTCTCATGTTGAACTTGACTCCTGAAAAGCAAAGGGAAGAGGAATTAGCAGTGGAGGATGCCCGTGGCGGCTTCCGGGGGTGAGCTCCTGACAGCCAGCCCAGCCTGGAGTGAGCTTGGTGGGTCCTGGGAAAAGGTGTGGGGGGGGGGTCTGGGAGCAGGGGGAGAGGGCTTGGCTCTGTGCTAGAGCCCTCCACCTGCTGCTCATTCAGTCCCATTGGACATGACTATCTCAGCCGAGGCTCAGCTGAAATGTATCCCAAAGTGACCTAGGAATGGAGAGGCACCTGCCCAAGTGTGCCCACACCCCTGCCTCATGGTGCATCCACACCCCTGCCCAGGTACACCCACACTGCTGGCCCGTGATGCAGCCAGGGCTCTTAGAGGCCACCCCACTGCACCCTACCCTGTCATTGAGTCACAAGCAAAGAACATTTTTTTTGAAAAAAATTTTTTTTATTTATCTGAGAGGTACAGAGAGAAGGATCTTCCATCTGCTGGTTCACTCCACAAATGATCTCAATGGCTGATCTAAAGCCAGGAACCAGGAGCTTCTTCCTGGCTTCCTATGTGAGCACAGGGGATCAAGCACTTGGGCCATTTTCCACTGCTTTCCCAGGCCATTAGCAGAGAGCTGGCTTGGAAGAGGAGCAGCCAGGACTAGAACTGGTGCCCATATGGGATGCTGGTGCTGCAGGTGGAGGCTTAGACCACTATGCCACGGTGTCAGTCCCTGGAAAGAACGCTTTTGAAAGCTGTGTTGGAGTCAGCCAGGCTGTGGCTGTGGTGTGTGTGAACTCTCCGTATTCAGAACACAGCACATTCCCACACCAGGTCCGGCAATGGAAAACACACCTTCCTTTCTGGCTTCAGGAAACTCCCTCTCCCGGGCATTTGCCTTGATTCTTGCCTGAGCTGGCCCACCCGGGATGAGCTGATGTGCGTGGCTCACCCTGGTCTCCCTCCAAAGAGGGAGAATCCAGCCAGCCCTTCCCAGTGGCCTGGGGCAGATGGACAATGATCAGCACCTCACTGGCCATGCTCTGTGAATGTTCCCTCTGTCCACGTGGACGCCTCTCCCTGGGGCTGGACGGGGTCACCCAGGATAACAAGCTCTGGTGGTGTGAACTTTGGACAGCAGAGAGGGTCCTCCCTTGGGCTCTGTTTGGTCTGGTTTGGGGGGTGCTGTCTGGGAGGACAGAAGGTCCTTGGGGAAGGCTACTCAGCAGTCTGGGTTGCTTGGCCCCTGAGGCAGCTGGGGTTCAGTTGACTGGTGCGGCACGTGGGTGGACATTTCTGTGCTGAGAATTTGCCAAAAGCCACAGTCCCCAACCAGCCACTCTGTACACAACAGAGAGCTAGAACTTCCAGCTGGCAAGGTAGGGCACTGTGCCTGACCACACCTGGCCCCCAGCTGCTACCTGAGGCCGGGGGGTGTCCTGGGGGCTCGGCACTTCCCCTGCTGTCTCTGTATACTCAGGAGAGGTCAGTGGCTGGGGCCAAGCTGGCGAGTGGCCAGCCTGGTCTTCTCTGGTGTGGAGCTCCTGGATTCCTCCTGGATTCCGGCCTTACACACTGAGCTTGTGCCAGGGCCTGACCCAACACTGGCCAACTGAGGCTGTGCCCAATGTCCCTTCCACTCCTCAGCAAGGCGGGGGGGCACAAAGCTCACTTCGGGGCTGGAAAGCCTGAGTTTGCTGGAACCATCCCCAAGTCCTGAGAAGCAGAAATGAAGGCAGAACCTGGGAATGTTGTCTCTTCTGCCCACCCCTGTGGGCTGGAAACAGCAGTGCATCTTTCCCTGGGACAAACGGCGGCAGAGTGCCTCCAGCTGCTGGGCACCCCAGGTTATGCACCTGTGTGTGTGTGTGTGTGTGTGTGTGTGTTGTGTATGCTTCCAGGGGCAAGGGGAAGCCCTGTGTAGAACTGGCTGCATCCTTGGAGTGTGGGGTGAGTAGAGAGTACCTGGCCTGACAGAGGAACCTTCTAGACAGAAGCCCCTCACCGTGTCCCCCTCCCACCTCGCCGGCCTCCCCCACCTCCTCATGCCGGCTTCCTGAATTGGTTTTTCTCCGCCAGCTGTGGGGGTTTGCTCGTTCGGTGAGGATGACAGGTCCCTTCACCGGCAGGGCCCCGCTGTGCCCATGCAGCTTTCCTCTGCACCGCCGGCTCGCCTTAATTATTTTCTTCTGGTGACGGCAGCTGGCTCTGCTAAATCACCTCTCCTCCTCGGAGTCTCAGACACGGGAATTTACTCTGCTTGTCACCGCTGTCAGCTTGTCAAGGTGTGACGCCGCTTATTCATACTCCTTCTCTGCAGCCAATGAGTCATGCCAGATCTGGCCGAGAGGGGACTGAGCAGCCACTTCCAGAAGGCGCCCTGCCAGTCGGCGAGCTTGACAAGGATGTCCTTATCGGGGCTGCGTCCCCGGAGGCTCTGACTTCCCACCAGCACCCTGGGAGGGTGCTGAGCTGTGGTTTCTGTCCCATTTCGTTGGCCCACACTGGCTAGGAGGGGCTATCTCCTGGACCTCCAGGCTCTGAGCCTAAGGGAGGTTCCGAGGCTGGCCATGCTAGAGCCCTCAGCATGGGCTGGAGGGCAAGTTTGTACTGGACAAAGCCTGGGGCTGGGTGAATCTCCTGACCTCTTGGCCACATTCCCTCACCAAGCGAGCTTGGCTGCAATTGTTGCCTTTGAAAATAAAAATTGTCTTGTGTGTCACGACAGAGCCAGGAACAGAATGTAGTCTTGATCCTTAAGCTCCTGGTGGCTTGTGGGGCACAGATTAACCCTATCCTCACAAGCCTGCCTTTGGATAATGGCAGAAATTAAAGGAGATGCAAAGGACTCTCCCAGTGACCGAAACCCTGATATTCTCCCTTTTTCCTTGGAGAACTCTGCTTCCCCATGTGTGTCTCAGGTAACAGCTACAGCCAAGAATACTCTAAGTTGTAGGCAAGCCAAAGCCAAGAAGCTGGGGTACAGAGAGGCGGAGTCAGGACACTCCACAGCGGGCTGCTTTTCAGGACCCTGGACAGCTCCACGGCGTGCCCAAGGAAGGGTGGCTTAGGGTGCTGCCTCTGCTGCACCCCCTAAACACCAGGTTTGCCACCAACACTCCCTACTACCAGTGCCGTGACCCCGACCTCCAAGTTCTCATACAAATGTATAATCTAGGTAAGAACCGTGGACTTGTTGAGTGACGTAAGCCATGACTCCGCCTGCCCCCAACGTGCACTTGCTCTCTTCAAGTTATCTCTCCCTGAACATACTGCTGAAATATGTACACAAACTCCGTCTCCCTGCACAGTAAGAAATAAACAACCACTTTCTCTTTCTGGACAGGTGACATCGCAGAGTGGCTGAAACACACGCAGTACGGCAAGAGTGTGCGTCGGTGAGAATAAACGAGGCGTGAGTTATGGGGCTGCCAGATGCACTCCACGCTGTGAACTCTACAGTGGCCGAGCTTTCTTCTAGGCATTTGGCTGAAAAGCTTCCTGCTTACCTGTGAAGGAGTGGCAACAGCTGATGAGCAAGTGTGAGATTGGGTTCTTAATAATCAAGTCAGGTGGCCCAGGTCTGGGGCAGAGAGCTAGGGAGGGGGCTTCACACATATGCAGGCTTAGGAGTCAAAGCAACAGAGAAATGGGCATGGGGCCAGGAGAGGCCATGAGTCTGTTGTGTGGATCATGAATCTCCTGGAGTTGCCTGATGGAGCTGTTTCCTGAGTGATGTTTCCTACATCTCAAGTCTGGTGGCTGAGCCTCTGTGGCAGGCTGCCCTACAACCCGCAGTCCTTGTATGTGTCCACTCATGCTGCCCACCAGGCCTGGAGACCGCGAGGGTTCTAGTTGCTTCCCGTGGCTCAGGCTGGCCCAGACACAGCAGACACTGAAGATGAGGCCCCAACTGCAGCTTTGTGACCCGACTCATGCAGGATCCTGAGTTCAAGCCTGCGTCTTGCCCTGGATTCCCCTGGCAGTTGCATGGAGGTGGAACCAAATGCAGATGCCCTGAACTGCACGGGCTGTCTGTGTCCCATTTCCCAATCAGCAGGAAGCAGCTCCTGCACTGGATGTGGGCTCAAGAAAGACCTTGGGTGTCAGTGGTTGGTGCCTGGTGCCTGTGACCTCGGGCAGCAGTGCTGAGCTGTGGAAGTATCTGCCTCAGAGGCAGGGATGCCAGCCATAGAAGAGGCAGCCAGGAAGTGTACTGCCCACCAGACTCAGGGGAGAAGGCAAGGGGGGACTTCCAGGTCCTACGCCACAGCAAACACAGAAGGGCTCCGAACAAGGTGCTCTCCCAGGAGCCAGAACCAGTCAGAGTTATATATGGGGACGGGGGAAGGAAGGAAGGAAGGGAGGGGAAAAGGAGGGGGGAAAGTGCAGATTTAAGGGGTCGCCTCCTGCGGCAATGCGGCTGGGCAGCCTGGAGGCAGAATTCCTTCTTTCTTGGGTTACTTGGTCTTTGAAGTCTTCCCACTGGCTGGGTGATGGAGGGTGACTTGTCTCCTCACGGTCCACAGGTTGAAAAGCTGACCATCTCCAACAATTGCCTGCACAGCTGCTCAGCCTGTGGCACCCTACGTTCAGTTTCTGCCTCTGTCTTCCCTCCCATGTAGGTCTCTCCTCTTCTGAAAAAGACACAGTCAGGATGCAGCAGGTCATGGCTCAAGCGCTTGGGTCCCTGCCGCCTATATGGGAGTGGTTCCAGGCTCCTGGCTTCAGCCTCACCTGTTTGTCTAAGGGGTGAACCAGTGGATAGAAGATCTCTGTCTCCCTTCTCTGCCTTTCAAATAAATAAAAACTTAAAGACAGCAGTGATATTGGAAGTCTATCCTCATGACTACATTTTCACTTGATTGCACCTGCAGAGACCCTGTGAGGTCCCACGAGTTGCAGGCACCCAGGGTTGGGACTTTAGTATCACTTTTCTCAGGGGAGTACAACTAACCCAGCCCAAGGGGGGATGCGATCTCAAGGGGCTTCTGGAGAGTTCTGGCCGAGAGGAGGTGACGAGATAGTTTCCCTGTCCTGATCGGAGGTGAAGGATTGAGTTAGTTCTTGCAGTCTTTGGCGTGGGGAGAGACTGTGCCCTGTCCATCTGTGTCCATTTGGCAGAAAGCCTGGCACACATCAGGAGCTCAATAAATGCTTGTGGCAAGGCTGATGCTGCCCAGACTGTGAGCTGGCCTGGGACAGGTGTTGGGCTTCTCCCCAAGGAAGTGGAACCCGGGGTTGTGGCAGGAGCCCAACAACTCCCAGCCAGAGTTCCCTGGCCCAGCCCCACAGCCTGGCAAGGGCCAAGTCTGGGTGGCAGGTGCCAGCCCAAGGGGCTTGAAGAATGCTTTCACCCCTACTTCCAACAGGTGGCTTTGACCTATAGCATCTACAGATGGTTGCCTCTGCAGCACACCGGGCCAGAGACCACTCCAGGGACGAGAGACAGGCAGTGGATACCCCTCCATCTGGCTCTTCTCCTACCAGTGTGGGTTCTGACCTCCTGAGGTCTCTGCTGCCCCAGGGCTGGAGGACCAGCTGCCCCATGGCTGTGTCATAGGTCACTATGTCACTCAACAAGTCCACGGTTCTTAACTAGATTATACATTTGTATGAGAACTTGGAGGTCAGGGTCATGGCACTGGTAGTAGGGACTGTTGGTGGCAAACCTGGTCTTTGGGGGGTGCAGCAGAGACAGTACCCTAAGCCACCCTTCCTTGAACACACGCGTGGAGCTGTCCAGGGTCCTGAAAAGCAGCCAGCTGTGGAGTTATGCCCATCAGGGGCAGACTGTTCATGGATGCAGCTGAGATGCAAAACTAAAGTTTCAAGGCTCTCAGCAGTTAGAGGACAGCCCAGAAACTGGCTGGAGAACACAGCACAGAAGGGCCTTAAATTCTCACTGGCTTGATGCCTGCGGTGCTGGCATCCCATGTGGGCCCCGATTCGACTCCTGGCTGCTCCACTTCTGATCCAGTTCTCTGCTAAGGCTTGGGAAAGCAATGCAAGATGGCCCAAGTGTTTGGGCCGCTGCACTTCTGGGAGACCCAGAAGAGGCTCCTGGCTTCAGATCAGCCCAGTCCCAGCTGTTGTGGCCATCTGGGGAGTGAACCAGCATATGGAAGACCTCTCCGCCTGTAACTGTCTCTAAATAAATGAATCTCCTGGGCTGGCGCTGTGGCGTAGCAAGTAAAGCCGCCACCTGCAGTGCCAGCATCCTACATGTGCACTGGTTTTGGGTCCCGGCTGCTCTACTTCCGATCCAGCTCTCTGGTATGGCCTGGGAAAGCAGTAGAAGATGGCCCAAGTCCTTGTGCCCCTGCACCCATGTGGGAGACCCGGAAGAAGTCCTGGCTCCTGGCTTCAGATCAGTGTAGCTCCAGCCATTGCAGCCATTTGGGGAGTGAACCAGTGGATGTAAGACGTCTCTCTCTCTCTCTCTCTGCCTCTCCTTCTCTCTCTGTGTAACTCTATCAAATAAATAAATCTTTAAAAAAATCTCAAAAAAAATTTTCAGTGGTGTTCAGAGGAAAACTCAATTCAAATTCTCTGCTAGGGCCCCAGCCTGGGGTTCAGCCTGGGGACTGGTCTCTGTCGTGGCCGTGCCCACCCTGGCTGCCCAGGACAGGTGTAGCAGGGGCCCCCGCAAATGGGGCCCCAGGGACACAATTGCCAGCTGCTCTGGGTGGTTCTGTGGCCAAAGTGTGGACCTCGAGGGGTGGCTGGAGTCTGGACAGACATGGCCTCAGCCTCCGTAGGTGGACCTCCTTCAGCTGCTCCAAGGATATCAGACTTGTTATAGAGGGAGCCCCCTTTGGCTCAGAGCAAGGACTTCCTGTCCCTTTGCCTGGGGAGTCACTCTGAGTCATTGTTTTGTTTTGTTTTTTTGTTTTTTGACAAGCAGAGTGGATAGTGAGAGAGAGAGAGAGAGACAGAGAAAGGTCTTCCTTTGCCGTTGGTTCACCCTCCAATGGCCGCCACGGCTGGTGCACCACGCTGATCCGAAGCCAAGAGCCAGGTGCTTCTCCTGGTCTCCCATGTGGGTGCAGGGCCCAACGACTTGGGCCATCCTCCACTGCACTCCTGGGCCACAGCAGAGAGCTGGCCTGAAAGAGGGGCAACTGGGACAGAATGTGGCGCCCCGACTGGGACTAGAACCCAGTGTGCTGGTGCTGCAGGTAGAGGATTAGCCTATTGAGCCACAGCGCCAGCCCCTGAGTCATTGCTTTTAATCAAGGGGTCAGGATGTCAAGAGAGAACAAAAAGAACAAGCCACAGCCCTGCTGTGTGTCCCGAGACAAGTTCCCTGACCTCTCTGAACCTGTTTCCTTATCTGTAACATGGGCTGAAAATATGCATCTTAAAAGGCATGACAAGGCAGCACGAGCCTGCCGAATGCTGGGTTCCCTCGCAGCAGCAGCCAGTTCCTCCCAGCCCGGCTCCTTCGACAGTGGCTGTGCTGTCGCTGGGGCTCGCCTGCAGGTGAGGAAAGTGCAAAATCTTCCCATCTGGATGAGGACGGGCACCTGATGGCTCTGACGGCGGCTTGTTTTGTTTTGCGATTCCGTTCCTTCGCCTCTGTGATTACGATCCACGATTCACCTGGGTAGCTCCCTGTCAGCTCAGCCTGGGCTGTGAATTCCCTGGGAGCTGTCAGAGAGCCCGGCTTTGGAGCTGCCTGTCAGTCAACCAGCCAGCCGGTTAGCCGGCCTGCGATCCCAGCAGCTGTCCTGCCCGCTTGGCACACGCCCATCTGCCCGTTACTCGGAGGGGGCTGGGGAGTCCTGTTGTGCTCCAGCCCCCACACCCCAGCGTCCCACCTGTCCACAAGGGAGGGGCCCTCAGCTTCTGCTTCAAGTCCCCCTTGGTCAGAGCCAGCAGCGACGCCTACAGTGTGCGGTGTCAGCACCCACGTCCCACGCTCTGTACCCTACACAGGCCTCGTGCACCTGTGGTGTTGTGATCAGACTCCGTGCATCTCACAATCTGTCACAGCGTGCATGCGAGGACACATGTCTGTCACACAATGTGGCCCAGGTAGGGAGTGCATTTTCACAGCCCTGCGGGGTCTCTGAGTGTGCACAGCCACAAGCCTTAGGGCAGACCACTCCCCTCCTCTCCCTCAATATATTCATTCAACACACAGAGTCTGGAAAGAGAGACAGGAGCTGGTGATGGAGGCAAGGACGAGCAAGAATGAACTTGGTGCTATCAGCTGGCAATGGCACGTGGCCCTGGCACCCCCTGCCTCTGTCTCCTGTGCACTGTGCTGGCCCCCAGCAGACCCCCCACGCCGGCGCCCACCACGACAGAACCGTCATGAGATCCACTCCACCAAGGCTGTATCTTAGGCACCAGTGACAGGGTCTGAGCCGTGGATGGGACAGTAGAGCACCTGCCCTCGTGGAGTTTAGAGTTCAGCTAGCAAGGGCGGTGCCAACCACCAGTCCCACGTGTGCTGGCACCAATAGGAAACGCAGCAGGCAGGTCTACAAGTCCGGGCACCGGGTCATGCCTCCTGGGGGCAGGTCTACAAGCCCGGGCACCGGGTCATGCCTCCTGGGGGTGGGGACGATCCATTGGCTCCCGAGGGCTGTGAGCACGGAAGCTTTGCACCCGGGGAGGCTCACAGACAGGCAGGAGAACTGTGGTGGTGGTGGGCAGGGGGCCTTCGGATCCTGGCCCGGGCTCTCGGCCTCACCTCCCACGGCACCTGGGAGCCTCGAGCTGTTACCTGTAGAGGAGTTATTCTGAATGTAAGGACCAAGGTAGAGCAGAAAGCCTGCTCAGGGGGTGGTGCCCGTGTCCAGGCTGGAGCTGCCCAAGGCCTGGCCCCAGGTGACAAGGAGCCAAACGGGAAGAAGCCATGCCAATCTCAGGGGGAATAATCAGCGCGGTGTTCAACAGCAGGCTCCCTGGCCGCTGGCTGGCTGGTGTGGACTGACCTCCGTGGGGTGAATGTTCCCATGGGGCAGGTTTCAAGCTACTGGAGGAGGTGGGGAGGGACTACAAACCAGCTCTCATCTTGCTACAGCCTGAGCAGGACCTGGGGACTGGCGGTGGGGGGTGGGCTCAGGGAGACGGTGGCTTCCAGTCTGAGCTACCAGCAGCCAGCTCTAGTGCCCTTTCTGCAGGGTGGGCGGGCGGGCGGTGGTGGTGGCGCAGATCTGTGGTGTGTGAGATGCCTATGGGTCTCCAGGGCAGCACAGGGCAGCTGGAGCATAGGGATGGGAAGCTGTGTGTGTGTGTGTGTGTGTGTGTGTGTGTGTGTGTCTGGCGGCCACCTGTGACACAGGCTTGGGAGCACATGGGACCCACACTTCTCAGAGGGACTGCAGACTGGAGGCAGGGGCCTCCCTTGGTTGGGGGCCTCCAAGAGGCACAGCGCCCTGTCTGGAGGGTCAGAGGGCGAGGGAGGGGTCCTGTGTGGGGGATGGTGCCTCTGGGACCACTCTCCAGCCCGCCCTGCAAGGTGACGTCTCATCTGGCCTGAAAAAGGGTGCATCTGCCGACCTGGGGCTCACCAGGAAATAAAAACAGACAAGTCGTGCCGGAGCCTCGGGCGGAGGGGGCTCCCTGGGGGGCCTGCTGTCTCAGGGCCACCCAGCAGCCCAGGCCTGTGATGGGTGCTGCAGGGCCAGCCAGAGGCAGCAGGCCTTTCTTCGCCGGAACGACTCAGGCCACCAGAGGCAGCCGGTGGGGCGGCCTCATTACCGAAGTGGCCGGACTGCAAGATAATGATCGGGCCAGCTCTAGCCGGCCTCAGGATGTGTCGTTGCGGCTGCAGCGTCAATTACTGAGCTGGCCTGTGGCTGTCAGAGCTGTCGCAGCTGCTGCCTGTGATACCCTGAAGAGCCGCAAAGGCAAATCCGTCTCAGTCGCTGCTTCTTTGAAACATCCCCGCTGCACGCGGCTCTGTTCTGAAGGAGGCACTCCAGACCCCCCTGGGAGAAGGAGGCCCCTGCAGGCGCAGCTGAGAGGGGCCGCCCAGGGGCACGGGGACGGGTGCCCCGATCTTGGCAGAGCCCACAGATGGCTGTGCCCTCGGGGGCAGCCCTGGTCTCCCCACCCCGGCTCAAGCATGGATGGGCAGCTGCAGGTCCAGGCCCCTCTTGTCACCAGCATCTCAGGACACATTCATGGGCAGCTGGATTTTGGGGGTCACCCTGTGGGCCCCCAAACAGAACACAGCCTCCAGCAACTCATGGCAAGGACCAGGCCCTGAGGGAGGGAAGCCCTGGCGGTCAGCCCAGCTGTTCTCTGCCAAGGGTCTGGGGTTGAAGTCTACACTGGGGAAGAGATGGGACTCTGCCAGGGCAGGGCCTTGAACTTGGAGTTGGACCCAGCCGAAGCCAGGGGCAAGGAGGGCAGCTCAGAAAGCCTCTAGCCTGAAGATCTGGATATGGCCTGAGTGTGTCCCCAAGAGTCCACGCGTTTTCCTGGAGGCATCTGGGGAGCCCCACAGGAGGCTGGAAGCCGGATTAGAATTCTGACTTCTGATGTGGGTAAGGCACTAGCAGTGAGGCCTGAATGAAGGGGGGAGGGCAGGAGAGGAGGGGAGGCAAGATTTTGCAGAAACAGCACACAGGAGGGACGGTGGGTGTGGAGAGTCAGGGCTCGGTGGGTGACTGGGAGGGAAACGTCGGCACCCCCACCCCTGTAACGCCCTGCCGGGACTGTCCACATGGAGGGAGGCCATGGGGGAGGTGAGGCTGGACACAGAGCCACAGGCTTGCATGACGCGTGCAGGCAGGCGCTCTCAGAGTTGGAGTGAAGGCAGAGGCCATAACACCCCCGGTTCTGGGGACAGCCTGGCACACGCCCCGCCGATAGCGTGTCGGCACGGCACCGCCCTCTCCAGCTCTGAGCACAAGGACGCCGAGCACAGCCAAACACTGTGGTCAGGGATTCTCACAATCACCCTGTCCTGGTCCAGGACAAGTCTTCTAAGGAGAGCCCTTGGGGGAAGCCACGCCCCCCACCCAGTCTTCTGTCCTTTCTAGCATTTTGGGGGTGTCCGTTCCATCTATGAGAGGTACCCTGTGCAAGGAATCTGATGCCAGGGTTTGCCTGGGGTGAAATGGGGGGACCTGCCAGGTGCCCGGAAGACGCTGTCTGAGACCCCTCACCTCTCCTTCCGAGGCTGGGCAGGTTTCTTCCCGCCTCTGCCTGAGCATCAGGTGTGGCTGGCTTTGCAAATGGAATCCACTCCCCGAGTGATGGCTGCTCAGCCGGGCTGGGGTCACCGGGAGAGGGGAGCTGAGGAAGCTGCTCTGAGCTGTTTTCCTGCTTCCTTTGAAGTCCCAGCGGCGCGGCTGGCACAGGTGCAGAGGCGGCCCCTCCCAGCTGCCCGCACTGCCAGTGGATTTCAGAATCCAGCCCGGATCACCCGGTGTGTGGTTGGGGCAGTTCCCTGTGGTCATGAAATGTGCTATTCCAGGAAACAAAGACCTCCCACGCCTGTGTGTGGTGGCGACAAGGAGCCGTGTGTGTGTGTGTGTGTGTGTGTGTGTGTGTGTGTGGAGGGGGGGGAGGGGTGTCTTCTCCGGAATTAATGATTTCGCTGGTTGGGTGCAAACTGCTCAGTGCACCACAGCATCTTCTGCAGGATTAAACGTCACTCCTAATGATCTGATTTATGTCCAGAGGTCTACAGCTGCAAACAAAATATTGGGATGATGGCAATACATCACGCCGCAGACGCACACAGCGGCCACAGGCGTGTTTTCTGCTTGTCTGGGAGTTGACAGGGGGCACTCGGGGCTGCTGTGCAGTGGCACCTGTGGGTTTCAGAGGCAGGTGTGCAGGTGCCAGCGGGCAGTGGAGAGCTTCAATGGGGGCGACAGAAGCCTGTGGATGCTTGCTGCATCTGTGAGACTCTGCTGGGGTCCTGGAGGAGCAGGAAGTCTACAGGAAGGCACCCTTCTGCGCACCAAGGTGGTGGTGTCTTCACAATGTCATTTCCAGCTTCCAGCCACTCTGCCATGCTGCAGCCCCAAGCGAGAGACGCAGGGAGGATCCAGGCTAGGGCGGCTCTGCAGGGCTGAGCTCCTTGGAAGGATGAGGCTCAGGCTGCAGACGGGTGCTCCCTGGGCTGGCCTCCCTCAGGCCCTTTCCACCCAGACCTGCTCTGCAGGGAAAGGGCTCAAGGGAACTGAACTCAGCCTCAGGGTTCACATTGGATTTGGACAGAGCCCAGCCTGGCGTCGGGTAGAAACCGGAAGCCCGGCTTTTCCACCCGTGTCCTTGGATAGTCTTCTGTAAGGAGACGCTGCCACCCCAATGCCCTACCCCTGGGACCAGCTGTCCCCAAGAGACAGGGGAGAGGCTGGGGATGGCACGTAGGGCAGGTGACACTCAGGGAGCTGCCACAGAGCCAGGGAGGTGGCCAGAGCTCCTCTCTCACAGTAGTAGGACAGTGCGCCTGTGAGAGCAGGAGTCTCCTTGTTGATAGAATGAGTCCTGTCCCCCACACTAAAGCAGGGGGAAGGAGGGAGAGGACTGGGGTCAAGTTTCAGGGCAAGGTCTCCTCACCCTGGGGGAACACAGAGGGGCCTCCTGCTGGGGGCAGAGGGCTGTGTTCCTGGCAGAGCCCCGGGCTTGGGGATGAAGCGGTCTGTCCATCAGAGGTCACGGTCCACGGTGGCTGGGACGCTGGGTGCTGGGGGACACAGCTCCATTGTTAGATCTGCCCTGCTCCTGGCACATTTATCAGGGAGGTGTGGGTGGGGGAGGGGCTCTTGTGCTGCACAAATGGTGTCTTCCACGTCAGGTGGGTGTAAGTGGGTAGCACGTTGACAGCAGGCAGCATATGGGAGACCATACATGGGAGACAGTGAGTGGATGGCATGTGGTTGGTGTGTGGATGCTATGTGGAGTGTGGATGGCGTGTGTATAGCATGTGGGTGGCATGTAGGTGGCATGTGGATGATGTGTTGGTGTGTGACGGCATGCCAGTGTTGTGTGGATGGTGTGTAGCAGGTGGATGGATGTTGATGGATGGAGGTGGATGTTACACAGATGGATAGCGTGGATGTGGGTGGGTGGGTGGTGTGTACGTGGATAGTGTATGTGTGGGGGGATAGTGTGTACGTGGGTGGATGGTGTGTACGTGGGCAGGTGGTGTGTGTATGTGGGTGGATGGTGTGTATGTGGGTGGATGGTGTGTACATGGGTGGATGGTGTGTATGTGGGTGGGTGGGGTGTGTATGTGGGTGGATGGTGTATACGTGGGTGGGTGGTGTGTATACAGGTGGATGATGTATATGTGAGTAGATGGTGTATACCTGGGCGGTGGTGTGTATGTGGGTGGATGGTGTGTATACAGGTGGATGATGTGTATGTGAGTAGATGGTGTGTTCGTGGGTGGATGGTGTGTATGTGGGTGGGTGGCATGTACATGGGTGGGTGGTGTGTATACAGGTGGATGGTGTGTATGTGAGTAGATGGTGTGTACCTGGGCGGTGGTGTGTACCTGGGTGGTGGTGTGTTTGTGGGTGGATGCCATTTGAAGTCCAGACCAAAGTATCTGAGATGGAGCCCCGCAAGGGCTGGGGCTGGACAGCAGGGGTTGCTGGAGCCAGGGACGCTCCACAGCCACAGGCAGGCTCCAGCGGGCCAGGGCGACAGGGAGCTTGGCTCCCTCCCTCCCTCTGGCTCCTCCAATGCTCATGTGACAGTGACCACAGAAGCTCCCAATCAAAGGAAGTCACAGACCCCCCACCGAGCCCCTGGAGCCCTCTGCTCACCACGAGAGACGTCGGTGTCAGAAGACAAAGCTTCTGTCCATCTGTGATTAAAACAAGGGCAGAAAGCCCGTTGTTTGTTTCCTAAAGCCTGGCGGATAATGAGACGAAGTCTTTGTAATTCCGGGCAGATAAGAAATAACGGTAACGCATCCAACTTCAGACGCAAAAATAACCTTTTATCACCTAAGTTAACAAAGTTACTGGAGAAACACGTTAGGAGAATGTAAAATGCTATTTAAACGATGAAATGCGCTGCCTTGGATGGCAGGGATCTTAATTGCCACAGTCAGAGTCCAGACACTCGCACGGCAGCCCTGACAAGACCTGGCCAACGACGGGGTGTCCGTGACGAGGGGCGGCGGGAGGGGTCGGGCTCACCGCTCCTCCTGCCCCCGGCAGCCGCCGACACCCCGCAGCTGTCTGCGCTCCACAGCTCTGGTCCACACCCGTGCCTTGTGAAGTAGGAATCGGCTCAGATATTAATATTAATCGGCCAACACATTAATATTAATCAGCTAGAATATACTTCCCATGACAACAAGAGATAAAGGAATCTTATTATGTGGTGGATCAGGGAACACGGAATAGCTAAGTGGATTTCCTCGGGACGCATAGCATAAACAGGACTAAGCCTCTTAGACGTGTCATCTCCGTAGAGAAGGAACCTGGGCTCCCACGTGGGCAAAGCGGGAGAAGCCAGGGGCGGGGGAGAGGGAGTGGATGCCTCCTCACAGGTCCCAGGGCAGGTGGTAGGGCTGGGGTTGGGAGGGGCGGCCCCCACCTCCCTTCCTCTCACTCCACGCCCCGAGCAAGCGGGAGGCAGAGCCAATGGGCACAGAGGGCCAGGCAGGTGCCTCTGACACAGTGTCCTTCTTTGGGGACCAGCTTTTATCCACAGGCTGGAGAAAGCAAAGGTCGGGGCCCCTCCCTGCCTCACCCTCGTCCACACTGCTGGCCGGGGCAGGGGTGGAGCCTGGGGTCTAGACAGGACCTGACTCTGCACTCTAGTTCTGTGCGTGGACTCTGCTGTCGGTGCAGGGGCACAAAGTGCTGGTCGGGTGGAAGGGGTGGGTGAGACTTGGGGCACGAGGGGGTCGTGGAAGGCCTCGCTCTCCCCTCTACACCAGGACGCTTGGAATGGGCACAGGGTCTTGGCCTCGGTGGCCCCGGCTGGGGCCCCTGGGGAGGCCAGTCTGCCAGGTGCGGGGTGCGGGGTGCAGGGCAGGAAGTCACCTCCACGCACGCGGGCTTCCCTGCTGCCTCTGCCAGCAAACGCACATCTGAGCACAATTAACATTTTAAGCACTAATTATTTTACTTGGATGTCTAGTCTAAGGATCCTTCAATTTCAGTTTAATTGGAGAAAAATGGTCATCAGTTAGCGAACAGCAGGAGGGCGGCTCCACGCTCCCCCATCATGGCGCTGGGCTATGCAGGCCGAGGGCGGGAGCAGCAGCAGCAGCAGCCTCCGGGCTGGGCAGGGGTGTGGTGGGTGGGCCTGGGTCCCCTGCACCTCGGTGCCTGACATCTGCTAGGACAGCTTTGGGGCCGAGTTGATTATCGCCTTTTGATCTTCTCCATTTTGTTCCATTTTCTGCAACAGCATTTGCTGCCTGCTCTGCTGGGGACCACTCCCCAGAATTCTGTGGTCATTATTCCCTTCCCATCTCAGTTTTTGAGGAAAAAATTCAGGGGTAAGAGAGAGAGAGAGAGAGAGAGAGGAGAGAGAAAGAGAGAGAAGACCCAAAGAGCGCTCCCATGTGCTGGTTCACTCCCTAGATGGCTACAGTTGCCAGGATGACCTGGGGCTGAGAGCCAGGGACTCACTCCATGTCTCCCACGTAGATGGCAGGAGCCCAAGCACCTGACCCATCACTGCTGCCTCCCAGGTGTGCACTGGAGGAAACAGGTGTCCGGAGCAGAGCCAGGAACGAACCCAGGTACCCATGTCCTGTGGTGTGGGCCTAACCCGCCCTGCCCATTCCTGCATACGTTTACACCCCTAAGCACCTTGTTTATTTTTACGTGGTAGCATGGAATCAGACCCAGGGGGAGTACGACAGCACAGAGGTGACAAATGCTACAAACCATGGCTTTATTCTCTTCCTCTCCAGAGAATGGGGTTCACCAGCACAAGAATGCCTGCAGGCCACCTGCAGGGGGGGAAACTGAGGCCTCCCAGGACAGAAGACTGCTGTCAGCGGGGGTCACAGCCCTGGTTAAAGGTACAGCTGTGGGCTCTTAGTGGTGGGGGATGGGCACATCCACCTGCTGCGTGCGTCCAGGTGGCGTCCTACTCCAGTAAGTCACAGCAGGGACCAGACTGGAAGTGACACCCCACATTTGGGATGCTAGGGCTCACGGTCCGTAAGAGCATTCTCCAGCGCCAGACACGTGCTCGCCCGAGCTCTTCCCAACCTGAAATTATTTGTGACTTGGCATTCAGGGAGGAAAAGCAATTTTCTCCAAATGTCTGATGTCATGGTATATAGTCCGTTTGACATGCATGTGCCAAAACGGATTGCTCTGAGGGCCTGCCCCTCCATTACTATTACCCTGAATTAATACTGCTTGGCAGGATGCTAACTCGACTAGCAGCCAAAGAAAATGCTTAGCGCATCTTACAGAGAAATAAACACCTTGGGAGAAATGAGAAGATGTACTAGTGATTTGGCCAGGTCACTGTTTCCTACGTGCTGCTGGCGTGAGGTTGGCGTTCCTGGGTCACAGCGCCCATCTGCCGCCTGGCTGCTCCACCGTGCACAGGTCACGTTGCCTGCCTGTGTCCAGGTACGCTGCGAATGGCTAAATGAGTGGCGGCCTCTATACTACTTGTCCATCAGAGGAAGCAAGCTACTCAATATGTGTAACAAAGACGCACGGATCGTACAGACATTAGGCTGAGCAAAATAAGGCAGATGTGAAGGAAGACACACCATGCGACCTAATGTCTACGAAACTCTAGAACAGGCAAAACTGATCTCCGGTGATGGAATAAGATCAGCGGCTGCCTGGGGGCGTTGGTGGTGGTGAGGGGTTGAGTGGGCTGGGGCACGAGGGAATGTTCCAGAATGAAGGAAATGTTGTGTATACATTTGTCAAAAGTCATTCACAGTGAGTGTGTTTGCTTATTTATACATTGTGCCTCAATTAAACTGATAGGAAATCGTGTGAACATATTTTAGAGCTCTAAAGTGCTATGTTAAAAAAAATACTGTTTTCGTTTTGCAGGGATCTTTGCTTGTATCTCAGAAACCAAATGTCAACCCTTGGAAGGAAAAGGCTTCAATGAAACTGAAAAAGGAAGCGAATTCAGTAACGCCAGCTACAGCTGCTTTTTCAGCGATCCCGGAGTAAGCAAAGCAACTTGGAAAATCTGTTCCCTCCCCCTCCCCCACCCCATAAGGGAAGACTCAGGCTCTCCTTGTCCCATGCGGGATGGGGGTGCAGGAGCAGGGGAGGTGGGGGGGAGGGCTGGGAGCCAGAGGTGACCAGGATCAGGTAAGACCAGGCAAGCACGACTGGCGGATGTGGGGTTTGAAGGACAAGTTCCCTTGCATCAATTCGGGACAAGCAGGCAGGGCCACCCCAGCTGCCTGGCTCAGTCACAGCCCGACTTCTCTCTCCACGGTTCTTGCTACCTGGTCTTGCTTTCCTCCCTCCCCAGCAGGTGTCAACCCAAGGGCAAGTCCTCCTCTTCCTGCACTTCCTGAGTCTACCGAGGGACAGACACTAACATGAACCACCTGCCAACCGGCCAGCAAGGAGGACCCCAGAGCCAGGGGTAGGTGGGATGCAGACAGCCCTTGGCAAGAGGCAGCAATGTAACTGTTCAAAATGTTTACTAGTGGTGAAGTTGGGTCGCATCCAAGTGGAAGAGAAGGCTCTGGGGTGGACAAAAATGTGGCTGAAGGTTGTGAAATATGAGGACGATGGAATTGCTGGCAATAAAAGACTCTTATCTTCTACAGCAAGAAGCAGGTCCCAGGATTTAACGACAGGAGTAGCGGTACTTCAGATGTGTTCTTGGCAACATCAGGCACTTGGTGGAGAAGGAACGGGACCTGGGGAATGGGATGAGGGCATCGGGATGGATGCCCGTGTAAGCCTTGGTTTTGCACGGCTCCCTGGGCCCCCCGGGCTACAGCAGCATGCTGCCCTCTGTGATACAGGCTGGGGGCACTGGGATTGATGCACGTGCAGGCCTTGGATTTGCACAGCTCCCTGGGCCCCCTGGGCTGCAGAAGTGTCCCACCCCCCACAATACAGGCTGGTGGTCCTTTCATGAAAGCCATCACAGAGGCCTGCAGGAGAACACATCCCCCCCCTCCCCCACCCGCCCAGGACCTGTCCCCATCCGGCCATCGCCCCCAGCATAACCCAGCTGGATTTGCTAAGGGAGGAGAGGCGAGATGCCCTGAGGGAGGCGAAGGACCCAGAAAACGCGGGCAGGCAGGAGCCAGGAGACCACACACGGAACTTGATGCTGGGGGCTGGCGTTGGTCAGAGGGTTAAGCTCTGCTTGTGACAATGGCATCCCAGATTAGAGCGCTGGTTAGAGTCCAGGATGCTGACCCAGCTCCTTGCTACTGCGCCTGGGAAGGCAGCAGGTGGATGGCCCAAGTGTTCGTCCCTGCCACCCACATGGGAGAGCCAGATGGAGTTCTGGCCCCTGTCTTTGGCTGGCAGCAGGAAGTATAGTGTTGCAATCATTTGGGGAGTGAACCAGAAAAATGGAATCTCTCTCTCTCTCTCATTCTGCCCTTCAAATGAATAGATAAGTATCTTTTTTAAATTAAGCAACTTAATTTTTTTGACAGGCAGAGTTAGATAGTGTGAGAGAGAGAGAGACAGAGAGAAAGTCTTCCTTCTGTTGGTTCACCCCCCAAATGGCCGCTATGGCCGGTGTGCTGCGCTGATCTGAAGCCAGGAGCCAGGTGCTTCTCCTGGTCTCCCATGGGGTGCAGGGCCCAAGCACTTGGTCCATCCTCCACTGCCCTCCCGGGCCACAGCAGAGAGCTAGACTGGAAGAGGAGCAACCAGGACAGAATCCGGCACCCCGATGGGGACTAGAACCCGAGGTGCCGGCGCCGCAAGGAGGAGGATTAGCCAAGTGAGCCACGGCGCTGGCCAAGATAAGTATTTTTTAAAAAATGAACTTGACTCTGAGGGTGCTCAGAGCCGATGATGGGAGAAGCGGGATAAGGAGGCATCGCTGACAGAGGAGCATTCTCTTGGGCCCCGGGATTTAGCGACAGAGTGAGGACCCCGCGCTGGAGGCAGACGCACTGCCAGGATGACCTGGAGAAGGCGAGCACTTGAAATAGAGGACGCGGAAACGAGAGGGTCGCTGAGGCCGACGGCGGGGTAGGAGAGGCAAAGGCGCAGGCTGCTGGTGGCGCTGCAGCGGACACACCACACGAGCAGGCACAGGGCCCTGCTTCTAAAGCCATCAGTCTGCCCCAGGGAGAGGGGCTCAGCGGCGTCTCCTCTGCCGTGCAGGGCTGAGGGTCAGAGATGGCATCGCAGACCTGGACTCCCTGATACGGGTAAGGGAAGACAGGGTCCTGAGACAACAGAAACTCGCGGTGTTGGGTGCATGGGTGGGGATGCCATGCTGTTCCCCATAAATCGGTACCATTACTATGTGTCATCAACAGTGGAAAATAAATAAATAAATAAAACCCGAAAGCACATACTGGTGCTTAACCACCATAAGCAACAGGCTCATACTTCTCCGATGGGCTGACCCGCACAGAGCTATGGAGATGGTTAGCAGAACTGGGCACCCCCCAGACAAGGCAGACGGGCCACCAGCTAGGGTGCTGACCAAGCCACACAGCTGCAAGAAATCAAGGAGGGCTGAGCAGGAGGTAGAGGACAGCTGTCCCAACACAAAGGCACAACCCCTTGCCTAGGTTTCAGATCCAGAACTCAGTGACAGAAGCAGAGTGCCCCCGGGGGGATGGCTCCCAGGCCATCACGGCAGGCGCACAAGCAGTATCCCCCGGGCCTTCCCCCAAGCGTCCAACAGCCATTTATTTGGATAGTGGAAAGGGAACACCCACACATTTCTGGACTTCTGTCCAGGTTGGCATCTACGTCTGTGAACTTGGGCCCTGGGAACCTGATGCAGAACCACTGGCAGAGCAAGGGCATATTGGGGACCAGGCACAACATGGCCCAAATCTGGACCACACAAGGTTCACAGACTCCCGCCTGGTGATCACTTCTCCCTAGTCCCTGGGTGTGTAATCAGAATAAAAGTATGTGACAGCTGCCAAAAAGCCTGTCTTTTTTATTTGAAAGGCAGACTGTCAGAGAGAGAGAGAGAGAGAGAGAGAGAATCTTCAATCTGCTAGTTCACTCCCCAAATGGCCCAAAGAGCTGCAGCTGGGCCAGGCTGAAGCCAGGCACCAGGGACTCCATCCAGGTCTCCCGTGTAGATGGCAGGGGCGGTGCCTGTCCCACGCACACTAGCAGAGAGCTGGATGGGAAGTGGAGCAGCTGGGACTTGAACCAGCACTCCGCTATGGAACACTGGCATCACCGGTGGCAGTTACCCCACTGCGCCACAATGCCAGCCCCCAGGTACTCTCTGTCTTGACCAGGGAATTAAGCTGTCAACATAGAGGATGCCGACAGAAGCCTCCCCGAGGGGAGAGGCACTCAGAGGCGCTGAGCACGGCAGAGCTACATGCGACTGTCAAGGACCTAAAGGACATGGGGAAAGTCATCACTATCCAGTCTGCCCACAGTTCACCCGTCTGGTCCCTACAGCAGGCAGGTGAGTCCTGCGAGGCTGTCACAAACTCCACCAAGCTGCAGCTCCAGCCGCATCCTGTGTCAGGTAGGATCTTTGCTTGAGAAGATTTATGGGCCTCAGGTACGTGGTGTGTGGCCACGGGTCTGACAAATAGTTTCTTTGCCACTGTTGTCAAAAAGCAATATCAGAAATGGTCCACCTTGACTTGCAATGGACAGTAGACATTTGTATGTTGCTCCTGAGGTATTTCAGCCTCCTCTCTCAGCAAAAATTCCTGCACACACTTCTCTGCCTCAGCGTCTGCTTTCCCCAGGGAATGCAATGTGGCCAGGGCTGCAATGCAAGTGTGGGTTTGCAGCCAGAGGCCAGCGCTGGTTTGGGGGAGACAGGCAGCGTTGACTCAGGCAGGACCATAGAGGGAACTGGAGAATGACTGGCAGCAAGATGTCACACTGGCTGGGGTCTAAGCTGGAGGGAGAAACAGAGCAACTGGACATTAGGTGATCAAAACCGGGTAGGGCCTGGCTCCTTGGCCCTCCGGAAGGAGCAGGAAGACTTTGGCCAGCGCCGTGGCTCAATAGACTAATCCTCCGCCTGTGGTGCCAGAATACCGGGTTCTAGTCCCGGTCAGGGCGCCGGATTCTGTCCCGGTTGCCCCACTTCTAGTCCAGCTCTCTGCTGTGGCCCGGGAAGGCAGTGGAAGATGGCCCAAGTGCTTGGGCCCTGCACCCCATGGGAGACCAGGATAAGTACCTGGCTCCTGCCATCGGATCAGTGCGGTGCGCTGGCCGCAGCAGCCATTGGGGGGTGAACCAACGGAAAAAGGAAGACCTTTCTCTCTCTCTCTCTCTCACTGTCCACTCTACCTGTCAAAAAAAAAAAAAAGGAGAAGGAAGACCTTCTTCAGGACCATGGGCAGAGGTCAACGCTGGCTCCCACTCATCCATGGTTTAGCCCTGGGTCCTGTTCTCTGGGGTAGGAACTCCTGGAGGTATAAGATGTGAAACCTGTCAACACCACAGACCACCCGCATGAGGTCCTGGCCATTGGCATGATCAGTGGGGTCTCAGCAGGATGGACAGTCCCTCAAGGCTAAGGTTTGCAGGTGCACTGTCCCCCGTGAGGCTGGCTCCAGGGGCTGACTTAGCTCTAGGGAGGCTCACTCTCATATAACGGCCTGAAATGTGAGCCAAGAGTGTACGTGTTTGAAAGACAGAGAGAGAGAGAATAAGCATGCAGGGGGTCTTAGTCCCAGACCCAACTTCCCGTGGTGCATGGCCACCTGAGCTGCAAGGCCATGGGAAGTCCTGCAAGTCTCCTTAGCCAAGCAGGTGCTCAGACATTCAATTATTAATAGGCACGTGATTTGTAGAACACAGCTCTGTAAACAGACACCACAGGCTAGAGAGAGGTCCCTGGGGAGGGGAGGTCACTGGAGAGACGTCCTCCCCCTCCACCAGGTGGATGTCCTCCGTCCACCGGGAGCCCCACCAGCCACTGCAATGCCCTCCTGGAGGGAGCTGCATGAGGTTGGAGCCTACGAGCCAGCCTGAACGTCTCCACTCAGGGCTCCACAGTTTGCTGGGTGTACCCAGCACAGGCTGGTGTTGGCTCAAATTCCAGGACAAGCTGCAGGCAGCTAACACAAACTGGGTTAGAAAACATTTAAAAATGCATACTAAGAAGTGGTATGGAAAGACTTATAAGGAAAGGGCCAGGGTCCCCACCACTTCTGAGACTTGCTCTCTTCTGGCCTGAAGCCTGGCAGCCTTTGAGGGGCTGCTGGCGTTCCCTGCGGCACCCTGGCTGGTCAGAGCTCCCTGGATCCTCCCACAGTCCTGCTGGAAGCTGCCCAGAGCCCGGATGCCAGAGAAGACAGATCCTGCTTTCAGCCCTTACCTAGGTATTTAGGGAATGTGGAAGAGATCAAGGTGTTTTTGAGACTATAAATAAATCAATGCATGTGAAGCCTTGGGAATGATGTTTTGGGGCTGATGGGATGAGTCTTGAGTTCCATTCAACACTCAGGCAGGCTCATTCACAATGGAAGCACGCAGTGACTCGAGGCCAGAAGTAGATGGAGGACTTCCTGTGTGCTGACTGACCAGCTCTGCACACACGGCAAACAAACAGCAGTGTGACTTGGGACCAGCAACTGCAAGCAAACACTGGGGCGGCCACAGATGGGCAGACCCTCGGGAAGAAGACTGGTCACTCAGCTCTGCAGGACCGGGACTGGGGGGACAGAGCGATGGTCTCCTGCTTCCCTGACTTCTGGGTGGGGTCTGGTTAGAGCTAACTTTTCCCTGCTAGTTTTTTTTTTTTTTTTTTTGAAATGTTGTTTGTTTTTATTTATTTGAAAGGCAGAGCTACAGGGTAGGGGGTGGCAAGGAGGGAGGGAGAGAGATCTTTGGTCTACTGGTTCACTTTCTGAATGCCTGCAACAGCGGAGGCTGGGCCAGGCTGATGCTGGAGACGGGGACTCCATCCAGGTCTCCCCTGTGGGTGGCAGGGGTGGGGGGTAATCAGAAGGGGAGCAGCTGGGCCTGGAACCAGCACTCTAACAGGGGATGTGGGAGTCGCAAGCAGTGGCCTAACTGCTAAGCCACAGTGCTGGCCCTCCCCTGCTTGTTAACAGCCGGTCTTGTGGGAGTAGGGAGAAGGTCACTCCCGGCTGGGAGCAGCGTGGGTAATCGGGTGGCTGAATAGTTACAAGGAGACTCTAAATCTCTAAGAACTTATCTCCCCTCCACCCCCCACCCCCCATCACACACTCCAGATGGAAATGGATTGCAGAGAGGCAACTTCACAGGATAGACGGATATCTGCAGGTGGTGGTGGTAGGGGGCTTCAGCCCGGTCCGCCTGGACACAGCCCCTATCAGGGAGCCCTTCTGGAAGGCTGAGGAGGGTCCTCACAGCCCTAATTAATCCCAGCCATTTCCTCTCCGCCCACCACAGCCCTGTTTAACCAGGGATCAGTCTGTGCACTTGGGAAGAACCTCCCCAGACGTCCAAAGAGAGCTAACATTTACATCAGAATAACAGCACAGGGGTCTTTCCTGGCTTCCTGCTTCATTTACAGCCAACTGCTCTTTGCTTCTGCAGGACTGAGTTTTGAAGTGGCCGGGGAATGTGTTTAATTAATCTCGCTCTACCGAGGGCCACCTGGTTTGTAGCATTCTGCCAAAAGCCCTGGGATTGGGGAGGCTCCGAAGGACTGTGGGTCCCTTTCACAGGACAAGACTCCCCCTGCTCCTGCCCTCATTCTATTTCCCCAATTAACAGCTCAGCAAAGGGCAGAGATCAAACGCTGCGGAAATTTCCCAGGCAAACATTTTCAGAGCCTTTTAACTTGGCCTGTCTATGACCCTGCCTGCTCACAGAGACTGACACTGACTGAGGGCTACAGAATCCCCACATCAGCCCTGGGAAGTTTGGAGCAGTCAGAGGATATGATATATTTATCTAGCAGAATGTTCTAGCTGCATGTCATATCCTCATCAGGAATGGGAAAAGGGTAATTGGATTTAAATGTCAAGATGTTCCCAGGGTAGGGTGGGAGGCACAGATCTATTTTCTCAGCTACAGTTTTTTTTCTTTTTGTTTTATGATAATGAAAACTACAACCACTTGTTGCTGCAGACGGTGCTGAGTCACAGCCTGGGGGACAGGTGAGTGGTGTCCAAGGCAGAAGCAGTGCAACAAGAGGGAGAAGCCGGGGCTGGGCAGGGGAGGTTAGACAGGCGCTGAGCATACTGGAGAGGGTCCAGGCAGAGCCTGGGAGGAAGATGTCCCTGGAGACAGTTCCCCACTCATGGCCACAATGAACCCTTGTTCACCTGGCCAGCTGACAGCTACTGCTTGCATCTATTCTGAGTGTCCTAGTGGCCATGACCTGAGACATTCTTTCATGTATGTTGAAGACACGGCTGTGGCCTGTATCCTACATAGCCACAGACCCCCACCCTCCCCAACTTTCATGGCATAGAGTCCCTGCCTTCCTCAGGATATGGATTCAGAGCCCGAAACAGAGTCCTTTCTGCAGCAGCTGTTTCTGGGTGTGCATAGACGGAACATTCTCCACTGCCGACTCCCAAACACCGCCTGGACTCTGAAGCCCTCTCCCGTCCACCTCCAGCCTCCGTTCCTGCCATGCAAGGCAGGGGCAGGGGCCTGGGGGTCTGGAACAGGAAGGGAGTCAGGACAGGACAGGTTATGTCCCAGCTGCCCTAAGACAGGAGAGCGGCTCCCACATGTCGTCTGCCAGGTTAAGGGGTCCCCCTCGTAGGTCAGGCACTGCACTCTACATGCAGTTTGAGCTCCAGCAGGCACCTGGAGGGCTCCGAGAGCCAGCCCATCTCCGTAAAAGTGGGGTCACTGGAGAGGCCAGGTGCAGACTGCAGGCAGAGAAGCAGGTGGGAGCAGTTGGGTCACAGCAGCCCACAGGAAGTCGGGGAGCCCCGGGGGGATGCTGGTTGGGGTCCTGACTCAGAGCCCTTGGTTACACTCAGGTCTCCCCTGACTTCCTTAGTGCTCACAGCTGATGGAGAGAGCTTGGGTCTAGTGAGAAAGCCGCAGGGGAGCCCTGTGGGGGTCCAGCAGACCCTCAGGCCAGAGTCTACGTGTGCACAGTCAAGTCCCTGGCTGGTTCTTGGGAACACGTTGGGGGCGGGAGGGTCAGAGCATCATAGGAAAGAAAGGAAAGAAAGTGCATTTCACACTTGGGGGCACCAAGGCCAGCTCATCTTTTAATTCCACGGACTTTGGGGAGGTCCCCGTGAAAGGAAAGCTGCGATTGCATAAAACGTTGGAAGACCTTTTCCCACTGGAGTGGGGGGGGCTGCGGAGGGCGCAGGAGGCGTGCGAGGCTCCGGCTGCCGCCTGAGGTGTGAACTTGGGCTGCACTGCCCTCTGGCGCCTGGGAGGACTGGGCGATTACCCTGTGCCTAGGGGCCCAAGGTGCACAGCAAGAGGTGATGGGCTCCCATCTGCCCTTTCGTTGTTTATATGCTCTCTACCTTCTGCCCCACATCTAGCCCCTGGATCTTCTCAACAGGAGAGCCCAACAGCCCTGCCATGCTCAGAACACAGAATCAGAGCCATCCGAACCCGGGCCTCCCTTATTGCATTTCTTATTTATTTATTTTTTTTTTGAAGATTCCTTTATTTATTTGAAAGGCAGAGCTACAGGGAGAGAGAGAGAGAGAGAGAGACAGAGAGAGAGAGACAGAGACAGAGAGAGCTTCTGCCTGCTAGTTCACTCCCCCCAGATGGCTGCAACACCCAGGCGTGGGCCAAGCTGAAGCCAGGAGCCAGGAGTGTCTTCCACCTGGACTCTGAAGGCCCCTCCAGTGCACCTCCAGCCTCCAAGTTCAGTAGGAATGTCAAGCCAACCTGCGCACTCTCTCCTGGAGCTCCAGCTCCACTCTGTCTTTGAGGCATCAGAAGCCGGGGCTGCACCACGTGCCGCTGCCCCTTGCTGAGAGGCAAGGTCAGGTCTCTGTGGGAGGGGGGCTATGAGCCAGCAGGGGAGGGGGCCTGCAGCTGTCCCTGCCCCTCTCCCTTCCCTCTCTCCCCAGCCAGGCTGTTTCCAGGGATTGTCTTGCTGTCTGCCAATAGCTGGGATTTTTCTGATCCAAAGCCAGGCCTGGCACTGCTGCCTGCCAACAAGCACATGGCTTTCAAAGGACACCTCCTTCTCCCCTGGGCCGGGGGCTTCCCTGCCTGGTGTCTGCCACCGCCTCCGGCCTCACTCAGACCACGGCCTGGAAGACTCTCCCCTGCTTCTCCCACAGTCTGCACCATGCAGGGCTGCAGGAGGCAGGTATTTCAGGATGAAAGTGGGAAGCAGGCAGAGCCGTCAGCAGGACCTCACCCCCGACTCCCCTGCAGGGCCTGCACCCACACCCCTTCCCTCCGGGTAGGGTGGCCACTCCAGGGAGGCCAGGGCTCCCTGGGCTTGACTGGAGGGGGTGGCTCTGGGACTAGGAGCCTGAGTCCCCTCTCCTGGCAGTCCCTGCTATGGGCTCCGAGTAAGCACTCTCTCCTCCTTCCTCTGCCCTCTCCTTCCTCTGCCTCAGGCACTGATGGAAGCACTTTGTTCTGGGAGTTGGGGGGCCGGGCCAGGCCTGGCTAACAACCAACCATGTGTTCGTCACCCATCTGAGAGGCAGCACCGGGTCCACAGCCAGCCTGGCCTTGGAGGATACACAGCGTCAGAGAGTGAAGTGCAGGTGCCTCTGCAGGCCCTGTGGGGTGAGCTCCTAGCATTAGGTCGCTTTGGCTCCTAGGTTGGGTGCTCTTCGGGAGCTGGAGCTGGAACCAGCCATCACTTCCCTGCCGTTCTCTTCCTTACACAGAGCAGGTTTAGGATGGCATAGAAGAAAGTCACATAAATTAAAAGTGGCACTGGGGCCGGCGTTGTGGCACAGTGGGATAAGCTGCCACCTGCAGTGCCAGCATCCCATATCAGAGCACCAGTTCGAGTCCCGGCTGCTCCACTTCTGACCCAGCTCCGACGTGCCTGGGAAAGCAACAGGGGATGGCTGGAGTGTCTGGACCCCTGCTACCCATGTGAGAGACCAAGATGGAGTTCCAGGCTCCTGGCTTCGGCCTGGCCCAGCCCTGGCCATTTTGGCCATTTGAGGAGTGAACCCATGGATGGAAGCGTGCACTCTCTCTCTCTGTCTCTCTCTCTCCCTTTCTCTGTGATTCTGCCTTTCAAAGAAATAAGTAAATCTTAAAAAAAAAAAAAAAAGTGGGACTGGCAGAAGAAAGAGAAACCAGGGAGGAGATGGTAACATGGGCCCAGGATTAAGTCTGAACATTGCAATTCACAGTGACACACACCCAGTGGGGCTATGACATGCTTAGGGACATGTCCGCTCTCCATCCCCTGGTTCCTGTAGGCAGCTTCAAATCCCTGAGATGTCTGGGTGCCAGGACTGTCTCGTTACCGTCACGGGTGCCCGACTATGGCGGGGCCCCAGGGAGCTTCAGGGCAGGGGCTGCTCACCAGGGAGGCCAAGCACCTGAGTAAACCTTTCTCCTAATTGGTCTCCCTGCTTCACCCGTGCCCCAACCCCCGCCGTGTCCCCACTGAGCAGCCAGAGGGACCCTTCCGCACGGTGAATCACGGCGTGCTGCTCCCCTGGGACAGCACCTCCGTCACATCCCGTCCCCGGCAGGCAGCTGGCAGGACGGTGCCCACTGATCCCCACTGCCAAGCAGAGGGTGGTGCGGGCCCCTGCATCCCAAGGTGAATGGCACTGGGGCGGGGGGTGGGAGGAGCGAGCAGGAGGCGGACAGGAAGCCAGAGGGTGGGGCAGGGCTACACTGACTGTAACAGCTAACACTCCAGGAACTACCCAGGGCCCCAGAGTTACTTAAGCACCTCCCACCAGGCCACAGCCCTTCAAGGGTCCCCCGCTTCTCAACACCAGCCCACTGCAGACCAAGCTTCCAACACTTGGAGCTTTGGGGGGCAAACCTCATCCAAACCACAGCACACGTGGACCTGGGCACAGTCAAGGGGAGAAGCAGCTGCTGCCCAGGGGGAGCCAAAGGGCCTGTCCCTGCCGGCAGAGCCACCCCCACAGGAGAGAAGCGTGAACTGTGCGAATCTGTCTGAGAAACCCTAGGTTGGGCTGAACACACGCAAAAGACCGGCTTAAGTATTCTGACAGGACACAGGCTGCAGGTCTAGACTGACAAATAAAAATCTGCTCCGGAAATGCGAGGGCTGCCTCGGGTGTGCGGCCGTGTACCTGCCCTGGGGGCCAAGGTGAGCATGTAGCATCCTGGCTCTGCTCACAGCAGCCCCAGGATGCTGGCCGCGCTGGGCTAGAAGACAGCGCTACCGTGAGACATGCGTCTGTGCCCAATCCACGGAGGGTACAGCCTGGCGGAACTCCGGGCTGGCAAGGACCAGTGGGGTCCAGGAAAAAAAGAAGAGGAGAGAGAAGGCTTGAAGGTTTATGAAACAGGACACGAAGGCTGGAAGGCAGCCACCAGCCTGTTCCTGCGGGAGGCCTCCCCAGGGAGCAGATCCACTTGGCACCTGGTCACAGTAATTACCACTGCACTTTAAAACCTAACGCAGCAAAACCGCCAACATTTAACATGTGCTCCTCATCCCAGGGGGCGCAGAGGAAACGGGAGCAAATGGCCAGATTCACAGCATGAACTCCGTGTCTGGTCACAAAATGGATTAATAAAGGAGCTGGCTGCACCCAGAGGCGTGACTGCTCAGCAAGCCAGGAGCTGCCGGCCCCCGGCCCCCGGCACTGCCGGGCCACGGTACGCGCTGGCTCCCACATGGCTCCTTCTGGGACTCCGTGGCACACAGGTGTGCACAGATGCTCGTGTGCATGGGTGGACATGTCCATGGCAGTACAGCGACCTGGGGCACACACACCGCACACCTCCAGCTCCCCGGCTGCCTGTGCAGTCTCCTCGGACAGTATCAGGAGCCACCGTGGGAGCCTTGTTCTGGGTCTGCACCAGTGGTGGCCCTCCCTGCCTGTCTCTCCAAAGCCCTGTGCACAAAGGACTCCAGGAAGGGCATGCTCAAGGCCCCAAGGGTTTTCCTGGCCGAACACAGGGTTTAGTCTGGGGTAGTGGTTTGAAGACAGGAAGGGGGTGCGGGGAATCCCAGCTGCGGCCCCTGATCGACCCTGGATGAAATGAATTTTTGGCTCGGGATCAAGCCCAGGGGAGTCAGCCCTGGAGATCTGGGCTCTGAAAACTGTGTGTGTGGGAGGGAGATTCAGACACAAGAGGGGCACAGGTGGAGGCATAGGATACACCGTGGCTGGGAGGGGCCCTGTCGCATCGGCGGTGGTGAGGGGCATGGCTGGCAGGTGCAGTGTGTGTGGGGGGCGGGGACGGATGCTGAGTAGGGCTGCCCACACTGTCTGCCTCCTCCTCCCTCTGTTCCCAGCCTCTGCACGCTTCCTCCTGGCCCCTTGCCAAGGGAGTGGCCTTGCTCGTGGCAGTGGGGATGGACAGCCACACCCAGCCCTTGCCAAGTCTGGGGCCAGTGCTGTTGTCAAGGGCAGTGAGTTTGGCTGCCTTTCTCTGCCCTGAGAAAGGGACCCTGCTCCATCCTGTTTCCCACTCAGAACTCAGTGCCGGTCCTAGTGTGGCCAGGCTCTTATGAGCAGGTGGCTGGCTCTGTCCTCTGCCCCGTCCACATCTACAACTTTCACTTCTGGCCACAAAGCACAGTTATCTTAAGAAGTCAGAGGCCGGAGGGCCACTTGTCCAGCTCAGGAGGGTCTCAGGACTGAATGGGGCACTGCGGAGAGCAATGACCTTTGTACCCCCCCAGGCTGCTTCTCCCTGGGTCAGAGGGGACAGGACCACCTCCAGACAAGAGCCTGAGTGGCCTCATTCTCAGTGTTCCCAGTGGGCAAGTCCCGATCAGACCGTGGCCCAGGCCACTCTGACCTGAGCCTCCCTAAAGCATGTGCCACTGTTATAGGTAAGGGGACAGGGATCCCAGAAAGAGCAGGGAAAATTCGTTTTCTCTGAAACTCCTCTCCTGGCTGGCAACCCAAAATCACTTTTGTAACAAAGCCACCAAAATTGCTGGTCAAAAATGTCCAACATGGCTGCTGACTGTGTTCCCACAATGACCTATAGTCATAATATCACTACAATAAAAAGACCACGGCTGACACTCCCACTCCCATCATGCACCTGACACCATGATGCTTCTGAGAATTACAAAAAAAATGGCCAAGGAAATGAGCAGTACCCAAACTTCACCCCCTATGAATATTCAATTAAGCTCCACCCAGACCCCACCACCTATGCCTCCAGAGCACATAAAGGGTGGCCTGGAACCTTCCTCATGGGTTGTAACTCAGTCTAGAGCACACCCATACACCCTCTGGGGGGTACTTTCAGAAGTGGAGCAGCCAGGAATCGAACTGGCATCCATAGAGGATGCTGGTGCTACAGGTGTGGCTTTAACCTGCCGCATCCCAGCGCTGGCCCCAACTTCCCTCTGCCCTCCTTTATCTATGTCCCATCCCCGAATTCTTCTATGCACTGAAGACGAGAACCTGACCCCCTTGGCCCCCAATAGCATGACCAGACAAGGGGACCCAGGGGTCAGAGGTGGGGGGCTCCAGCCTTGCTCACTCTCACAGCCACCCCCATCTTCCTTACTCTGCTGTGCTGAGATCCCCCGGGTCCCAGACTGGAGAGGAACAGGGGGCCGTGGAGGAGCAGGGGGAGCAGGTGTGGCGGGGGGATGGGCAAAGGCGATGAGGAGCAGAGCAGTTAGAACAGCCTGTGGCACTGCTGCCTCTGAGCCCCACACAGGACCCAGCAGGGGCTCTGGGCCACTGCGGTGACCCCGAGAGTGTGGCGCTTGGTTTTTCATTTTCACTTTTCACAAATTCCATTACCAGGATTTTCAGGTTTGCAGATTAAGCCTTCCGGCTCAACTATCAGCAGGGGAGTCTGGGAGGAGCCCCCCTGCAGCAGCAGGTGGAAAGAACCCATGTGCCCCAGGAATCCCGCAGGGCTGTGTGCGAGGGACATCAGCCTCGAGCCAGAGCGAGACGCCAATCCTGGCCCCAGATCTCTTGGCTCAGGTCAAGGATCTTTGCCACACACAGAGCTGAGACACGGACCCTTAGTCATGTACCACCCGCACACGCAGGCACGCGGCACAACGCACCCTGCGCACACACAGCTGCGCTGGTCTCCTGATGGCCGCCACTGGCCACTGTGTGCAGGGGGCCCCCTGGAGCTGCCAATCATACCCAGGCTCCTCCTCCAGGGATCTGCCTTCCAGCAGCTGCAGCCTGGTCCCCAGCTGGGATGGGTCCCATGTGGCCCCCACCCCTGGAGCAGGCCCTGCCAGTGCCCAGAGAACCGCTGCTGAGAGGAAGGGCTGCTGGGACCCCCTCGCCCCCTCCCCAGAAGTGGTTCTTGCTGTACCACCTGCTTTGGGGGCCCTGTGGCTGGTTTGTCACAACTGCCACCTGCAGCAGGCTCTACCAGAAGCCCCTTTCCTGCACTGGGGGCTCTAAGGGTGGGGAGAGCAGGGGAGATGCGGCAGAAGTGAGGGCAGGGTGAGGGCCTGGCCTCTACGCCCTCCAGGGCCACCCCTCCCCCAGCAGCCCTGTGGGCCCCTGCTGCAGCACACAGCGGGGGAGGGGCATCCGCACATTTTAAGGCGTCTTCAATTATTCATGGCGCCTTGGAAGAGCTGCCCGCCTGGCGAGCAGCCCTGCTTGCTGATCCCCGGGCGGGTGTCCCTAGGGACCCCTGTCCTGAACCTGACCTCCTGGGCAGGGCCATACCCAGCACTTCCCTCCTCTGCTGAGAGCCTAGGCAGGATCAGGGGGCCACAGGCGCGGCAGGCCCCCCAGCAGGGCGCAGCCTCTGCCTGGAGTGGGGAGAGGCCTGTTCAGAAGGGGGCTGGGCTGCAGTGGAGGCCGTGGACCAGGCCTGGGCAGCAGGCACAAGGCCGGAGGCCACAGCAGCTGCACAGGGGTCCTGCACAGGGGCCGTGGGCTGAGCCCCGGGTGCCTGGGATGTGAGACCTCAGCCCATCTCCTGCATCTGCCTGTGGGACCTCCCCACCCCCATCCACACGGCACCTGCTTCCTCCAGGAAGCCACCATCCCTCTGTGTCCCCAGTGATTTGGATGGGCTGGCCCTGCACACACCAGGAGGGGCCCATGTTCCCCCCAAGACCAGCCACCTTAGGGGTCAAGAGTGGTCAAGTGACAAAAATGGGTGACAATGGAGGCCCAGAGACGCGAGGGCCTCCCCTTGGGGATAGGCTTCCTGAAACTGAAGTCTACAAGGGGGAAAGCAGAGGCGGGACAGAGACGCCTGGATACAGCCCTACCTGATGCCATCACCTGCGATGACAAGGCTCCCATCAGACGCCCCCCACCGGCACCAGCTTTCTCCAGCAGGAAGGGGGGCAATGGGTGAGCAGTGGGTTCTAGTCACTCAGCTTTCCATTCAGCCAGCAGCCGGGGCGGGGGGGGCGGTGACTGTGAGATGGCCCAGGGCAGCGCAGCCTGCAGGGCCTCTGGCTCCCAGAGAGAGGACTCAGGGGTACAGCAGCACCCCAATGGTGAACATGGGCCAGGTACACACCTTCATGTCGACACACACGTGTGTTCCTGTATGCCTGTGCACACACCCTCACACAGCTACTAAGACATGTACAGGTGTGCACACAGACAACCCCCCGCACACGCAGTCACACACATCTAGGAAATCCTCAGATCTGCATGCACCTGCATCTGGGCTCCCAGGCCTGTCCCGGAGGCCAAGCCCTCAGCCCCCAGCCATGCACACACGCCCAGGTCCACCCGCATTCACAGGCGTGCATGTGCTCAGGAGCCCAGGGCCTGCATCTGCTCCTGCTGAGGCCCCACTCCCGATGCAGGATCACGCAGAAGGTGCAGAAACATGAGCGGGGCCGGCCCTGGGCCCGGCGGGGGAGCGGGGCCCAGCAGCCACTGACGGTGCCTCCTTGTTTCCAGCAGGCTGGGAGCAGAGCCCCGCTTATCTTCGGCAGGGTGAACGCCGGGTGAGAAATGATTATCTGTCACTCAGAGCCGGATAGATGCAGGCCCCTCCTCCCCTCGCTCTTGGCACGGGCTGACATGGTATCGATCCACTTAGTGTATTCATATCAGCAGCCACAGAGGCTGTGCAGGGGCTGGCTGAGGAGCCTGGTAGCAGGGGAGGGAAGAGCCCTGCTGGGCTGGGGGCCGGGGCCCCTGCCAGGTCTCTCCTGCTCCGGTAGCCCTCGCCGGGCAGGCAGTTACACTCGGGGTGGGAAACCGTTATTTCTCCCCAGTCCCGTCACCTCTGGGTTTGTGTTACCGTCGAGAATGCCCAGCCCCAGTGAAGAGGGGAAGGGGTGGAACCGGGAACCAGGGGCAGCAGGAAACCTGAGGACACGACCCGGGAGTGCTAGGCCAGAGATGACGGCAAACTGCAGCTTTCTGAAATATTTCTCAGTTTCCTGGGATAATCTAGTTCACAGCCAGGTTTACGGCATCTTCCCGGAACCTCCTCTCTCTTATTTTTTTTTTTTATTTTTATTTTTTGACAGGCAGAGTGGACAGTGAGAGAGAGACACAGAGAGAAAGGTCTTCCTTTGCCGTTGGTTCACCCTCCAATGGCCGCCGCGGCTGGCGCACCGCGCTGATCCGATGGCAGGAGCCAGGAGCCAGGTGCTTTTCCTGGTCTCCCATGGGGTGCAGGGCCCAAGCACCTGGGCCATCCTCCACTGCATTCCCTGGCCACAGCAGAGAGCTGGCCTGGAAGAGGGGCAACCGGGACAGAATCCGGCGCCCCGACCGGGACTAGAACCCGGTGTGCCGGCGCCGCAAGGCGGACGATTAGCCTAGTGAGCCGCGGCGCCGGCCTCTCTTATTTATTTCTTATATACATTTACCTACCCAGTCTCTCGTCTATCTACCCACTCACCCACCTATTCCCCGTCCATCCATCCATCCATCCACCCATCCATCCACTTGTCATCCATTCACTCACCTACCCACTCATCTACACATACATCTACCCACTCACCTACCCATTCATCCATCCATCCCTCCACCCATCCATCATCCTTGCATCCACACTACAGATTTAGTAAGCACGTGTCATGTGCTAGGTCCTGCCCCCATTGTGATGGGAGGAGAGAAGGTCGCTGAGGGTGGACAGGGACAGGAAGAGACCCAGGGCCTGACCACCACCACCGGAATGCCTAGTGTCAGAGGACTGAGAAGAACGGAGCGCTGAGGGCAGAATAGAACCTTGTGAGCTGGCTCAGGGCGCCCTCTGCTGGTGTCCAGGTGAACACACATTGCTGGAGCCAATTCTGGCTCCAGGGACCTTGCACTAGGGATTCCAGGCCTGACCAGGAGACATCCAGATAGAGTCCCCAGAGACTGCTAGCCTCCCTGAAGGACCCCGTCACCTGCCACCGAAGTTTCCTTTGTGTATATGTGACCTTTGGCCTTCCTGTTTCCATAGACTAGTCGGACCTGGAATGAAGGCCTTGAACGTGGGGATGGTGAACGGTGTAGGCCAAGAATGTCTCTGGTCAGACCCAGCTGCAGCCACCCGATTGGGGCCAGGTCCGAGCACCACCCCTGCCTGTGCCCAGGTGGGCCCAGCGCTGGTGGTCGCTCTGCTCTCAGCAATGATGGACACGTCCCCTTGATGGGGAGGCCTCCCTCCCTCCTGCTCCCAGACTAGGCTGGACACTCCAGGGGGGAGGGAACCAATAGGTGGTGTTTACACCAGAGGAGCAGAGGCCTGGCCCTGGATGTCCTGACACACTTGCGCCTGCCCAACCCCCTTGCTCCTGCATTCTGTTGGCGATGGAATGGAGAAGTTTCCCAGCTCCCACTGGGGCGCTTTGCTGAGGGCACTGTGGGAGGCCTGGAGGTGGGGTGGAGAGCAGGGCCGCTCCTCTGCAGTGAGCAGGTGCCAGCCTTGGCAGAGATTGGCCAGGCTGTTGAACAGTGGCCAAGAGGTGGTGACACGTGTGTGTGTGTGTGTGTGTGAGATGTGGGTAGGGGGGTGCGAGTGCACACATGTGTGACCATCGGGCACTGACAGTCCCTCCCCTGGCTCTCAGGAACCATCTATGTCATTCTTCCTCTGGGAGCGAGAGGGTTCTCCAGTCAGGAAGGCCCACGGTGTTTCTGGGGCTCAGAGGGGTAAAATCCTGGCTCCTGGCTGCAAGACTACATCACTGCTTCCCAAACAAGCAGCTGAAGCTCTCGGTCAGGGAAGCAGGAGCCCAGGAGTCTCCTCTGTGGCCGAGGCCTTGCCACTGGCCTCCAGCCTCTGACACAGGAGCGGATGGGCATGTGGCACGGCCACCAGCCAGGTGGCTCCCTGGTCTGCTGGAGAGTGGCTTGCCGGTGACGTCACACAAGCACAGCCAGGCTCGCTGGGAACGGCCTGGGTCCCACGCCATGAGTCTCCTTACTTCTTGTAGCTCTGACTCCAGGTCCCCACCCGGCCGAGGGCAGGGCCAGCGTTTCTGGCCCCCCTCCCCTCCAGGACCAGGGTGTCTATGAAAAGCGCTCTGCCCCTGGGCCCTCTCTGGCCATGGCAGGTGCAGCGTGGCAGGTGCAGCGTCCAGCCTTGAGGCCGTGGTGCAGTCTCCCTGGGTGTCCCCAGCTTCCGTCTCTCAGGCCACCTCCCAGGCCTGCTGCTCATTCCCCAAGGGACACCTATCTTGCCTTCACCTTGGGCACGCTGCTGTCCTCTCGGGTTTGGACAAGGCATCTGTCTCACCTTCCACACTCTCCTCTCTCCCTGTCCCTAGAACAATTCCCTGGTGAGTGCAGACTTTCTAGAACAGGTGCGTGAAGGGGGTGGGGGTGGGGCGCATCCTAAGACACAAACCCCACCTCCCCAGCAAGGTCACAGAAAGGCCCCAGGAGAGAAATATCAGAGAGAACCGAGTTCGAGCTCGCCTTACTAGGGACTGCCTGGCCTCGGCTCCTGCCCTACAGTCTCTACCCTCTTACAGACACAGGGCCACGTCCCGGGCCTCCCCTCCTGCCTGGGATACAACTAAGGAACCACAGCTGCTGGGATTTGGCTTCCCCAGGCTCAGGGCCTCTCCTCTACCCCCGCCCCCAGCGCCGACCTACCCCCAGCCCGACAGAAGGTATCTGCCTCCTATCAAGGGAAGTGTAAATGTTTTTAAAAAACATCTTAGCAGCTACAGCAACAGTTTGGAAAACAGTCTTTATTTTGAAAGTGGCAGACGCCTGCCTGGTCCCGGGCTGCAGGGTATCACACCTATGATGTTGTTGGTGGGAGGTGGGAGCTGGGAGGGGGGAGGGAGGAGGGGGGATGGGCCCCAGGCCCCGGGAGTCCAAGGCTGGGGCTGAAGCAATGGACACAATGGAGTAAATGGACACTTCTCCGAGTCACAGCCCGCAAAATGCAGAGCAAGACCTTGGCGCCTCCGTCCCCCTCTGGGCATCAACAGGGGTTCCGGATATGGAGAGCAGGGGCCGGGCCCTGCCCAGAGACTCTGTGTCTCTCCCTCCTAAGCCCCAGGGGCCTGCGGCTCCCTCTGCCCACTGGGTTCCGCAGGACCTCAGAGCTTGTGGCCAGCCTGACCTGAGCCGCTTCCGCGGCCTCCTCGGTAGCCTACGGCTTTTGCCTCTTCTTGGGGAGAAGCCATGAGGCTTCTGGGTAAACACAGTGGGCTCAACATGCACGTTTATCTCCTCTTCCTCCCAAGAGCCCAGGACAACGACGGCAAGGGGATAAAACAGGCCTGTGGTAACCACACAAGCCTCGAGGGACAGCGGCAGATGCCAGATTTCAACACATTTCCGGAAAGGCAGAGAGTACATGGAGGGTGGTAACAGATTGGATTCCACAGGGTAAGGGGCGTGTACTTGCTACACCTGTGGGGGTCTGTGTGGAAGGCAGCTGTGTCCCCACAGAATCCAGGGAGCATGGATTGACCCTGGCGCAGGCAGGTGGCAGGGAGGAAAGATGTGGGCTTGGAAGTCCAGCAGCCAGGAGGAGCCCCCTACCCTAGCCTGGCAGGAGATGGGCAGCTCCCTTTCTGATGCAGCCTCAGAGGACCTGGGGACTCTGGCGGTGGGGGGCAGGAAAGCAGTGAAATCAGAGGCGCTGGACTGGTCTCCCTCCCCAAGGAGCACACACCAGGGGGCTTCCCCCAGGCTGGTCACAACAAGGCCCTCTGTTTCATCCCTCCAAATCCTAAACTCCTAGTGCCTTAGGATATGATTGTATTTGGAGATGGGGGTCTTCAAAGAGGTGAGCAAGTAAAGACGAGGTCCTCTGGGTGGACTCTAATCCAATCTACATCCCTATAAGAAGAGATGAGTAGGACAACCCAGGGAGAGCAGGGAGAAGACAGTGAGACCAGGAGAGGAGCCTCCAAATAAACCAACCCTGCCAACACCTGTAGCCTCCAGGACTCTAAGAAAATAAGTGTCTGTGGTTTAAGCCCCCGTCTGTGCTACTTCCTGCAGTGTCTCCTGGAACTCTCCAGCAAGACAGCTGAGTCCCCATCGAACACTCTGCTCCCGTATGGACGTCAAATATTCTGGTGTTTAGTGCCTCACTCTCAACTATAAAAGTAACAAAGGATCACCAGGCATCTGAGGTTAGCTTCCAACACAAGAGAGATCAAAAGAAGCAAACAAAAAAAGATGACCCCCGAGGAAACAGAAATAATTCATAGACAAGCCAAAGCCCCAGAAACAACTTAAGCATAAATCTGCAAGGAGATGGTTAAATCAATCAATGGTACATCTTTGTAATACCACACAGTTGCTGAATGGGTATAAAACATCCACACCTATCGATGTGTAAAGAGATGTACTCTGCAGCCTTATGTGAAAGAAAACGGATGACAGTATCTAAAATGTGATTATGCTTCTGCAAATGACATGTGGAGGAGGATCTGGCAGAAGGTGGCCGACAGGCTTGTGATGTGACTTTGTTAAGAATACCTTCTAAATGGGCCTACCTGTAAGCCAAGTGAAAGCCCTGTATGGACTTCTGGACCTCCATGCTTATCTAGGACCCTCTGGACCTACAGAGTCATTCCTGGAACTTATTCCTGGAACACAGAGTCATGACCTGGAACTCCTGCACCTGCCTGAAGAAGCCAGCATGAGGCCAAGCTCACGGAACATGCTCAGTGATTGCTTACTGCATAGATGGACGGATGGATGGACAGACGGGAGGATGGATGGCTGGTTGGATGGAGGGGTGGGTGGATGGGAGGGTGGATGGATGGGTGTCAGTTGGACACAATCATATAACCATGCAGGCAGTTAGATGATAACCAGGGCCAGTGACACCAAAGAAGTCACCCTGAGCACCAAGTTGTCTGCCTGCTGAAGATCTACAGTCCTCCAGGGGTCTATCACCTCCTGCCTGAGCAAACACCGATGCCCAGAAAAGAATTTTAACCTGTTGTGTTGCCAAGGCAACCAGAAGCATGCTGGGAGGTAGAGCTGACAGTCCTAGGGAAGGGCTGTCTCCCACTTCCCAAATCACAGCCCATCAGTTCTTCCTCAAGACTGATCCTACCACTCAGAAACGGGTCCTGCACGCCAGTGCTTTCCCTCCCTGGCCCCAGCTTCCAGGAGAAAGGACCACTGCCCAGCCACACGTGGGCCCGAGCTCCAGTGGGGGCTGGGATCACAGGACTGGGCCGATGATGCCACAGTCAGAGAGGGGGCTGGGAGCTTCATAACACATATCATAACACATCCACGACCTTGACCAAACAGCAGCACCAGCTTTGTGGGGAGAGAGGACCAGGACACAGGTGAGGAAGGGACTCGTCCAAGGGCAGAGCCAAAGCTCTTCAGTGGCAGGAGAAGGGGCCCAGCTCCGAGAGCAGGAACAGGGCAGGCATCCTGGGTGAGTCATGCAGAGGCAAAGGGATCGAGGGAGAAGTGAGGTGGCCTTGGCACAGGGGCCGGCTCTGCCAGTGTGGACAGCAGTGGGGACACTGGCCTATGTGGTCAGTAGGCTGCACCACGTCTTACAACCACTGCTTCTCAAACTTCAAAGTGCATTCGGACTGTTAGGTAGGAAGTTAGATATGAGCTTATGAGTGTGTGGCAGGCCATATGTCCAGCATATGCATCTGCATCTCAAAGTCATCCTGACAATGTTTCAGGGCCAGCCCCGTATTCGCATCCTGCCCTGCCCCCTTCTACCTGATAACCTGCAAGGTGGAGGTCCCCACCCCTTCTGCCTGACAAACCTTCCACAATCTCCCAGGTGCAGCCCAGTATCTGCATTTCAAATACCCTGCTCTGGATCCCCATTCTCTAGGGGGTCCTGCTCACCCTTCCTCCTGTATGATACCTTCAAGGGAAAACTCTGAGAGGAGCTTCTTAATATTTGCATCCATAAAGTCCTTTGTTTCAAGAGGAAATGTACCTACAAGGGAAAACTCAGATAGAAGTTTTTCTATTTACATCCAAAAAGCCCTTTGTTCCAAGAGGAGCAGAGGTGGGGAAGCAAGACCCCCCAGCCTCAACCGGACTGCCCCTCTGCCTCTCTGCTGAGTCGCCCGCCTGCCTGGCCAGGTGTAATCTCTCCACTCAACCAGGTAACCTCGCTCCTCCCTCCAGTCTGAGTGACTGAGCACTCTCTCTCAGGTCCTGTCTGGAGAGGTGCCCATCCGTTCTTACGGATGTCTCTGCCCTAATAAACCTTGCTATTTTGCTTTCCACTGCTCTCTGTCTCATGCCTGAATTCTTTCTTGCACGAAGAACCCTGCATTTCTCCGGTAACAGGGTAACAGGACCACTAGGAAATCTGGTTAACATGCAGCCCTGGGCTCAGGCCTGGGAGTGCATTTTTAGGGAAGCTCCCAAGCGTTGCTGAGCTACACTAGGGCTGATTCTGAACACAAACCTTCCTGCTGGGAATGCAGGATCCTGGGCCGTAGTTGTGGCACAGTGGGTTAAGCTGCCCTCTTTGATGCCAACAACCCAAGTGAACACCAGGTTGAGTCCCAGCTGCTCCACTTCCAATCCAGCTCCCTGCAAATGGCCTGGGGAAGGCCGCAAAAGATGACCCAGGCACTTAGCTTTTTTCCTTTTCAAAAGATTTATTTATTTGAAAGACAGAGCTATAGAGAGGAGAGAGAGAGAGAAAGAGAATCTTTCATTTGCTGGTTCACTCCCCAGATGGCCACAACAGCTCGAGCTGGGCCAGGCCAAAGCCAGAAACCAGGAGCCGCATGGGTGGCAGGGGCCCAAACACTTAGGCCATCTTCTGCTGCTTTTCCCAGGCCATTAGCAGGGAGCTGGATCAGAGGTGGAGCAGCCAGGACATGCACTGGCAGCCATACAGGATGTTAGTGTCGCAGGTGGTGGATGTACCCACTATACTACAACGCAGGCCCCCAGGCTACCCCAAACTTTGGCCTGGCCCAGTCCTGGCTATTGCAGCCATTTGGGGAGTGAATCAGTGGATGGAAGGTCTCTTTCTCTCCATTTCACCTCTCTCTATCTGTAACTTTGCCTTTCAAATAAATAAGTAAATCATTTTTTTTTTTTTTGACAGGCAGAGTGAACAGTGAGAGAGAGAGACAGAGAGAGAGGTCTTCCTTTGCTGTTGGTTCACCCTCCAATGGCCGCCGCAGCCGGTGCACTGCAGCTGGTGAACCGGTGCACTGCAGCCGGTGAACCGGCGCCGCAAGGCGGAGGATTAGCCTATTGAGCTGCAGCGCCGGCCATAAATAAATAAATCTTCAATAATTAAAAAAAATGCAGGCCCCTGGGTTCCACCCAGCCCTACTGATGAAAGCCTTTATCAGCTGAGTGTTCTTTTCCAAAATGAAATGGCAGAACAAGGGGAAAACAGCATCAGAAACAACCATTTAAGAACGCTGGAAACTGACCGAACATCAAGAAGCATTTACTCAAGAAAATCTACTGAGCCTTGGAGAGCGGTGGGAGCCTGTGGCACGGGGCTGCTTCCGCCACCCCCACCCTGGTCCCTGGTGGCTGAAATCCTACCAGGTGAGGCTGACAGGAAGATTCCATGCTCAGGAATGCGCTGACAATGACAACTCCCAAGTCTCCCGCGGTGTGAGTTAAGAAACCAAGAACCAGAAGATAGGACAGAAACTTAGCACGGAGCCCTGGGAAGTGAGGCAAGTGCCTACGGCCTTGCCTGAAAAGCGAAGGCTCTCGAGTCAACCACCCAAACTTTCACACTGACAAACGAGAAAGAACAAACCAAACCCAAAGAAAAAGAAGAAAACCAATCAATATTGAGTAGAAATCAAAGACTAACAGACAAAAGCAATAAAACTAAAAGTTAATTATTTGAGAAGACCAACAAAATTGATGAAATTTTGGCTGGATTGAGAGAGAGAGAGAGAGGAATTACTAAAACTGGGAATGAAAGAAGAAATATCACTAATGATTATAAGAGAATACTATGAATATCTTTATGCTTCCGAATGGTACCACTTGAACAGAATGAATGAAGCCCCAAAAAGACATAAATTCCTGAAACTGACTAAAGAACTAGAAAAATATGAATAGACCTGTTGTAGAGACTGAATTAATAATTTAAAAATATTCTTATAAAGAAAGGTTCAGTTCCAGGTAACTTCACTGGTGAATTCCACAAAATATTTAAACAAGATATTATGCCAATCCTTCACAAACTATTCCAGAAGGACAAAGGAAGGGCTGGGGGAAACACTGCACAGAGCTCTCTCAGACCTGTGTCACCTGATACCAAAGCCAGATACAGGCATCCCAAGAAAAATATGGAGAAGTATCCCTCCAGAAAATCCACAACACAGTCCTAGGAAATGGAATTCAATGTGATCATGGCCAAGAACGCAAGGTTGACGTAATCATCTATTTACCAGGTTAATAGAAAAAATGATAAAACTACATAATCAGCTCATTAGATGTAGAGCAAGCATTTGACAAAATCCAACACCCATTCATGGTAAAAAAAAAAAAAAAAACCCTCAACAAATTAAAAATAGAAGAGAACTCCCTCGACCTCCTAAAGGTCATCTACAGGATCCTGCAGCTCCAGTTAGACCTACCAGTGAGCCAGGGAATGATTTCCCCAAGGACAGGGAAGAGGACGCGATGTCTACTCTCACCACGTCCAATTCACATTGAGATAAAGATCATAGCCAGTTCAATCAGGCAAGAAAAAGGTATAAAAGGGTTATTAGGATTGAAATATTACGATTGGAAAGCAAAGAGGTAAAACTCTATTTGCAGACAATGTGATTCTCTATGTAGAAAATCCCAGGGAATTCATAAAAAGAATCACTAGTATTAATCAACAAGTTGCCGGCTGTAGGATCAATACACAAAATCAGTTGTATCTCTATATATGAGCAATGGAGATCCATGAATGAAATGAAGACAAATAATTCCATTCACTATGGCATCAAAACGAAAAAACTTCTAAGGGACAAATTAAACAAAAGGGTGACAATTATAAACTGGAAGCCGCTGCACAGTGCTAACAGCAAAGAAGATCTGAGTAAGTGGGGAGACATTCCATTCCACCATCATGGTGTGGATGACTCGGGATTGCTAGGAGGGAAATACTCCCCAAATGTATTATTGGGTTCAAGGCAACAACGCCTATCAAAATTCTAGCAGACTTTTGTTGGTAGAAATTGACAACTTATTCTTTTTTTTTTTTTTTTTTTTGACAGGCAGAGTGGACAGTGAGAGAGAGAGAGACAGAGAGAAAGGTCTTCCTTTTGCCGTTGGTTCACCCTCCAATGGCCGCCGCGCTGATCCGGTGCCAGGAGCCAGGAGCCAGGTGCTTTTCCTGGTCTCCCATGGGGTGCAGGGCCCAAGCACCTGGGCCATCCTCCACTGCACTCCCGGGCCACAGCAGAGAGCTGGCCTAGAAGAGGGGCAACCGGGACAGAATCCGGTGCCCCGACCGGGACTAGAACCCGGTGTGCTGGCGCCGCTAGGCGGAGAATTAGCCTAGTGAGCCGCGGCGCTGGCTGACAACTTATTCTTAAAATCTACCTGAAAGTGCAAAAGGCTCAGCCAAACAATCGTGAGAAAGATGAACAAAGACGGAGGACTCACATTTCATGATAAAACGACTTTTTTTTTTTTAAAGATTTATTTACTTGAAAGGCAGAGTGATACAGACAGTGAATCACCCCCCAATTCACTCCCCCAAATGGCTGCAACAGCCCGGGCTGGGCCAGGTGGAAGCCTGGAGCCATAACTCCATCCTCTTCTCCCACGCGGGGCAGGGGCTCAAGCACTTGGGCCATCCTCTGCTGCTCTCCCAGGCGCATCAGCAGGGAGCTCGATCAGAAGCACAGAGCAGCCCGGACATGAACTGACCCTCTGATGTGAGATGCCCGCGTGGCCAGGTGGCTTCACCTGTGTCCCAACGCTAGTCCCTAATTTTACAATTTATTATAAACCTATAGGGATCAAGACATTGTACTGTTGGCATTAAGATAGATATATAAATCAAGTGCATAGAATTGGATTCCAGAAATAAACTGCTACTTTTAGGGTCAATTTATTTTCAACCAAGTTGCCAAGGCAATTCACTGGGGGAAATGACAGTCTCATATAAGTGGTGCTGGGACAATTGGACGTCTACATAAACAAAGATGACGTTAGCCCATCACCCAACACGATGTGCCCAGCTGAACACCACATGAATCACCAATGCAGATCTAAGAGTAGAAACTGTAAAACTGTCATAAGAAAAATGAGAGAAACTATTGAGGTTACGTAGCTGTTTCTTAACTACAGCATCAAAAACATGGTCCATAAAAGAAAAAAAATTGATAAATCATACTTCGAACATAAAGACTTCTGTACTTCCAAAGAAGTCATTAAGACAATGAAAGGACAAGCCGCAGATGGGAAGAGAAATCATTTGCAAGCCTAATAATACTTGTATGTAGAAAATAAAGAATTACAACTCAATAAAAAGACAAATAACCCAATTTTTTTAAATGGGCAAAAGACTGAATAGAGAGTTCACTAAAGAAGAGATTCAAAGGGCTAATAAGCACAAGAAGATATGCTCAATAGCATTAGTCATTAGAGAAATGCAAATTAAAGCTGAAATATCACTTCACACCCACTAGAATGAGTATAATTAAAAAGATGGATAATAACAAGTGTTGATGAGAAAGGGGAGAAATTGGAACCCTCATATGTTACCAGTGGGATTGTAAAATGATGCAGCCATTGTAGCCAACAGTTTGGCAGTTTCTTTAAAATCTAACATCAATTTACTACTCAACCTCACCATTCTACTCCCAAGTATCGACCCAAGAGAAACGAAAGCATGTGTTCGCATGAGGACTTGCATGTGAATGTTCACAGCAGCATTAATCATAAGAGCCCCAAACAATAAGCAATTCAAAGAGCCAACAAGTGGTGAATGGCTAAACCCAAATCCCCTGGGACAGAACGCCAACGTACTGTTTGCATTAAGAGAGACCGCTGACCCGAGCTGCGCCAGGACGAGCCTCAAGAACCTTACGTTACAGTGAAAGAAGTCAAATGCAGAAGATCACACAGCGTCTGCTAACACAGGGGAGAACCACTCAGGAAGGGCAGATCTACACAGACGGAGTGCACACTGGGGGTTGCCTGGGCTCGGGGATGGGTTTGAGAGGTGAGTGCAAATGCGCACGAGAGATTTGTGCAAGGCAATAGAAATATCCTAGATTGGGTCTTGGTGAGGGAGGTAAATTTTGTGCTACGTAGAGCACACTGTTGGGCCTCCTATCTATGCGCTCTTCACCCACAGAGTCAGCCACATTTCCTAACATTCATCAAGTATACACTTGAGTGAATTCTGTGATATGTAAATTGCACAGTCAGCCATGGATTCAACTAGACTGGAACAAAATTTGTGTGTGTACTGAACACGGACGAACTCTTTTTATCATTCCCTTCACAACACCATGTAACAATTATTTACATAACATTTGCATGGAATTGTTTTTTTTTTAAGATTTATTTTACTTATTTGAAAGGCAGAGTTACAGAGAGAGGGAGAGACAGACAGATCTTCCATCCGCTGGTTCATTCCCCAAATGGCTGCAATGGCCAGAGCTGGGCCAGGCAGAAACCAAGAGCAAGGAATTCCATCCAGGTCTCCCACATGGGTGGCACTTGGGCCATCTTCTGCTGCCTTCCAAGGCACATTAGCAGGGAGCTGCATCAGAAGTGGAGCAGCCAGCACTCAAATCGGCATGCCTAGGGGATGCTGGTGTTGCAGGCTGAGGCTTAACCTGCTGCCCACAATGCTGGCCCTGGTACTGGTATTGCAAGTAACCTACAGATGAGTTAAAGTACACAGGAGGCTGTGGAAGGTGCTATGCAAATACTACACCACTTTATGGAAGGGAACTGAACACCTGCAGGGGTGCTGGGATATGTGCCTGAATAATGCTGATTTTCTATAATTTAAAAAATAGGTATTTGAGAGACAGAAAGAGAGAGAGAGAGAGAGAGAGAGAGAGAGAGAGAGAGATGAGAATGCTCCCATCCACTGGTTCACTCCCCAAATGTCTGCAACTGGTTGGGGCTGAGCCAGGTTGAAGGTTTCCCACATGGGAGTAGGGACTGAACTACTTGAGCTGTTCCTGCTGCCTCCCATGGTCTGCATGAAGAGGAAGCTGGAGCCAGGAGCCAGAGGCGGGCATTGAACCTGGGCACTCTGATGGGGAACATGGGCTTCCCAACTGGCCTCTGGATGGCTACGCTAAATATGCACCCCAAATAAAGCGGTTTTTCTTTAAAGCTCTGGCCCATGCCACCATGAGCTCATTGCTTTCCTCTTGTTTTCTGGCCTCCGGGGTTTCCCTGTTCTTGAGTTTTAAGGGAGCCTTAGATTTCCTGCTACCCGGAGGTGTGCGTATCAGCCCAGTCTGCCACACTGCTGGGGCTGGCCACACCGCTGCTATTGCATTCACGGGATTCTGGCATTCTCCAGTGAAGTCTAGGAGAGCTGCCTGGGCTTGGCTCGGCAGCTCCTGTGACGTGCTGAGCCCGGTGCCCTCACCCTCACCCTCTTTCCTGCAGGCAGCACTGCTACGGTTTGGGTGCATCCCTGAAATTTCATGTGTTGGAAACTTAATCCTCAAATTCATACTTTGACGGCATTTGAAGTGGGGTCTTTGGCAGACGAGGAGGACCCCATGCGGTTTGCAGAGGGGGGCCGCTGGAATGGGACTGGCGGTTTGGTATAAAGAGGAGGAGACCAGAGCAGGTGCACCTGCCTTCCCCACATTGTGATGCAGCCAGGCCTTTGCCAGGTGCAATCGGCCGCCGGCGCCCTGTTCTTGGACTTTCCAAGCTGTGGAACCGTGAGCCAAGGAAGCTTCTATTCTTTGTCACAACGTTGTGTCAGCCACGGAAGACAGACTAAGACAGGAGCCATGCTCACAGCCTCTCCTTTCTCTTTGTCTGCCCTGTGGGAAGCCCTGACGAAGGCTAAGTGGAAGGAGGAGGCAGTGCCCTGCCAGACAACAGCCCACCCCGGCCACTGCTGAATGCTCACCTGGGAATACTCACAGTGAACACCAGGAGCTGCCTGTCACCTTACTCGTCGCGCCGCCGTGAGGGCTATTAGAACAGGGACCTTCCAGGAACCATCTCAGGAATGCAGGAGAGAGCCTCCCCCTTGCCCGTGCGCTTTCTAAAGCTCCTGCCCAATACGCTTGGGGTTCCCCAGTGAAGGGCAGAGGGCTGCACGGACATTGCAAGTCCTGTGTACTGCACTCGCTCGCAAGCAGACTCGATTCGAGTCCGCTCTTTCTGGCTGCACCCTGGGAAGCAGCTAACTGCAGCAGCGATCACTCGGCCTGCAATCTTATGAATGCGATTTCATTATTTGGGCTATCCAGGGTGCAGGCAGGGGGCTGCAATAACTGGTTTTGCTGAGTTCCTGCTAGAATGGCGATTCCTCACTGACTCTCACGGCTCAGGATCCTCCGGAGCCCGAGTCTCCTGGCTCTGCTGGGACACGACTGTGTGTCCTTTGCCCACTCACGGCAGGTGAAAACGTCAGGGTCCACTTGGGGCAGCCAGCCCCAAACTTCGCGGGAAGAGCCTCCTATGGGAGCCCTGGGCCTGTGGCACACCCACCTTGTGGTTGTATAGCAATTCCAAGGCGATCGTGCACACACATACACACACACACACAGGGTACCCGATCTCTCCCCAGCACACAGGCTGGTGTACAAGGACCACAACACACCTGCAGAGTGCAGGAATGACACACACCCCAAATAGCAGCAGCGGGGTGGTGATGTGAGGCCCCCTGGGTTGGTTCCCCAATCCCACGTGTCTGTGAGTGGGTGTTCTCAGCCCTGAGTGGCCATCGGAGTCACCAGCAAGACTTCAGACCTCTGGGATCTAATTCCCAGAGACAGCTCTGGTGCGAGCCCTGCCACTTGTTCTGGGCTGGTGGCCTTGGGCAAGTGAATTCGCCACTCTGTGCGTCACCTTCCCCGTCTGTGGATTGGAGCTGGAGAGGCTGCTGTGGGAGCACGTGAAATGCAGCGTCTGGTGCACGCCAGGTGGGAGTGCTCCCTCCCTCCTCACGGCTCACAGCCCATTCCCAGGCGCTGCCTTCCGGCGGCCCTGCACCCCATGGGAGACCAAGAGAAGCACCTGGCTCCTGCCATCAGATCAGCGTGGTGCGCTGGCCGTAGTGTGCCGGCCGCGGCGGCCATTGGAGGGTGAACCAACGGCAAAGGAAGACCTTTCTCTCTGTCTCTCTCTCACTGTCCACTCTGCTTGTCAAAAAATAAAAAATAAAATAAAATAAAAAAAAGGGAAGCTGTGCCCCTTTGGACCTTTGTTCTCACACAAAACTGAGCAGCAGCGGGTGTCCCGGCCTGGGCCCAGTTGTCTGCGTTCCTGGCTCCCGACCCCACCAAATCCTGGGGACTCCCCCTCCCTGCTGCTCCATAAAGACACATTCTCTGATGGGCCCTGGTGACTCCAGACTGCCTGCACTGACGTTAGACCCAGAGGCAAAGCTCAGACGCACTCACCCCAAATGGCTGTAACCTTGGGGGAGCTGGGATGGGGTCATAACAGCTCCCCAGGACTAGGCATGACAAGTGGGGCGAAGGGCTCACACAGCATCCTCCTCTGTCCCACCTAGGTGGAGGACCACTGAGCAGGGACTGGGGTCCCTGGCCTTGGGGACAACCAGGCAGAGCTGAGGGGGACCTTGGAAGCGGCCTGCCCTCGCTGTTGGTGGTCTTCAGACCTTCTGGGGACTGCTGAGAAATCCCTCCACCGGGCACTCAACTCCCCTGCTGCACCCTGGGTGCCCCTCCAGGAGCCAGCCACCCTGCAGGGGCTCCCCGACAGCTGCTGTCACCAGCAACCGAATCGATGTAAGCCCAGCTATTTTCCCTATATAAATAAATTTTTTAAATCTTCCACTGAGTTCCACTATGATGCGAGTTAAAAGAGCAGAGCCACAAATCCCGGAAAATCAGCTTTGTAATGAAAACATCAGCAGGTGCGCAGCGGGGAGAGCTCTGGGCGTAAACGGGATCTGCTCACTGGCTCTCCACTTTCCGGAAATGCTGGGGAAGGAGACCCTACAGGTGCGAAAATGGTACAGCAGAAATACCAGAGCGACACAGCATGAGGGCTGCGGCCCACGCCCGGGCTGCCCTGAGGGGCCCGCCCTCCCTTGGAAGCATGTCCGCCTCCAGCACCAGCTCTCCCAGGTTTCCAGGGTTTTTCAAAAACCAAGAACCACCCAGAGGCCAAGGAGGGTGACAGGAGCTGACGCTCAGGGGTGTCAGGAAGGTTAGTAGGGTCAGAGGCTTCCCCGGGCTGGCAAGGGGTACCCCTTCCACTTCTGTGTCCCAAGGGCCTCCCCCGTGGCCCTGAGACCCAGGCAGGCAGAACAGGCTATATCGAAGGCCCCATGACGTGTTGGGACTGGAGTCCTGCCCTGCCCCTATTCCGGGCAGATCTCTTGGGTTAAGTGGAAGGCTTGGCTCTGAGGCTGGTGGATGGGGAGGGGAGGGGGCCAGAGCATGTGCAGGGACAGGAAGTTCAGGTGCAGGGACAGGAAGTTCAGCCCTATTCAGCTCCAACTCCCAGTCCCAAGAGCTCCAACGCCCTGCCCAGGTATATCCCTGGCGCTCCAGACCAGAGGTCCTCCTGGGGCATCCCACACATAGATCCTGAGCCCCACTGCCTCCTCTCTCCCTGGTCCCACTAATTCATTCCAGCCCAGACAGAGTGGGAAAAAGGTCACCCCAGGCCTGAGGCCCTCCCAGGGTAACACCCAGCTGTGAGTCACGGTGCAGGTGGACAGAGCCTTGTTCACCCGCCTCGGGGTGGGGTGGCTGTGGGAACAATGGCTGCTGTGGAGACACAGTCACAACCCGAAACCCGGGCTACCTGGGGACGTGGCCAGCAGCGGAACCACCGGCCCCGCCTGGCCCCTGCCCAGGCCCCCACACAATGGGAGACCCAGTTTCCCGGCTGGACTGTAATTTCAGACAGTGTCCTTGTTGTGGGCGTTACTACCCAAATCAGTGGAAGCGCCTGGGGGCCTGGCTTCCGGGAGTTGGACAGTTGCCAAGATGTGCTGAGTTTCGGCAAGAAATGTCCTTGGAGGAACTGGTAGAATCACATCGGCAAATACAAGAAACAGAGACGGCGTGGTTAACTGGCAGCCCCGGCAAGCAAGACGGAGGGCACCGAGCACAGGTGCAGTGGGCGTCAGGCAGAAGTGGGTTCAAGTTCAGGTTCACGTCCATCAGCCACTCTGGCTTCAGGACTCAGCACAGGGGGTGGAGGCAGAAGGAATGGGGCCGCCCAGGACAGTGCCAGGTGCCCAGCAAACAACCATGACTACACGGCGTGCCCAGGAAAGCCCGATTACAGCGTCTCCTTCACAAACTCTCATCAGACGTGCGTGCCCGCAGCTCTGCGCAGCCCTGCCGGTCTGTTACTGCACAGATCCACACAACGATCCTGCTGCTATTTTTAGCATTTTGCTGGAGTTCCGCGATCACATAAATCTCACTCTTGTTGGATGCGATTGTCCCAATTTTCTCTTCTGCTCTCCTTTCTAATTTCCCCACCCCTAGGAACCTTTAGCAGAACAATTCTGGGAGCATTTTCTATTAATATCAATTTTCAGATTACAGCAATACGATGTCTGTTTCCTAATTTAATTAGGTGATTCCTGTTATTAGTTCCTACATGCTCATTATTTTTCATTTAGCAGGTTTTAATGCAGCACGGGAAAGCGAGGCTCTGGCTGGAGACCCCCAGGGTGTCTTTGGAAGGAGGAAGCAAATGTCTCCTCCACCTGCTTGGGGTGCGGGAGGAGGAACCCAGGAAATCGGGGCCACACAGAAGGAGCCAGGGCTAGAGCTGCTGCTGGGGACGGGCCAGGCTCAGGTGAGACCGAGGGAGGCTGTGGACCGATAGCTCAACACCCTCGGCACAGACAGCACTCAGGGAGCAGAGCAGTGGGCGTCCATCATCAAACCCCGCCCCCCACAGCTGGACCCCACAGTGGCTCCAAAGCCAGCACCGCTAGGACCCACCAACTCAGGGTGTCCAGATTTGAAAGCTGCTGTTCCGACTCTGCCTCCTCCTGGCACTCATCAAGTAGGGACTCTGTGTCTGCTCTTCCTTGTACAGCTCCAGGGGCCAACCTTCACACTCTAGTCTAAGTCAGCAACATCCCAGAATTGGCAGTGAACACAGGGTGAGTGTGTGGAGCCCCTCCCTCAAGCCAAGGACCATCTGTGCCCCGGGCTCTGGCTGCCTCCTGGTCCCCTCGCTGCCTGCCACCCTGCCATAGTGCACCGACTCCCTTCCCTCTGCTGGCACAGGGACAGCTGGGCTGGCCCAGGAAGAACCCCCACAAAGCTGCTCTGGAGTTTGCTAGAAAAGGGGAGAGGGTGAAGCAGAAAGCCTGGAGCCGCACCTGGAAAGAGCCCTTTCACAATGCCAGCCAGAGCCCTGAATTGGAGAACCAGCTATGCTCTGTGCCAAACAGAGGGCACGACAGCAGAGCAGAAGCCCAGGGGGCGGCTGGCCCTGGGACATTGACTGGGCGGTGGGCTCAGCAAGGTGGGGGGTGCGGGAGGGTGAGGCGGCCCTGGAGAACCGGGCATGCCCAGGGAAGACAGCTTGAAGACGCAGCAGGTGCATTGTTTAGAAACACTGGGTTCCCAGAGTCCCAGCCCCGCTGATTTTGCAATGATATATTGCCAGCTACTTAACAGGATGGATCGCTGCAATTATATGTCACTTCTGATAGTCACAGTCACAACAAGGATGTGTCAGCCCCGCAAGGTTGGCTGGAAATATATACGATGTTCGCAATGCCGTTAGAAGACGCCTGCAGCACACCGACGCCAGAGGATTCCAATAAAACCCACCTGCCCGGGAGAGCAGCAGGCTCCATGGCAACTGAGGGGGCGGCCCCCCTCCCCACGCCTGGGAAGGAGGGTGGGCGGGGCCATCCAGGCTCCAGGAAGGCCAGTAGGCTTTCCTGCCCCCAGGGCCAGCCTGGCTCAGCATCTGGGGGAGGGAGCACTATGGGGTGGCCACTGCACATCCGTTTACTCCATTGCGGTAGCTGGGGCGAGCAGACCCCTGTTGCCCTAGCCTCGCTCCCCAGGGCTTTTGGGGACACGTCCAGACAAAGACAGTTGCCGTAGGTAACACACAAGCGTGGCCCTCAGCACTGGGACAAGCCAGGCAGTGTGTCCTTGGTAATGGGGAACCCACACAACCAGAACAGAAGCCCTGAAGTCAGCGAGACCGAGGAGCACTGGGACTCAGGCTCTGTCCAAGTCTGGCTCTGAGACAGCAGGACAGACGCTCAGCAGGGTCTGCGTGGAGACACCCCCCCCCAAAGCCCACTCAGCTGCTTTTACTGGAAGTCAGCAGCTCAAAAGGGCAAGCAGGCAGCCCACAGCTCCCTCCTCCAGGAAGCCCTCCTGACTCTTCCAGCTCTCACCTCTCAGGCTAGGGCTCACAGCTTGCCTCAGCCTGAGTGTCCCCTGGGTGAACTCTGTGTCTCCCCAGATGCCTCTCAAGGCAGGGCCATGTCTCCCCTCCACTGCCCTAGATGGGAGCCCTGGAGGGAAGGATCCGAGCAGCCTCCCTCCTGCTCAATCTGCAGACTGAGCTCAACTCCACCAGGCGTCCTCCTCCTGCTCTTCCTCTGCCCGTCCGCCCCCTCCTCCCCAGTACAGCTGAGCGGGGGCCTGCAGGGTCTCTTCCACCTGTGCACAAGACCTGCAGCCCAGGTGTGGCGGCTCCAGCGCAGGACAAGGGCAGCCTCTCTGGGCAGAAGCCTGATTCTTTTTTTTTTTTTTTTTTTTTGACAGGCAGGGTGGACAGTGAGAGAGAGAGACAGAGAGAAAGGTCTTCCTTTTGCCGTTGGTTCACCCTCCAATGGCTGCCGCGGCCGCTGATCCGAAGGCAGGAGCCAGGTGCTTCTCCTGGTCTCCCATGGGGTGCAGGGCCCAAGCACTTGGGCCATCCTCCACTGCATTCCCGGGCCATAGCAGAGAGCTGGCCTGGAAGAGGGGCAACCGGGACAGAATCCGGCACCCCGACCGGGACTAGAATCTGGTGTGCCGGCGCCGCAAGGCGTAGGATTAGCCCATTGAGCCACGGCGCTGGCCTAGAAGCCTGATTCTCAACCCCAGCATCCATTATGGCCAGCTTCCAGCGCAGGCTCTGGCTGCCTGGCCTGGTAGCATGCAGCAGACACAAGTCCACAGAGACGCCAGCCCCTCTGGCAGGCAAGGGTCTCCAACAGCCCCTCCCCCCACCCCGCCCACAGGTGCAGGGGAGGGTGGGGCAGGGACCTCCCGCTTCTCTCACCTGGTCCCCTGCTCTGCAGGTGGAGGAGGGGTTACAGGGCAGCCCCACATACCCACACATGAGCATCTCAGGCACTGTAAGCCCTGCATGGGTGGGATGGTCTCCGGCCCCTGCCTGGACCCCTCCCCACCTGGAAGATCTGCCCTGATGGATGGCACCCTGAGCTCCATCTGTCACAGCCTGCAACCCCAGGGTCCTTCCGAGCCAAGACCACTGCCCTTGTCACCCGCCTCACCCTCCCACCCACAAGGCCACCAACTCTGCACCTGGCCCCTAGGTGGCCTGAATCCACCCATCTCCCACTTCCCTGGGCCCGGTCATGTCTTCTGCATCACTCAGGGCCCCCAGCTGGTCTCCCTGCATTTGTCTCTCCCCACTGCTCCCCGGTCACAGCTGCACGACCCGGGGCCGCCCGCAGGTGCTTCTGCAGACTCCCCCGCTCCCCAGGGCACAGGCTGGCTCCTCTGCCAGGCCCCAAGGGCCTGCTGAGCCTAGGCCTGGCTGTGTCCGCGGCCGTGAGTTCAGATCTGTGGGTCGCAGTCCAGCCCCCAATCCACTCGGGCTTCTCCACGTGCCGCACCTTCTCCTGCCTCCCCCAACCTTTATCCACGCCGTTCTCTCAACCCGGGCTCTGGTCCAGGCCTGGCAGTGCCAATGCCGTGAGTGCCAGGCAGACAGGATGGTGCAGTCCCAGGCAGCTGCCTGAGGGCACATCCCAGCTCAGAGGCCCGGAAGCTGTGGCTTTGGGCATGGTCCTCAACCTCCCCGGCCTCAGTAGTTACATCTGACAAATGGTACACTGGTAATGAACTCATGGGGGTTTTAAGGCTTGAGTAGTAAGTACATGTCAAGGGCTCGTGACAGTGCCAGGCACACAGTGAGGGCTGCAGAGTGGCTGCTGGGATTGGTATTTGCTTCTGCGTCGCCCCAGGGATGCTGGGCACTTTGTCTGTAAACAGAAATCCAAGAGTGACACAAGGGCCAGCGTTGTGGCACAGCGAGTGACATCATCCCACATCAGAGTGCTGGTTTGAGTCCCGGCTACTCCGCTTCTGACCCAGCTCCCTGCTAATGGGCAGCGGCGCAGTGGTTTAAAGACCTGGCCTGCTGCGCCCTCATCCTGTATGGGCTCTGGTTCGAGTCCTGGCTGCTCCACTTCTGATCCAGCTCTCTGCTATGGCCTGGGAAAGCAGTAGAAGATGGCCCAAGTTGGCGGGCCCCTGCACCCACGTGGGAGACCCGGAAGAAGCTCCTGGCTTTGGATTGGCACAGCTCCAGCCGTTGCGGCCAATTGGGGAGTGAACCAGTGGATGGAAGACCTCTCTCTCGCTCTCTCTCTGTAACTCTGTCTTTAAAATAAATAAAATAAATCTTAAAAAAGAAAGAAAGAAAGCAGCAGAAGATGGCCAATTGCTTAGGGGCCTGCCCCCTACATGAGAGACCCGGATGAAGTTCTTGGTTCCTGGCTTCAGCCTGGCTAAGTCCTTTTGGGAGTGAACCAGCAGATGGAAGATCTCTCTCTCTCTCTCTTTTTCAAATAAATAATTCACTTTGGGAAAAGAAAAAAAAAGAATGGCCCACGTTAAAGTGTGCACAGTGCAGAGCACCAGTCCCAGTACGTGGTAACTGCGCAGTCAGCACTGCTTCTCATCATCATCTTCATCATCTGTCCAAGGAAGGCCCCAGGGCAGGCCATGGACCAAGAAGCCTCCGGGGCAGCCAGTCCCTCTGTCTGTATGAGGAGGAGTCTTCGCCGTCCACCCAGGCTGCCAACCGCCCCCCCTTCAACTCTAGGAAAGAGCAAAGAGCTAGCAAACGTGGAGGAGGGTGGGGAGGAGAGGCACTTAAAGAAAATTCACTCCACGAAAGCAAAATATCAAAAAAAAAAAAAATAGGGAACTATCAACAGGGTGCTAGTAACAGAATCTGTACTGTAAGGTCCTTTTTTATATAGCCACGAATAAACCGATCAATTCACCATTCACTTTGGCTTCACGGGTCACCGACAATGACTCACCTGGCCCCATTAAAACAAATCCATTCCACTTACAGCAAAGAAGAAGGAAGGGTGAAATGAGGGCATGGCCACTGTGTAACCCCTAGGGGACGGCCGGACCTAGGTACGTGCACTGATGGCAGCTGAGGGACATCACGGGACAGCCGGGCAGACGTGAGCCTCCCGACGGGACACGACTCGCGCCTGGATTCTTGCCAGAAGAGAAGAAAACCTCGGATGTGCACGTGACTAAGGTGCAAGATTTACCTAGCGAGTCGGGAACAAACAGAAACTGCCGAGAAAGTCTCCAAACAGGCACAGACAGCAGAACCCCAACTGTGGGAAATGCTAGAGGACCCACAGCCCAGCTTCCACCCCTAAGCAAGCCTCAGAGAAATAAGAAAGGAGAGGGAAGCTCACAGATTGAGAGAGACATAAAAAACTCACCAACCAACCGCGATGCGTGGGTTTACCTGGATACCGGACAACCAAGCAGAACGAAGGTGCTCACAGTGGTGCAATGACTAGAAATTTGAACCCTGGGGCCGGCGTTGACCCTGGCAGCACCGTCTCTAGTCCCGGCTGCCCCACTGCCCTGCTAATGTACTGAGAAAAGCAGCAGAAGATAGCCTAAGTGCTTGGGCACCTGCCACCCACGTGGGAGACCCGGATGAAGCTCCTGGCTTCAGCCTGGCCCAGCACTGGCGGTTTCGGCCATTTGGGATGTGAACCAGCAGATGAAGATCAATATCTTGGGGCCGGCGCTGTGGTGCAGCGGGTTATGCCCTGACCTGAAGTGCCAGCATCCTATATGGGTGCCGGTTCTAGTCCCGGTTATTCCTCTTCCGATCCAGCTCTCTGCTATGGCCTGGGATAGCAGTAGAAGATGGCCCAAGTCCTTGGGCCCCTGCACCCATGTGGGAGACCCAGAAGAAGCTCTTGGCTCCTGGCTTCGGATCAGCGCAGCTCTGGCTGTTGCAGCCATCTGGGGAGTGAACCAGTGGATGCAAGACCTCTCTCTGTGTTTCTACCTCTCTCTTTAACTCTGTCTTTCAAATAAATAAAATAAATCTTTTTTTTTTTAAAAAAGATCAATATCTCTCCCTCCCCACTTTCTTTCTCTCTTCCTCTCTTTCTGCCACTCTACCTTTTTTTTTTTTTTTTTTTTTTTTAAAGCCAGGAGCTTCTTCCAGGTCTCCCATGCAGGTACAGGGGCCCAAGGACTTGGGCCATCTTCTACTGCTTTCCCAGGCCATCGCAGAGAGCTGGATCAGAAGAGGAGCATCCGGGACTAGAACTGGCGCCCATATGGGATGCCAGCGCTTCAGGCCAGGGCATTAACCTGCTGCACCACAGCGCCAGTCCCTGCAACTCTACCTTTCAAAAAAGAAAGAAAGAAAGAAAGAAAAAAATTTGAACACTAACTGGATAGTTGATGACATCAATTTGCTATTAAGGCACTGGTTTAGTGGAAACCTTTAAAAAGAGTTCTTATCTTTTATCTGAGAGCCACACTGAGATGCTGATGGCTGGACTGATCTGATATCTGAGATTGGCTTCAGAATCAGAGAGAAGGAGGCAAGTGGACAGGGGATGCAGATGGAGTCAGGGGCACGGGCTTGGCTGCGTGAGTCTAATCCACTCTGGCTGTTTAGAATCAAACGCCCCTCGAGAATCAGTTCCCAGGGAAGGGTGCGCCCCCCACTCAGTCTGCCCAGAGCTAGCGTTTGTTTTCCCCATTTCTGACCTGGATACTGAGTCTCACGTCCTTGGATAAGAAGTGAGTTTCCAGAGGGCAGATGTCCTGGCCTTAGACCCTGACCACGCTTGCTGAGCACTGGAAGATAATTGTAACAGGAGAGGTCAGTTCTGCGACAACACGGGAAAATCTGATCTTAGCATGCAGGTAGCTGGACAGCTCATTCCTGTCTTGAAAAGTCTGACTTAAAATATAGTAAAGCATTTTTAAAAAGGATTATTTGTTTTCATTCTACTTGAAACGCAAGAAGACAGCGAGACAGACAGAGAGATTGTCCAACTGATGGTCTATTCACCCAAAACCCAAAACAGTCAGGAGCCTGGGAGCTCCAGCTGAATCTCCCACATGGGCGGCAGGAAACCAAGCACTTGAGCCGTCACCTGCTGCCTCCCAGGGTGTGCATTAGCAGGGAGCAACCAGGACTTACACCAGGCATTCTGCAGTGAGGCATGGATGTCCCCAGCAGCAACTAAACCACCGGCCAAGTGCCCACCCTGCAAGGTTTTATTTTGAATGTGGTTGGTTTCCAAAAGTGGGCAACCCCACAAGACCCCCTCTTATGCAAGGGCAGGTGAAGCTGGCTGGCAGGTCCAGGAGAAACTCAGGTGCTGTTGACACCCAGTAGCTGCATGGGCAGGACGTGCAAAATGCCAGATGCTGGGGGCAGCCCGAGCAACAGAGAACTTCTGCCGCCTTCTTCGACTTGCTCCTGCATTTCCACCTGCCCACCCGCTGCCTCCCGCCTTTGTGGGGCCACCACAGAGAACTCACGTCTCCCAGAAAGTTTAAGCCACTGTGCGGCCTTTCCCGTCCAGTGGCCTGGCTTGCATCCACACTTGCCGTGGACAGAAGTCCACGGGGAACAGCATGCCAGCAGCCCCTGGGGCCACTCAGCCATGCAACCGGACAGAGACGCTTTGTAAGCACTGGTTTCCAACAGATAAATGTAATCAAGGTTTATATGCTCAGAGAAGCCAACAGGATGGGATTGTTTCACTCCAAAGATCAGAAGAAAATTGTAACTAATGTTGTGGAAAATTACTTTGATATTGCTTTCTCAGTACCGAATCACAATTAGGCGGCTGTGAGAAGTACAGGGGAAGAATAAATGAATAGTAACAAATCAACACAAACAGCCTGTGTCAGGGGCGCTTTGCTCAGGGAAAGTAACGTAAGCATTACTTAAAGTTTTATGACTGTATTTGGTGAGGGACGCATAGAACCTCAAGGTTGCCCTTCACCTGACTCGCGGCCGGGGTGGTCCTGCTGCCTGCCTGGTTGGAAAGAACGGGCCTCAAGACCTACACCTGCTCCTGCCGGGGCCGGCCAGCTGCAGAGACTCTTACCTCAGCTTCATACCATTCTACACACCCTGCCAGCCAGAGGCTCTGAGCCCCGCCCCGGAAACCCCAGCTGGCCCGAGAGTCCCCAGCCCACCTGGAACCCGCACACACGTGCACTTGGGCAGCTGTGCAGGACAATGCTGCTTTGCGTGAAGAGCATGAGTTCACCGCTTGCAGAAGCAAGTTCTCTGCTTTGCCAGCTGGCTGTGGCCCTCAAGCCAGCAACCACGGGAACACAGAGCTTGGGCCCTGGAGGGTACCGATGATGGCTCATGACGGCCGTGCCAGGGACACACAACAGACCACACTCAAGCCAAGGCTCCTCCCCCAGAACGCAGACACCGGACAGCTGGACTCCCTGCCCCTGTGTGTGTGTGTGTCCCACCCCCAGGCATGCACCAAGGACACGCGGCGCTGTTCACCCCAAGCAGGGTCTGAGTGCCCTTGCACAGACAACACAGGAGCAGAGAGGATACTGCTCCAGGGCCCTGCTCTGCCGCTGCGTTGTCATCGGCTATTCTAGGCTCCTAAGAGGCTGCAAAGTCCCCACAGGGCGGTCAGCTTGGTCATGTGCACGGGCTGCTTCAGGAGGACAGGAGCAGCCAAACCTGCTTCCACCAGCCGTCAGCCATGGGGGTCTGGCCAGGCGTGCGTCAGCACCGATGACTCGTCCGCCACCTCCCAGGGGCGCCTGGCTGTGGCCGCCTCTCACTCACCCTCTGTGATGCAAGAAACAACTCATAGCCTCCCCCACACAGGGCCTCTGGCAGCAGCTGCCAGGCCTGGGCCGGGCTCTGGCCTCCCCTCCCCTCCCCTCCCGGGGCCCAGGCCCTCAGCCCGTGCTTAAGGCCTCCTGTGTGCAGAGGGAAAACCAGGAGGCGAGGACCTGCAGAGGAGCAGGTGCAGCTCGGCTGAGAGAGTGAGCCAGTGAGAGCCCTGGGTGTGGCTTGGGGAGGCGGCTGCAGCCTGGGGACCCTCACGTCTGCCCGAGGGCAGGCACCCCTAGGCTGTGCGCCCCATCCCCTTGCTCTTTCACTCTCATCTGTCCCTCACGACTATCCCTCCTGTGTCTGGGTCACAGTGAGCCGGGGAGGGCGTGTGTGTGTGTGTGTGTGTGTGTGTGTGCTTGGATGGGAAGGGGTGTCTCTGGGTGGGCATGAGCATACGCAGGCCCCAGGGCATGTGGACTGTGAGTGGGGGGTCAGGGGAACCTCCCCTACCAGGGCCTACTGCTGAGACTCGTGGGTGCCGGTGCCTGGAAACCCTGCTTTCCTTTCCTCTCTGAGCAAGAGGCAGGTGCCGATAGGAGCAGGCCTGGCCCCACAAAGCCAGGAAGTGCCCAGGAGGTACCACTGTGTGCAAGCTACAGGGTCTAGATTCAAGGGGTCCCCAGGACTGGGCAGGGAGACTGAGTCTCCCCTAGAGACGCAGGCTCGGGGAGAAACTGTTCCCCCTCTGATGTCCCACACAATGTGGAAGAGGGCCCGAAAGCTGGCAGACTCCTCCTTAGAGGCAACCACTTCCTGGACAGATGGGCAGCGTGGTCATCATTCTTCAGAGGGTCACCTGCTGCTATGCGCTGGCTGCAGGTCAGAGGTCAGAGCCCCGGCACGGGTGGCCTGACACTAGACACAGCTTTGCCATATTGATACTGAGGCCTGGCACAGGGAGGTCAGGACCCTTGCTCCTCCTGCTGGGGGTCTCCTCCCCCAGACCCAGCAGGCCAGGGCAGCCGTGGAGGCCTGCACCTTGGGTGGGCAGGCTGGGAGCCAGCTTCCGCAGGGTCAAGTGCAAGGACTCACCTGGCGCCTGCTGGGGCGCGAGCTCCGTGGGGTCCTGCAGGCTGACAAAGAGCAGGAGGCCTGCAGCTCCGAACAGCAGGATGGACGAGAACATGCAGGCCAGCCGCATGGTGCTGGGTCGCGGGGTCATCCGGGGCACACGCCGGGGTCACCTCTGGGGTGCGGGAGGTGCCTTCTTCCCTCATCGTCCACACCAAGCATCCATCAGGCCGAGGGCTGCAGGGCAGAGGATGAGTAAGGGTCAGAGCATGTGGGCGGGTTGAAGCCCCCTCCCCACGGTAACCCCAGGAATCTCTAGGCCCCTCCAGAACATACTCAGGCGTCTCTGCCACCTTTCCAAGTCTAGGGAGGCTGAAGGAAGTCCCAGTGCAATCTGTGGCCGGGACACTAACTTCTCCCTCGGGTCCCCGGCATCCCAGCAGAACCACAGGGAGAGACAGGCTCTGGCCCCTGCCTGCGTGTGTCCAGTCGGGAGCCCTGAGATACGCCATCCCCAAGTCAGTGACCAGCCGCCATGCTCCCACACTGCCCAGTATCCCTGAGCTTCTGGGCAAACACATGGCTCCCTGGACAGGGATCTGGGTACAGGCCAGAATCTAGGCCCCTGTCCCCAGCAACTGGCCAGGCAGATAGGGACGCCCTTGGATCTGCACCCACCCGACTCCTCACTGTAGTGTGCTGGGGACATGGTCTCCATTGAGCAGGAGGTTTTTTTGTTTTTGTTTTTATTTTTTTTAGACAGTGAGAGAGAGAGAGACAGAGAGAAAGGTCTTCCTTTTTCTGTTGGTTCACGCCCCCAACGGCCGCTGCGGCCAGCGCACTGCACTGATCCAAAGCCAGGAGCCAGGTGCTTTTCCTGGTCTCCCATGGGGTGCAGGGCCCAAGCACTTGGGCCATCCTCCACTGCCTTCCTGGGCCACAGCAGAGAGCTGGCCTGGAAGAGGAGCAACTGGGACAGAATCCGGCACCCCAACCGGGACTAGAACCCGGGGTGCCGGCGCGGCAGGCGGAGGATTAGCCTAGAGAGCAGCGGCGCAGGCTGAGCAGGAGGTTTTGAGAAGCTTCCAAACACAGAGGATGTTCAGGCACAGACCGGTGCCCCCACCACCAGGCACAGCTCTCCTCCCTGGCAGCCTGGATGGGCAGGTGGCGACCGAGGCCTACGGAATCATCGCTGAAGCTCTGGCCAGTCCAGGGTTGTCCCTGATTCCCCAGTCCTTGGCCAGGAGCTGACACAGGACAGGTGGGCCCGGCGTCTCGTGGATGCCAGGCGTGGAGGCTCAGAGGCTGGGCACTGACATCACTCTGGCCCCTGCTGATGGACACTTGCTGCTCTGGTCGTGGCGCACTCAGGGCGTGTCCACGTGACTTGCCCTCACCCTGGTTCCTCCCACAGGGCGGAGGAAGGAATGCTCAATATCCCAAATTCCAACCAGCAGCCCCCCTGGGCAGGGCTGTGGATCAACACGGAAGCACCCCAAGGCCACGTGCCTGAAGTGGGATAAACGTGGGTGCAGCAGGTAGCAGGTGGCAAGGAGGGCTCTACAACAGGCAGCAGGTGTCTGGGCACCTCCCCTCCCCGTCACCTGGCCCTGCTGGCCCAGGTCTAGGAAAATACCCACCTCCTCTACCCAAGGAGCCTGCCACAGCTTCCTCACCCTGGCACAGGGCAGTGCCGGGGGAGGAGGGGCAGGGGCAGGTCCCAGCGGCTCTGAAACCACAGGTAGGTGGTGGCCGGCTCGCCGCATGCACCAGGATGTTCCCTTGGCCACAGCCCCTCTGATTATCTCCCTGTGTCCAGCAGGAGGAGGAGAGCCGCCCCTCCCCCGCCTGGGACCGGCTCGCCGCGCAGCAAAGCTCAGGGGCCGCGGAGTGTAAATTGCAGGTTTGGGTTTCTCCCCTCTGCAGTCTCTGTAATTATTTTTTCACTCAGTTAACTTTAATTAACCTGCCTCGGGCCTCTGTGCGCTTGGCGGTGGGCTCCCTGGACTGTGCCGGGCAGGTGGTTCCCACGACCTCCTTGGCTTTTATGTGCAGAAGGCAGCACCAGCTGGGCTCTCTCCGCTCTGGAGGCGGATCCCGGCTTTCCGCTGGCCCCTGTCACCAAGAAACACCGCTGCCTTCCGCCGTCAACCAGGGCCACCCCGGCCCTGCTTGCAGTGAATGTAAATGGACAGCCACGTGTCCTTGAGAGCTCCCTGTGTGGGGCTGGGGCCTTTCCCTCTGTGGCTGCCCGGGCGGGGCTGGCTTATGGGCCTGCAGCGGCATAGCCTTGGGGTCTCCTTGCCGGGCAGGGCCACTGTCAGTGAGCCCCTCTCCAGGGCCCTGTGTGCAGGGTCTGGGCCATGAGCTGCTGCCTCGATCCAGCTCCTGGGGAAAGACGGGCGACACGGGGCAGGGGAGTTGGTCTCTCTGACCCTCACTCAGTCCCCCACCAACAATGGGTTGAAACCCCTGGGATGCCTGGCAGTCACAGAAAGGAGTTAGAAGAGTGGAAATGACATCACACACAGGTGCAGTGAGGACCAGGCCTCTCCGGAGCAGCAGCTGCTACTGGGCAGGTTCACACACGCACCCCCCACATGAATACATGCACACCCATGCACACAATGCTTGCAATACACACATGCCATGCAATGCAATGCACATGCAATATGCAACACACATAAATACATATGTGTGAACACACGTGTGTGTACACACGCACATGTGCATACATGCATGAATATACAATGCACACGCCTACACACATGAATACACATGCACACACATTAATACAACAACATGTGTACACACATGCACACATGAATATACACATACATGAACACAGCTGCATACATGTGCACACACACAGCTGACGGCCACCAGCTGTAAAGAGGCTGTCACCAGCCCCTGATTATGCCAACTACGGTGGGGGCTTACTTCACAGGGGCGTCCTGAGTCAGACCCCAGGAGTTCAACCTGTGCAAGCAGCCTCCGACATCGAGACACTCACTGTACAAGGAGGGAGCGAAGGAGAGAAGGACGGACAAGCTCGAGGCTAGTGCGCAGAGCATCCCAGCAAAGTGGCTAAGGAAGGGCTCCCCAGTACTGGCCCAGGGACTCTTAGATGGACAAAGGGAACTTGGGAGCATGTGTGGTCATCACCCCAGTTCTGTTCGGTAGCTGGTGCTGTGGCAGAGGCCACAGAGGAGCCTGGGGGTTCCCTGTCCCCAGTCTGTCACGTGGTTGCTGCTCAAGCCATAACAGACTTCGCTGTCAGACTGAGGGGGTTCCCGGTAGCCTGTGGCCGCCATGCCCACCACACAGAGCTAGGATGAGGCCAATCCCCGCCCCCAAGGCTGGCAGAGAAGACGACTCCGGCTGACCTTGCCCTGGAACATCAGCTGCGTGTGTTTCTCCTTTTCCAAGGCCGTCTTCTCTATGGGCTCCCAAGACAGCAATGGAGCCCGGTGCACACCCAGGGAGGCTGGCGTAGGAGCTGCACGTGCCTCCGCCCTCCCCAGCCTTTGAGCTCCAGACCCTGCCTTTCCCGCCGGGCTCCCTCTCACTAAGGACCATCTGAGCAGCTAACTCGGCTCCAGAAAAATTCGGGGATCACAGATTCCACTAACCGGCCCTCCTGGGTGACACTTGCAACGTGGCTGAGTCTTCATGCCCCACGGATTCCACAGCAAGCTCCCGCCCCCAAGATGGGGGCAACAGTCAGCAACAGTCCACTGGACACTCCGGAGTGCGTCCACTTCTGCTCCCCAGTGTCCCCCGAGGGTCCTTATCTTCAAAGTCACATGTCAAGGTCGCGGGGTTCCAAGGCCATCTGCCTCCCTCTCTGGGGAGCTGAGGGGATGCCTGGGAGGTGGACTCTAACCTGTCACCAGATGGGGTCTGGCTTCCCCTGGGGCCCTGAAAATACATCCACAAGCCTGGGCCCCCACTGAGACCACACACCACTGCGCAAAGCGTCACACTCAGCGCCCACAACAAGGACCCTCCCCTCCCCGTCCGTTCCAAGACCCACAGACAACCAGAAATTCACATAACTGGGGGCAGGGCTCATGCAAGAAAAACAAGGAGGCTCACTGAGCTCACAGGAGCTCCCGGCCTCCCCGTCATTCCCAGTCTTCCCAACAGCCTCGCTCCCCGAGGCCTGAATGGCGTCACCAATTTTCACTTAAAAAAAAAAAATCCAATTAATCTTGTAAACACCTCCTGGGGCCCAGGGCAAGGCCAGGAAGTCCTCCTATTTCCTTATTTATTTGATTTAAAAATGTGTCTCTTTGGGGAAATTGATTTCGGGGCACAAGCAAGGACTCGGGAATTCAGCCAAAACACACGCACCTCCAGTGGCGACCGGCCGGCGGGCAGGCAGACGGACGGACGCACGGATGGCTCCAAGGACAGCTGGGTTGCGGCTGCTCCAAGGCCTGGACGTGCCCCCAAGCACCCAAGGGACCCTCTGCTCCCGTGCCCTACTCCAGGCAGCAACCTGGGCGCAGCCACGTGGTCAGCGGGCCCCGGGCCTGGGAAAGTTCCCCGTCTGCCTGTCTCCTCGCACGGGCAGGAGTGAACAATGACGTCCCTCCCAGCTGAGGGCTCCGGGAGAAGCAGCCGGGAGAGAGGCTGCTATGGCAACTTGAGGAGAACAGAGCCAGGCACTGCCGTCACCTTGAATCCGGCACCGTGCCTTCTGCCGCGGCGCACAGGGGCCCCGGCGGCCGGGCACTGGCGGCTGACCCCTGGCCGCCGCATCATCTGCTCCTCGCCGGGCGGAGCGCACAGCCCAGTCCCCGGAGAGCACCACCTCCATCTGTTTTCTCAGACTACTTCTCTTCCCTGTGTGCCGCTCTGGCTGACTTCGGAGACGGGCGCTTCTCGATTTCAGCTCATTAAAATCCTGCAGCTAATTAAAACCGCTCTAACGGCGGCGGCGGCGAACTCCAGGACGAGTCCCTCCAGCTTTTATGCGTAGGCATAAAGTTGCAATGCTCTCTGAGGCTGATGGATGGCCCCAAGAGTTCAGACTCGGAGATGCAAGATCAGGTCTGCTCCTGCCCCACCCTGACTGCTGGGGCTGGGGTTGGGGGTGGGGACGGGAGCGCAGCTGTACCCCACTCCTTGGAGAAGGGGAGGCAAGTCCCCCACCATCCACTCCCCTGTTACAAGGCAGGGCTCCCTTGGAGAGCCCCCTAGACCGACTGCAGCAAGCAGAAAGGGCATCCGTCTGAGGGTGGAAGTCAAGGTGCATATCAGACCCCTCTGGTCCTGAGGCCCTGCCTCCCTAGCAACACTGCAGCCCAGCCTCCCACCATCCTGAACACAGAGAGGGGCTGAGTGGAGGCCAAGAGGGCCTGCAGACACGCTGCCCTGGCCAGAGGGCCCCAAGAGCCACAGGCCCCCTCCCCTGTTAGGACTAGAATCGCACCTCGGATGCCACCTCTGCCCAGGACTTCTCAGCATTGAAGTGGTGCAGGGTAGGGATGAGTAATTCTGCAGGTAGAGGCTGAGTCCCTCCTCTCCCCCTGCTGCGGCTGAGTCTGCAGGGTCCACTCATCATCCCGAAGCCGAAGCCGCAAGCGCGGGCACCTGGGCCCCGCCCCTCCCCTACTGGGTGGCAGCCTCGCCTCCTCTCTGCATTCCTGGCACTCAGCACGGTGCCTGGCACAGCCACAGCCGCGGGGATCAATAATGACTGATGCATGTGGGAGGGGGGCCGACTGGAGGGAGGCACTCCACGGACCTGGAATTTTTAAAAGGTCACTTATGTTTCAGGGAGCTGCAGGTTTGTTTTGATCAAATCGAGGTTGGAATCAGGACCGCAAGTAACTGAATCCCCTGAGAACAGAGGAGGCGAGGAAGTGATGCTCCTCCCTCCCTCCCGGGACTCCGAGGCACCCGAGCCACGCCCTCCGTCAGGGCACAACAGACTGCAGGTTGCAGGGCTGGAGACTAACATACTTTTCTTTTTAATATTTATTTTATTTATTTGAAAGAGTTACAGACAAAAGTAGAGCCAGAGAGAGAGAGAGAGAGAGAGAGGTCTTCCATCCGCTGGTTCACTCCCCAAATGGCCACAACGGCCAGAGCTGGGCTGATCTGAAGTCAGAAGCTTCTTTCGGGTCTCCCACGTGGATGCAGGGGCCCAAGGACTTGGTCCATCTTGTGCTGCTTTCCCAGGCCACAGCAGAGAGCTGGATCAGAAGTGGAGCAGCTGCGACATGTACTGGCACCCATATGGGATGCTGGTGCTGCAGGTTGCGGCTTTAACCCCACTAACATACCTCTAAAGATAAACGTGGATGCTAGCTGGCGCAGCGGCTCACTAGGCTAATCCTCAGCCTTGCGGCACCGGCACATAGGGTTCTAGTCCTGGTCGGGGCGCCGGATTCTGTCCCGGTTGCCCCTCTTCCAGGCCAGCTCTCTGCTGTGGCCAGGGAGTGTAGTGGAGGATGGCCCAAGTCCTTGGGCCCTGCACCCCATAGGAGACCAGGAGAAGCACCTGGCTCCTGCCATCGGATCAGCGCGGTGCGCCAGCCGCAGCGCGCCGGCCGTGGCGGCCATTGGAGGGTGAACCAACGGTAAAAAGGAAGACCTTTCTCTCTGTCCCTCTCTCTCACTGTCCACTCTGCCTGTCAAAAAAAAAAAAAAAAGTGGATGCTAGCCCCGTATGCAGATGCATATACACAGGCATGATACTTGCACAAGCAAACACGAGGGGACTTCCAAACTTCATAGAAAATGGAATTAAATGAAGTGAATTTTGGTTCAAATAAAAGTGAAGTCCATGCGTGATCTTTTCATAGCATGGGTTTCCCACAAACTTTGATATTTTTTATTTATTTGAGAGATACAGACAAAGACAGATATCGAGAGCTCACATCCAGAGTGCACATCTGCTGGTTTACGCCCCTCCCACCTGCAAAAGCCAGGGCTCAGTGTGAGCAGAGCCAGAACCTGGACCAGAACCCAGGTTTCCCACATGGGTGGCAGAAGCCCAGTTACGGGAGCCATCACCTGCTGCTTCCCGGACTATGCAACATCGGCCAGCGGGAATCGGGAGCAGAGCCAGGCCTGCAGACGGATGGGGGTCGGTGGCATAACAGCGGGGATGCACTTACTGCCATGGACTGGACGCCTAGAAATCGTTATGGTGATACATTCTATGGGAAGTATATTTAACTACAACAAAACAAATCAACGAAGGCGGCCTGAGCAAAGCAGTGGATGTCACAAGACAGACACCAGACCCTGCGTGGACGGCCGAGGGCCTGGGCCTGGCTTCCCTCCCGCTGAGCCGTGTGAGTCTCAGGACTTGATTTCTGTCTCTTGGAACTGGTTCTTGTCCAGATTGTATGCTGTAGCTCAGTTCCCAAGTCCCTTGCAGCTCCAGCGTGAGAAGAATGTATTGGGAAACAGAAAAAAAAAAAAAGTACTACCTTGTGGACTTCACTCACGCATGGCCACTCTGGGCCCCGCGACAAAGGTGCCCTTCACCACAGATCTGGGTCACAGCTGTGCCGTGGCCTTGGGAAGGCTGCCAGCGTCTACCTCCCGAGTTCTACACCCTGGGAATGCTGTCCCAGGGTCAGTCAGACCATCCCTGCCACGCTGCTTCCCTCCAGGACGCCTCCGTCCTGGTTTGAGGATCAAAGGCCCTGGCGCAGGTGTCAAACTCCTGCGTTCTCAAGTTCCTTCTGATGGACAAGGTCAGGTTCCTCGAGGCCTGGCCAAGGTGAACCCCGCCTGGGGCTACTTCCTACCTAGGGGACCAGTTCCTCTGTGTGTGAACTACGTTCAGCAGAAATCTCACCAAGAGGACACCGATCCCACTGAAGCCACAGCCACCATCTTTGTTTGAAAGGGCACTGGGAGGGATCCGTGGTGGTGGAGACGCCCTCTGAATCCCTCAGCGTCCATGTCCTGGCTGTGGTCTTGGATGACAGTTTTGGCTGCTGTTACCATTAGGTCAACAATTGAAAGCACACAGGAGATTTCTCTGCATCACTTCTTACAGTTCTATGAGCCTATAGGTAATTGTCTCAAAACAAAAAGTTTCATTTGAAAAAAAAAAAAAAAAGGCAAGCGCTTAAAAGTTACTGGTCTTTCAGCTCACAAACAATGGGAGCAAATTCTGATGTTGTGCACGTAAATAATAGATAAGCATTTTCATGGATCAACACCATCCCCTGTTGTATAAGAAACATTTTAAAGTTAAGAGACTATGCCTTTAATAGGAAAATTTGATGTGTTAGCAACTAATGGTTGATCTTTGTGCATTTTTCAATTGCAAATTGCACTTTAAAAATGCAAACAATTATTAATATTGATTTGGACTAAAACAATATTGAATTTCAATATATTCCCTGCTCTTTTATGAATTACCCCGTGGATACATGGCGATTATGATGAAAGAGTATTTGCATGCCCAATTTCTTCTCGGCGAGGATCCCTGAATGGGGCCGACGTGACCCATGGATAATGAACTTCACAGGGACAGAACTGCCACCAGAGACCTCAGGCAGGACCAGAGTCTTCAGGCGAGACCAGAGTCAGCCGCAGCAGACTTGCAGAGCCACTTCCCCCTCCAACCCCTGCGACAGGGCACAGGCTGCGAACACCCATGCTGGCCTGGAACGGGATTGAGAGCCACAGTTTTTCTAGGAAGGAATGAGCAAGTAGCTGATATTTATCTGCCTTTGTTCATGTTCAAGGCTACACTGGATACTACAGAAACATCCTATTTAGCTTCCACACAATAATCTCTTGAAGTGAAAATTAGTATCCTGATCCATCACGGGTTTTGTTCTCTGTAAGGAGAGGCTGAGATGGAGGTTGGAAGTGCAAGATAGTCACAAAGGGGCAACCTGGGAAGGGAAGAGGGAGGAAGCCGAAGCAAACAGGAAGTCCAGCAGGGACACAGGCCTTGATGGGGGTTCTGGGAGTGGGCAGCACGGGTCAGAGTGCCCCACAGTAGGCAGAAACGGCTGGGCCTTTCCCTGCCACTGCACTGCACAGCTGGACGTAGACTGCCCAGAGGAGGCATGACCTCAGAAGAGGCACTCGGCTGCAGTGGAGGAGGCAGAACCAGAAAGAGCTGCGAGCTGAGGCTGGCTGCTCACCTCACGTCCCGTGGGCGGTCAGCACGTCCCTGCTGTTGAGGATCAGGGTCCACCAGAGGTGGCAAAAGCCCCAGAGAGATGAGACATGCCAAGGTTACACAGTAAACAAGAGCCATCCCAGATCTGTTCGACTCCAACCCCGCCTCTCCGCCCCTGCCGCTGCTTTCCTAAACAAAAGCTTAGATCAGACCGTCCTGACCTTCAGTTACAGAGACACGGAGGTTTGGAGATCTCCAGAGGAACAGGCAGAAAGTTTGGCTGTGTAAGCAAATACACTCAGCTCCCCTCCTCCAGTACCATTCCCGCAGCACACACACACACGTGCATGCGGGCACACAGGTGTGTGCACTCACACACAGGCACACACGTACTCCTGGACAATTATCTCGTTGCTAATGGAAGGCGGGGATACAGATTATTTGGGTTAAGAGTTCCCCTGACAGTACAACCTGGAGAGCAGCTCCGCCCAGCAGAGCCGCTGGGTCTTGCTAAGAGCAGCCGGGGACGCATGAGGCTGCATGGCCAGCCTGCTTTTACTTTTAGAAAGCACTGAGCTATTCACATTTTCCAGCTGCTCTGACATCCATAGCCACAGCAGGGAAAAATTACAGGGAGGAAGAAATTGCATATTTACTCCTCAAAATTGAAAGTTGGGGTATAATATGGACAGAAAGCTGTGTGTGAGTAAGCCTGGGTGCCCTGGCCCCTGGCAGGGGGTGGCCACCTCCAAGCTGCAATCAGCAATCCAGAGACTCCTGAGGAGGAGAGAAAGGCAGGGAGGTTTGACCTCCTTCCAGGGAATCCCTCTCCCTGTGGCTGGCACAAGGAGGCCTTGTGTGTCCGGCTGCCAACAGTGTCTGGTTCTGTGCTCAGACGAGGTATGGTGAGCAGACAGAGCCATCAAGAGTGGGGGCACAAAGGGCTGGCGCTGTGGCACCTAGGGTTAAAGCCCCTGCCTGAAGTGCTGGCATCCCATATGGGCACCAGTTCGAGTCCCGGCTGCTCCACTTCCAATCTGGCTCCCTGCTAATACACCCGAAAAAGCAGCAGGAAATGGCCCAAATCCTTGGGTCCCTGCGCCCACGTGGGAGATCCGGAAGAAGCTCCTGGTGAGAAACCCGGAAAAAGCTCCTGGCTTCGGATTGGCTCAGCTCCAGCCATTGTGGCCATTTGGGGAGAGAACCAGTGGATGGAAAACCTTTCTCTCTCTCTCTCTCTCTGTCCGTCTCCACCTCTCTCTGTAACTCTGTCTCAAAATAAATAAATCTTAAAAAAAGAATGAGCGGGGAAAAAAAAAAGAGGATGGCAAAAGAGAAGGGAGGCTGGCACACTGGGGCCAGACAGGAGCTTTAGCTGCAGTGCTGTGCAATCCAACAGGTGCACTTTGTGTATCTGTAGAGTATGCACATGGTCACCCCCTTTGGAAGCGGGTTGGCCACTCTAAGCTGGCACTCAAGGAGACCACCCCATTCTTGATTTTCCCCGGAGCACTTCTATGAATAGGCTGATTTCTTCCAATCTGAAGGCTCCAAGACTAAGCATAGAGCAGAACAATCCATTCTCCTGGTCTTACCCTGGCTGCTGTGTGGAGGAACAATGTTCCTATGGCCACCAGGCTGGGGACAGGGCTTGGAGTGATCTGGAGTGCACAAGACAGGAGTCTACCTCCTCCACAATGCTCTCCCTAGGACTTCTTCCTGCTGATATATATGTCTCCCCTATCCCACTGGCCCCACAGACACCCCCACTTCTCCACAGGATGCTGGAAATCCAGAAATTTGGGCTCCTCTTAAATCCTCCCTCCCTCCCCCTCCATCCTACTGCAGACTGAGCCTTCTGGCAGGTGTGCTGTCAATGTTTGCCAGACCCCAGTGCTGCTCTGATTCAGCACCTGTGGCCTGGACAGCTCCTCTCAGCTGCAATGGGCCTGAGGGACATCTGCAGGCAGCACCCTGCTCAGAAGCCTCTGAGGGCCTGGGGGCTTCAAATGTCTCAGAGTGGCCCCCAAAGACACAGTCCCCGATGACCTCACACCCTCATCTCTCACCACCCCCTGATGGCCCCAGGCTAGGTGAGGTACCCTCCGATGTGTTCCGAGGGAGCTATTGGGCTTCTCCTTACACGTGGGTAAACCAGAAGGCTACAGTGTAGGGAAGAGAGCTCCTGCTACTGAGCACTCCAGTGGGAGACTCTGGGCATGCTGTTACGTCTCTGAGCTTTGGTTTCCTGATCTGTAAGTAGGTGCCATGGTGGGCTGAGGCCATAGGGCTGTTGGTGAGGGGAGCTGTCCTGGGGTAGAGTGCAGAGCTCTGGGTGGGTGTGTGGGTGGCTGGTGGTCCCCATCCTCTCTCTGCAGGGTGCTTGCTTCTCTACAATCAAGCTCTTCTGACTTCTTGGCTGGTGAACCACACTGGTTTCTTCCTTCCTGAGCCTGCCACCTTGGTCCTGTCCTGGTGGATCCTATTCCTCAGTCTCAAGGACACACACAGAAACCCTGTAAACCTTTGTAAGCCTGGGCATGGTGCACTACGACGTCTGCTTGCCAGGCTGCAGGCAGTCCTCAGCCGGGGAGCATCCCGCAGCAGGACAGCGCACCCAGGGCCCCACACTGTGCCTGGACCACCTATCAGCTGACCACATGAAGGGTCCCTAGAGCTCTGGCATCTCACAAGGTTGCTGAAAAGAAGGCGGGCATGGGTGAAAGCATACCTTTATGATGGATCCCAAAGTAGCTGGACACTGGTCTTCAGGGAACACCTGTCTCTGGAGCAACCCTTCCCTGTCACAACCATATGACACATCAATAATGAACATGTCATTTTAAACGACCCACCCCAAGGCCCTCGGCAGCAGATTCAGATCTTCCAATTTGGAAATTCAGGTTTCTAACTTGAAATTTCCTGACTCTCAAACTGTCTGACAATGCACATTTAATTTGTTTTTTGAAAGATTTATTTATTTACGTGGAAGGCAGAATGCCAGAGAGGGAGAGAAGGAGGGAGAGATCTACATGCTGGTTCACTCTCCCAAATGAGTGCACTGGCAGGAGCTGGGCCAGGCTGAAGCCAGGAGCAGGAACTCCATCCAGGTCTCCCACATGGGTGGCAAGGGCTCAAACACACAGGCCATTCTCCACTGCTTTCCCAGTTGCATCAACAGAGAGCTGGATCAGAAGCAGAGCAGCCAGGACTTGAACCAGTGCTCCAATACGGGACGCCAGCATCACAGGCAGTGGCTTAACCTGCTGCACCACAGCGCCAGCCCCATGTCTAGCCGTGCACATTTTAAAAACTCACCTGAACCAATCAGAACTCAAGTCCTAAACTGCAGCCCACCCCATGCCACCCTTGCACGGCAAGCATAGCTCAGATAGGGGACATTCCCATGACTCCTGGATACAAACAAGGTCTACTGGCTCAAGGAGCTTTGTGCAGACCCACGCTGATGTGTTGATACAAGGGGAGCTCAGGGCAGGCCCACACAGGGAGGACACAGGCAGAGATCTCCAAGCCAAGGCAAGCCAACAACTGCAGCAGCAAATCCTTCCTTCGCAGCTCTCAGAGGGAACCAACCTTGATTTTGGACTCCCAACCTGCAGAGCTGTGAGACAATCAATTTCAACTGTTTAAGCCACCCAGTCTGTGGTGGTTTCTTACTGCAGCCCAAGCTGACTAATTCAGGCCCCACAGCAGGAATGCTTGGCCTTGACCTACAGGGCAACCTCCTCCGTGGGACGGGAAGTTGCCAGGAAACCAGCTCTCGCCTGGCTCAACAGTTGCCTTGAACTGTGTGCAGATGGCGTCTGGCCGAGCATTTGACACACACTGGGTATCGACCAGGATGCGACTGCAGGTGGGTAGCAGAAAACCCTAGGCAGTGCGAATGTTGAGGCCTTGAGACCCAGGTCCTGCCTGTAGCTCTGCTCCTCTCTCCTTGGGGTGCCTTTTATCCTCAGAGGGCTCCCTTCGTGGTTCAATGGCCGCAGCCACAGTGCAGGATACAGGGATCCAAAGAGACAGCCCCATCCCCAACCTGGGAGTAAAACCCCTGGACCTTGAACTGATGGAATATCCTGCATGGGACTGGGAATGCCCCATGACTGGGGCAGGCCTGGGTTGCTGGACCCAGTGGGATGCACCTGCTCCTCCTGGAGCTGGGGGTGGGCTCAGTGCCTCCCAAGCTCAATAAGTAGGAGACAGTGAAGAAGGGGATGTGGAGCTGGCACTGAACCCATGACACGTCCTTTGCTTTGTTCCATTCAACAGCTCAGGGAACCACTGTCACCCTCATTCCACAGCCACCCAGCAAGGTAGCAATGGAGCCGGGACTTGAATTCAGGTCTCCAACCCGCCATCCCCCCCCAGCTTAGCCACAGACTCCTGTGGCACTGGCTCGTGGCTCTCAAGCGGACACCAGCCTCAGTGGGAACTTGAGGGACCATGAGGTGGAGAAGAACTGACAGTCTCGCGCGTGAACACGGCGTGACTGCACACGTGTGCACGCGTGTGTGAATGTGCAGACATGTCTCTGGCTTTGTTTTGTGTGCTGTGGGGAGCATGTGCCAAGCAGATGCGTATGTACACACATGTGTTTCAGAACCTCTCAATCCTCCACCCGTGGCCACTACTGGGAGCAGTCCGGCCCTAGCCAGGCCATGCTCTGCTCCTGAGGACCCCTGAGCAGCCCTCGCCCCAGCTCAGCAGCACTTCCTCCAGGGGGCTGCCCAAGGTCAAGCCCCATTCCGGGCAGAGGAGAGCTGTGGGGGGAGGAGGGGACCTGCCCCACCCAGCCTGGAGGGAGGGCAGTGGGGGGTGGGGTTCAGGAGTGGCAGCTCAGCAGAGCCATCGGTGCCCCCACCGCATTCCCCCTTCACCCCCTCTCCACCCCAGGGTGCATCACTCTGCCGACCCCTGGGAACTGGCAGCTAATTTTCCACGATCATTAGTGATGGGAAGACCTCGGGTTCTGCCTTTAATTAAAGTCAAATGCGGGGCTGAGGCGCGGGGCTGCATGCAGACGTCCTCGTCTCCCTTGTAGAAGCCATATGCAAATAATTAAGCGAGGCACGGAAGCCGTAATTAAAAATTTCACAAACCCCCTCATTAGCTGAGCAGGCTGCACAGAGAAGCGGGACTGCGACCCTCCCCCACGCTCGCGGCAGCTCCTGCAGATGGTTAATTGGGCCTGGGGCAGGGCGGGCCACACCTAGGTGACACTGCACCTGGCAGAGAGCTGGCAGGGCCCCCGGCCCTCCAGGCCAGCCGTGGTGACCGCTCACCTCCATCCCCTGATCCTCTAGCCAGGGACAGTGCTCCCCAGGCAACGCGGGTGAAACCATCCCAGGCTAAAGGGGCACACACAGTTCAGGGCCCTGGTCTCAGAGCTCACAGCCTCCCCAGGCTGCAGCCCCGGCTGGGCAGAGGTGGGCTGCACTGTTGGAAGAGGGGACAAAGGTCTGAGACCAGGCCAGAGGCCCCTCCAGAGGGCGCCCAGAAAGGGGGCAGGCTCAGCAGCCCCTTCCTCTCCCCTCCAGTTGCACATCCTGAGGCCTTTTGAGTCCTTTCATGCGAGCAGATGTGCCCCAGGCCCTACTCAAGACAAGGGCCCTGGGGGACCCCCACACCCCATAAACACGCTCTTGGCTCCAGTTTCACTCAGTAGCCCCAGACCTGGGAGGAAGGGAGAGGGGTGGGAAACACGCCTGGCCTCGCTGGGGCCCCCTCTCCCTGCCCCACCTCGGGGCCCCTGGGCTGCACCCTCGCCACCCCTCCCCCCAAGACAGACGTCATGTCTGGTTCACGTCATGTCCAGAATCGATCCTGCCAGGCGAGCCAGCGAAGGCATGATCTCTACTTCCCACTGACATTTCCAAATGAATATTCACTCGTCGCCATCGCAGCCGCTTGTTTTCTGTCTGGCCTGATGCACGGCACTCCTGGGAAGGAACGAGGCCCACGGGGGCGCTGATCAGCTCGCCTCGGCCCGAGCAGGCTCACAGCAAGGCTCCGGCTCCTCCCGGGTCGTGCGTGTCAGCCGGAGGGGACGGAGAGGCTCCCCTTCTGAGGCCGCGGGGGCCTGCGGAGCTGTCCCACACGGGACATCCTGCCCGGGGCTGTCTTCAGATCCTTGAACTCAGCCCTCTCCAGCTCAGGTCTCACCCTTCTCGGTGGCTCAGAAAGGGTCATTTTTCCTTCTCCCTCTCCACTGCCAGACACAGACCCAGGCGGCCCTGCCCAGGGTCATCGGTCCCCTGCTGGGTCCAGCTGACCATCCATGCCGGTTCTCCTCTTTCCTCACTTTGGTAGTCAGCAGCCCCTTCACCTCCTTTTCCCTCCACTTGTGAGAGCCAAGCAGCCCTGCTCTCGGAGCCCCTGCCCCGCCCTCCGCTCCAGCCCCGCCCACCGCTCCAGCCCCGCCCTCCGCTCCTGCCACGCCCTCAGCTCCTGCCCTGCCCACCGCTCTGGCCCAGGCAGAAGCAGCTGCCTACAATACAAAACCATGGGGCAGTCACACAAACAGGACACAAGGTGTTCGGGTGGGGAGGGGATGACCCCACTTACAAAAAACGCACATAAACGCTACTTCTTGACCCTGTTTTTTTTTTTTTATTCTAATTTATTTTATTTATTTGAAAGCAGAGAAAGAAAGAGAGAGAGAGAGCTCTCCTCTCCACTGGTTCACTCTCCAAATGCCCACAACATCCAGGGTTGGACCAGGCCAAAGGCAGGAACTCAAACCGGGTCTCTCACATGGGTGGCAGGGACCCAAGGCCCCAAGCCATCACCTGCTGCCTCCCAGCATGCACCTCAGCAGGAGCCCAGACAGGAGAGTGAGCGGGACCCCAAAACCTAGGCATGACACGAGATGTGGGCATCCCAAGTGCAAACTGTGGAGCCAAATGTCCTTTACCCCTATTTGATTTTTAAAATTTTTATTTTATTTTGGAAGAGTTAGCACAGAGAGAGGAAGAGACAGAGAGAGGTCTTCCATCCGCTGGTTCACTCCCCAGTTGGCCACAACGGCCGGAGCTGAGCTGATCTGAAGCCAGGAGCCAGGAGTTTCTTTCCAGTCTCCTGGTGCAGGGGCCCAAGCACTTAGCCTATCTTCCAGACCATTAGCAGGGAATGGATCAGCGGTGGAGCAGCCGGGACTCAAACCAGAGCCCATATTGGATGCCAGTGCTACAGGCCCCTTGTGCCACAGAGCCGGCCCTTTCCACTCCAGGGTTAAACCACTGCCGCAGTAAGCATTCGGTGAGCACCTACTAGCTGCCTGGCGCTGTTCTTGGCAATGGAGATCCAACAGTGAACAAAACAAAGACCCTGCCCTCAGGAATTCTAAACAGGAGAGTGACAGACAATATGACAAAGCTGAGACATTAGCCAGTTATACCTAACATACACATATACCTAGAAATGAGTTACCCAGCATTAGAGGGAATGAAATCCTATGGAGGAAAGGAAAACCAAGCAGGCTGAGGGAAGCTGGGCGCCCCGGAGGCCTATGTCTGCAGGAGAAGGCCCACAGAGCAGGGCGGCGCCTGGGCTAAGGCCCTGGGGTGGGGGCATCCTGACAGCAGGTGTCTGGAGAGAAGAGGACACAGGAACATAAAGGGAAGTGCAAGGAGCTGAGGCCAGGGACGTCACGGGGACCCAGTCACGAGGCCCAGGACAAGGACTCGGCTTTGGCTCCGGTGAGGCAGGAGCAGGGGAGGCCCTTATGGAAGCTGGATTCCAGCAGGATGCGGTGGCCATGCAGACCAGAGGAGCGGCCGCTGTGCACGGGCCCGGGGAGAGAAGCCAGGCCCAACGTGGACATCTGTGAGAATCAGTGCTTCTGGAAGGAGGGCTTTTTCCTGATATTGGAACCTACACGTCGTTTACTTGGAATGCTGTGATGTCAAGGTTTGCCTGGGGGTCACTTGTCAGCCGTAGCTTTTCTGATATTCTGGATCCCAGAAAACACGCCAAGTCACTCTCCTCAACCAGCCTGGTCCCTGCCCCTTGCTGTTTCCATATCCTCAGGCTCAGGAAACGTAGGTGCTCACAGTTAAGGGAACGGAGTAACAGGACGACTGGGAAGACAGCCCCGCAGCTCCAGGCTGACTCCACCACCTGCCAGCTGTGTCACCCTGGGTAACTCGCTTCACCTCTCTGTGCCTCTGTCTTCTCACCTGCAACAGGAGGGTAGCAGCCCCTTTGCGGCTACCTGGCCAGGTTTTAATGAGGACTCCCACGGCCGCTAAGGAGAAGGCTGTTGGAGCGGTGCCTGGGGCACAGGGCCTGTGGTCACGCTGGCGCCTACTTGGGGGAAGATGAATGGTGCTCCCCCAAGTGCAGCTCTCTCGGGCAGTTCCATCAACCTGCAGTTGGCAAGGCCTGAATGCCTGGAAGAAATGGGAGCTGTGCAAGCTGCCAGGGGAGGTGGCCAGGAAAAACGCAGGAGCTCAGACTGCAGGCAGAGCCACAGAAAAAAATAAATAATAAATAAATAAGAAAGTGTCGCTGCTGGGAAGGGCTTCCAGGAAGGTGGCCCCGAGTGTTGCATCCAGACAGGAAAACCAGCAGGCCTGGCCATTTTGGCAAAATGCCTGCGCAGCCGCCGCCGGCCTTGGGCTACCTCTACTGGCGTGCATCCCGAGGAGCCACGGGGCTGGCATTTTGTTTTTAAGTTCTGTGTTTGCCAAACACCATTCAGAGGGATGCATTTGGACAGTGTGCTGCAGTTGGTCATTTCTCTGATGATTCTTTAAAAAACTATAACCTTCAGCCCAGAAACTCACCAAGCACCTTTGTCAATTTCAGTTCAGATCCAAAGAACCCTGCAGGTGCTTCAAAAAGTTCATGGAAAGGGAAATTAAGTGATAAGTTGAGGGTGGCACTGAGGTGCAGTGGGGAACATAGGCGTCCCATATGAGTGCTGGTTCAAGTCCTGGTTGCTCCTGCTCCGATCCAGCTCCCTGCTAATGCACCTGGGAAAGCAGAGGAAGATGGCTCTAGTCCTTGGCCCCTGCACCCACGTGGGAGACCGGATGAAGCTCTTGGTTCCTGGCTTTGGCCTGGCCTAGCTCTGGTTGTTGCAGCCCTTTAGAGGAGTGAACTAACATATGGAAGATCTCTCTCTCTTTTCCTTTCTCCCTCCCTCTGTAACTCTGCCTTTCAAACAAATGAATCTTTAAAAAAGATAAGTTTATCTTGGTGCAAAAATTTTTTGAAACACAAAAGCGCTTTCTGCATAATCTGCATTTTCCACCAACTTTCTAAAGAGTCCTCATACACATGGATTTCGGGTGTTTTTTTTTCTTTTTTTTTGCACCAAAATAAACTTATCTTTTAATTCCATTTTCTACAAACTGTTTGGGGTACCCTTATATTATCAGAGAATTCACTGGATCAAGAAAACAGCTATATTCAATGCATTGCATTCTTTAAAATTTCTTTTTATGTAATTAATTATTTTGCTAGCAAGGTTGAAGCCTTAAAAAAAATTGGCACAATGCTCGAAGCTGATGCTTGGCATGTAATGATGGAGTGTATTCTGAAAATATTTGTAAGGTTCTCCTCTGTATTCACATACACAGGCACACACACAGAGCTTGTCCTGAATTCAGCATTGCTGGAACCCGTAATGGAAGTCTAACATTATTTTCCAATTTAGCTCATTTACTTCGAAGAAATTTGACTCCAGTTCGGAGACCTAATCAATCCCACTGGTAGTCTCCAAGGTTTACACAAACAGCATTTTCTCAATGGCAGCATCTTTTTTTTTTTTTTTCCAAAAAAAGAGATCTGCTTATTTATTTGAAAGGCAAAGTTACAGGGAGAGAGACAGAGGGAGAGACAGAGAGATCTTCTGACTGCTGGTTCACACCCCAAATGGCCACAACGGCTGGGGCTGGGCCAGACCGAAGTCAGGAACTTGACTCCATCTGGGTTTCCCATGTGAGTACAGGCACCCAAGTACTTGAGCCATCTTCCACTACTTTTCCCAGGCGTATTAGCAGGGGGCTGGATCATAAGTGGAGCAGTGGGGACTTGATCCAGCACCTATAAGGGATGCCAGCGTCTTGGGTGGTGGCTTAACCAGCTGAACTACAACACTGGTCCCAACGGCAGCATCTTTAACCGGCCTCACTCACATCCAAGAACTGGTGCACAGTCTACCAGTCATTCCTCACAACCAAGAGCCAAATAGTAGACTTGATCCCGTGCAGGAGTCGAAGCTGCCATCCTCACGAGGTTGCTAGGTTGCCCCTTCACAAAGAAGTCTCAGGGCTGCCTTCTCCGTCTCCTTGGCAAGCAAAACCCAGCTGCACCCAGGGCCCTCCCCAAAAGGTGAGCATTTGGATCCTTTGGGAATGCAAGGGCTCCATGAAGATGGGTGTTTTCAAGCCCAGTGGGGTGACCCATTACTAATTTCTCTCATGGGAGGCAGGGCATGGAGCTTTGTCAGAAGAGATAAAAGCACAGGCTGTAGAATGAATTTCACATGATTTAGGTCCAACACTATTTAAGGCACTGGGGGACGGTGGCTTGGCCTCCCTGCCGAGGACTTGCTGCACCTCAAGGAAGATAGGCGGAGACACAAATCCACCTGTTATAGGGGCCTTAGGCACCGTGTCCAGTAACGCCAACAGAAACAAAGCAAAACCACAGTCGTGAGGCTCAAGTGTGGTTTGCAGATGGCCCTGTGGCCTCTGTGGCCAGCAGCCACAGGGTGGTGTGGCAGGCCAGGGACCTGTCCACACATGGACTCCAAGAAGCACGAATGGGGTCTGTGTGCCTGAGAGTTCACTTAGCCCATGAGCCCAGTGACTGGTGCCTGTGCCCGGGAGAAATGATGCTCCTTTGCAGGACTTTTGCTTTCTGGCTTGTAGGGTTAGGCCCAACCTCAGCTCTCGGAAAGGAGAAAGACGTGACACAAACACCTTTCTTATCTAGTTAGTATTTGAAAGATCTTCCATCTGCTGGTTCACTCCCCAAGTGCCCCCAAGAGCTAGTGGCTGGGCCAATGGAAGCCAGGAGCCTGGGACTCAAAGCAGGTCTCCCATGTGTGTGGCAGGGACTCAGCCACTTGAGCCATTAGCATTGCCTCCCAGGGTGTGCATTAGCAGGAAGCTGGCCCAGGAGAGGAGCCAAGACTTGAAGCAGGCACTCTGCTAGGGGATGTGTGTGTGTGTCAAGCTGCATCTTAAGTGCTGTGCCAAACTCCCTGCCCACAAATCCCTCTCTGCAGGTTTAACAGTGCTTACAGTTTTGTGCTACTCTGCCATGGAAAATGCGAACCTCTCCTCATAGCACACCCTCACCTTCCAGCAGAAAACCCTTGTCTTTACAACACCCAGTGAGAACTGCGGCGGAAATAGCAACATCAGCACGCGGCAACAGCCCACGACAGATCCAACACGTGCGTCACGGGACCGAACCTCACAACCCCCAAATCTCTCATTCGAAATTCTGCAGGGCTTTCCACCCCCTGGTGAAAAGCCTTGCTTTCTATAGTCGATGATAAAAATATAATTTTATATTTTGTTTCCCAAGCAGAAAAACTCCTCTGACTGTTAAATATCCTATCCCAAGCCTTCGCGGTCCTCTCCTCCCTCCCCTGAGTGCTTGATACACCTGCCTGAGGGTCACCAGCCCCCTGAGAGTCGCTGCTCTCCGAGACCACTCTGGGGAAAATGGTGCTTGTGTGAGCTTCCCTGGCCCCTCACAGAACCACAAGGCCTGTTCCCGATGTCCATGCTCCAACACCCAACACCCAACATGGCTGGGAGAAATCCCAGCCTACTGCATGCTCTCGGAAAGGCAAGCTGGGTTTTAAGCAGCCTGGAGAATGCCAGGGTCCCCAAGCACTAAGCCTCCATCCCCTGGCAACAATCACTCAGATGCAATTTAGTTAATTCCCTTCCACACCATCTCAGCGTGCATGAGTCCAGCGGATGAAGGACCCCGGCCGGGATCATTCCTTGTCACACAAAGGCCATGGAGAACCGGGCGTGAGATTTGCTCTCTGCCACGGGCAAGGTGGTGCCCCCTCTCACTCCTTCCCGCAGGCTCTGTTCTAGGATGATCCGAAGTGGCTCTCAGGAAGTCCAGCATCTCTCCCCTGACACAAAGACATAAATCACTACGTGTTCGGCGCTTTCTTTGTGGTATTGATTTTTCTGAGAACGAAGGCAGATGGTTCGGATACGGCATCATCTAATATTCCCCCAGCTTGATTTATAGATTGCTTTGTGCATTACCTGAACATAAACGAGTCTTGCATCATTTCCTGCACACTTGTCAAATTAAGGTAAGATATTCTTGTTGACCTTTAAACCTATGAAAAAATGAGTAAATGCGTCGGAGACATTTTCCAGCGAGCATTAAAATGAGCGGGGCCCTCGGATGCCAATTAGGAGGATGTAATTATAAAGGGGATTGTCATCTGTGCTGTGCGTAATGATTTAATTTTAGTGTCAACACGTTCATTCAACGGAGGGGAAGAAAATAAGAAAATAAGCTAGTTACGAATCATCTCGCAAAAGAGACAAGAACAGTTTGGCACCATTTGTTCCCTAATTTACCAAAATGGAAGAAGCCGGGGGAACCTGGCACCCTGGCCTTCCAGAAGTGGGGGCCACTTCCTGAGAGGTGCAGAAAGCAGCAGCCCTGGCCAGAACCAAAATAGAGACGAGGTGGCCGTGTGCGATGTTACCAAACAGAGCCCGCGCCAGCCGCCGTCTGCGCGAGGGTGTGAACTGGATCTGACTTCAGCAGGGGAGGAAGTTCCGTCTGGGGGCTGCACAAAGCCTTTCTCCTCTGCGGTTTCTCCTGCAAGCCAGGTGCAGACGAAGTGAAAGGGTCCCTGGGTGAGGGCACCTGCGGCTGACGGCTGTGAGCCAGGACACAGCCGGGGGTGGGGGGGGGAGATGCACGCTCACCCTCTGCAAACCCAGTGATTCAAGGTGAGAGGATGCTGGCTGCACCCACCAGGGCTACCTCAGTGTGCCCAGTCCTAGGTGTACACAAACCTGTGACACACACCTGTGACCATGTACCAGTGACCACTCACCTGTGGCCATGCACCTGTGACCATACACTTGTGATTGCACACCTGTGGCCATGTACCTATGACCATACTTCTGTGACCACTCATCTGTGACCACATACCTGTCACCACAGGCCTGTGACCACGCACATGTAACCACACACCTGTGCCCAGGCACCTGTGACCATGTACCTGTCACACAGGCCTGTGGCCACATACATATAACCACACACCTGCAACTTGTAACCACACATCACCTAGCCTACCATACTGGCTTTGGCATTTCCAGGGTCCCTTTCAGAAAAATATCACTTAACAATCAACTTCTTAATAGACCATCTTCAAGTCTAACTTCCAACCAAGTCTATCTAATCTTAAATAAAAGGGATTCCCTAGGCCATGCCAGCTGCCTGGCCCCCACATGTCTTGATAGCGCCAATGCCCCTCTCCTCTTCCCTGCCTCCCTCCTCCTCCCCAGTGCCCAGTCCCCTCACAGCCAGCTTCTGTCTCCCAGGCCCCTCTCTTCTCTGCTGCTCTGCTCTGGGGAGCCCAGCCCCTCTCCCTTCCCAGACCAGCGGGATTCGCCTTCTGCCATCTCATCACCTGGACCCTGGGAGCACCAGGCCAACACAGCTCTCCTCCCAAGGCTAGAAGGGGATGATACAGGAGCCTCATCTGTCAGTGGCCGTCTCCCTGCCACACCCACCTGCAGGGTGGCCGGGAAGGAGTCACTGTGCTGGAGGGGGGAAATGAACCCTCCCCCTGGGTGCCCCTCGGCGTCCCCAGTCACACAGGGCGTGAACTGCTCAGGCCCACCTCCAGCGCCCCCGCTCCAGTCAATCAACGTGGCTTCCATAGCCACTCCTGTCCTGCAGCCCTATGGCTTCACCTGCTCTGCTGTGATTCCTAAGAGAATGGGGGGGGGGGGTACGGCAGCACCTGGCACCCCATCCAGGAGGCCAGGACCCGGCCTTTCAGCAGCCAGCGGCCTCTGCCCAGGCCTGCGGATGTCACTTGTCCACCCCAGTCTAACCCCATCTGCAGCCTCCCCAGCCCCAGGCAGGCCGCTGGGAGCCCTGCTCACTTTGCTGAATGCTTACTGAGGACCAATTGAGTGCAAGATCAGGTCCCTCAAACCCGCGCTGGATCAGGGAACCGCCGGAGCACCTTCCAGAGGGCCGGTCACCCCCAGGGCTGCGGAGGAAGCAGGTCTCAAGGGGCCCTGCTGTGGGGCCGGCAGCTCCAGCCTCACCCTGGTGCAGCTGCGAGAGGCTGTAGGACATGGCTCCAGAAAAGCGGGTTTTTTTGTTGTTTAGTTTTGCAGGTCCTTAAAGCATCCTGCCCACACAGTACTTCCAATTCAGTGCCTAATGCAATCTATTTGCCCTTTTTCTCTATTTTCTCACCCATCTGTCTTATGATCAATGAAACCAGGGGCGAGCAAAATATAGTCCTCGAGTCAAACCTTCTGTAAATAAGGGTTTTCCTGGAACACAGGCCTGTTCGCCCCCTGTTCGTCCCGCTCTCGTATGACAATGGAGTCATTTCAGCAGAGACCTTTTGGCTCCCAAAACCTAAAGTGTTCACCATCTGATCCTTTAAGAAAAAGTCAGCTGACCTCCGACCTAAACTACGCACACAATTTACTTCTAAATCGTCTTTTGGGATGTCAATAAGCATTGGACACAATCACTCGAAGAAATAATGAAAATCCAAGAAGCTTGGGATAAACCATATAGATTTCCAATGCCCAATCCATACATCTCTTTAAGTTATACAAGCACACGGGAATACTTCCTCACAGGAGCGAACTTCAAATGATGCAATTAAAGAGACAACTCCCGAGAATGTCACTCCAACCCCACCCACAGCCATCCCTGGACATCACTCCAACCCCACCCACAGCCATCCCTGGACATCACTCCAAGCCTGCCCACAGCCATCCTGGATGTCACTCCAACCCCACCTACTGCCACGCCTGGACGTCACTCCAACCCCGCCCACTGCCATTCTGAACATCACTCCAACCCCGCCCACTGCCACGCCTGGACGTCACTCCAAGCACGCCCACTGCCATCCCTGGACGTCACTCCAACCCCATCCACTGCCATCCTCGGCACAATTCCTTCCAGATGTCCCTCTGTGCACCTGCAAACCCATCAACAGGAGACTGACTACATGGGGGCTGTCTGTGTAGCTGTCTCTTAGCCACACATGGTATCTATGAGAGGCTGTTCTCCAGCTTGTTTCTTCCACTTCACAATGCCTTTTGGACATCTTTCCCAGGCAGTACCTATTGACCTACCTCATACTTTTTAGCTGTCTAGAATATTCCAAGGTGTGGGTGCTGCAAACTCTGATCTGAGACACGCACACATTTGTAGCAACTGCTGAGCCTGGCAGATGAGCACTTCTCCCAGGAAAGGGGTCCACTGTCTACAGGTCCACGGGAAATGGACCTTTCTATGGATGGAATGCGGGCCCCACCCGTGGAACATCCCATCTGTTGGAAGTCCCACGCGTCCCGGGATCTCCATCTCCAACGTGGCCCTCAGCCTCTCCCGGCAGGGTCCCTAAGACCCACGCCACCAAATACTCCATCCACAGAATCCATTTGAAAGGAGAATCACTGTGAATATAAATGACTTTCTCAGAAGCTTGACTTTTAAAAAAGGAAGATGGATCTGGCCCTTGCAAATAAAAAACAGATTGAGAAGCTGAGCTTCGTGGAGTGACTTAAACAGGCATTCAGAGTTGGCACCCGCTGGGAACACTGCAGCACAGGCGGGCGTTCGGAACAGGCAGAGCCGGAGCTTGGCTCAAGTGCATTCTCCGTGCCCCCCGCCCCCACCCAACCTTTTCATCGCCTCCTCTTCCCCTCCTGCCTCCCTCCTGCTCCTCCACCTTCACTTCAGCCCTTTGCATCACAACCTACTCTGCTGGCCCGTGTGCGGGGCTGGGAGCCCAGAGCCCCCATTGGCAGGCCCCGAGCAAGGGACCACGGCACACTGCTCTGCTCTGCACAGTGGAAGACTCCTGCAAGTGACTTGGGGGTGGGGGAGGGGAGGGCACTCCCAGGCCAAGCCTGATGGGAGGTTGTAAGCAGGAGGGTGACGAATGAAATTTTCTTCTTAAAAAGACCACTCTGGGGCCAGCACTGTGATGTCACAGGCATCCCATATCAGATTACAGGCTCAAGTCCCAGCTGCTCTGCTCCCAATCCCACTCCCCACTAATGCACCTGGGAAAGCAGTGGAAGATGGCCCTGTGCCCAACTCAAGTGGTTAGGTCCCCATCACCCATGTGGGAGACCTGGGTTGAGTCCATGGCTCCTGACCTTGGCCTAGTCCAGACCTCAGTTATTGTAGGCATTTGGAGAGTGAACCAGTGGATGGGAGTTCTTCCTGTCTGTCTCTCTTTCTCTCTCTGTCTCTTTGCCTTTCAAATAAAATAAACAAAAATTTTAAAAATAAACTTTATCATCACTATGTATATATAAGAAAAAAACAAGGCATTTCCAAAAATACGTAGAGAATGGAATTGAAAGCGTGAGTTTCTGGGGCCAGTGTTGTAGCACAGTGGGTTAAGTTGCCACCTATGATGCCAGCATCCCATATCGGAACACCAGGTCGAGTCCTAGCTGTTCCACTTCCACCAGCTCCTCTCAAATGTGCCTGTTGGAAAGCAGCAGCCAGTAGCCCAAGTACTCGGGCCCCTGCCACCCACATGGGAGACCCAGATGGACTGTCAGCTTCCAGGCTTCAGCCACACTCAGCCCCGACCACAGTGCAGCCATTTGGGGAGTGAGCCAGCATATGGAAGATCCCTCTCTCTCTCTCTCTCTGTCACTCTGCCTTTCAAATAAATAAAAAAGATATGAGTTTCTTTTGGTGCAAACATTGTTTGAATGCATGCATAGTTTTCATTTACATATTTTTCAGGTATTATGAAAAAAGTAATTTTGCACCAAAATAGACTCATATTTTTATTCCATTTCTCCACAAACTTTTTAAGTCCCCTTGCAGTGTATGTAGGGTTTTGGTCCTATTTCAGGCGTCTCCAGGCCACTACACACACAGGGGCCAGGCCGCCAGCAGCACACCGCTCTGTGCCCCTACAGGAGACAGGGCTGCCAGACCTGGTCCTGAGCTCACCACGGAAAGGAAGGGGGGTGGGTGGAGCTGAGGCAGTTAAGCTGGGTGGGTGGGAACAGAATTTTTTTTTTTTTTTTGACAGGCAGAGTGGACAGTGAGAGAGAGAGAGACAGAGAGAAAGGTCTTCCTTTGCCATTGGTTCACCCTCCAATGGCCGCCGCAGCCGGTGCACCGCGCTGATCCGATGGCAGGAGCCAGGTGCTTCTCCTGGTCTCCCATGGGGTGCAGGGCCCAAGTACTTGGGCCATCCTCCACTGCACTCCCGGGCCACAGCAGAGAGCTGGCCTGGAAGAGGGGCAACCGGGACAGAATCCGGCGCCCCAACCAGGACTAGAACCCAGTGTGCCGGTGCCACAAGGCGAAGGATTAGCCTAGTGAGCCACGGCGCCGGCCAGAACAGAACTTTCAAGCTTGAAAAAGTGGCTGTCAAAGGAAAAAGACTTCTGGATCAAGAATGCAATAGGCACTATTCGTTTAATCCCTTCCCCTCCCAAATTCCCATGGAAAGAATCAAATAAGTATAAAAAGGGGGCGTGGGGTGGGGCCCGTCTTATAAGGGCCAGCTGACCTGGGCGCAGCCACAGACACAGCCAGGAACATGGATGGCAGCCAGGGGGGTCTCGCAGAGCCCAGCGGCCCCACCTGGAGGCTGGCGGAGGCCAGGAGGCCAGGAGGCCCAGCCCCCGCAGGCCCAAGGCACACCATGGCAGGGCTTCAGGAGCCCCGCGCCAACAGGTAGGGCGAACATAGGAGGCCTGACAAAGCCCCACCAGAGGACCGCACACCTTCCAAGTGGACAAAGTGTGCACACCAAAGTGAGACCATCAAGGACTGGATGAACACAGTCTGGCACCCGGCCTCACATCGTCATGCTCAGAAAGCACAGTGCGATTTTCTCAATCACTCTTATTTAGGAATGTGATTTTATATTAGACTGCAGATGAGAAAATTCTCGATAGAAGTTATTACCTGGGGCCAGCATTGTGGCGTAGCGGGTTAAGCCACCACCTGCATCACCAGCATCCCATATGAGCTCCAGCTGGAGTTCTGGTTGGTCCAGTTCCAAGCCAGCTCCCTGCTAATGGCCTGCAAAAGCAGCGGGAGATGGCCAAGTGCTTTGGCCCCTGCACCCACTTCGGCCTGGCCCAGAGAGTGAACCAGTAGAAGGAAGGTCTCTTCCTCATTGTCTCTCCCTCTCTCTCTCTGGCTTTGCCTTTCAAATGAATACAAATAAACCTTTAAGAAAAAAAAGAAGTCATTACCTAACCATGATGCAATAAAAATAGAATCTAATAACATCTAATAACAATAATGAGATAGAGAGACAGGGAGGGAGACAGAACAATTCTTTTTTTAATGTTGGCTATAGCATTGTTTTTCTTAGAAAAAAAGCATGGAAAAAAAACACCAAATTTCCAGTAGTGGAAGAATGTTTAAATAAATTACTAAATAAATGTTTCTATGAATAACCCCAAACTCTGGAATCTGATGCAATTGTTAAAACAATCACCCCATTCATCTAATCTGGAGTTCTAGAACAGAACGAAACACTGGTTAAAAATCAATCAACCGAGAAGATAATGGCTAAGAATATTCCAGAATTAAAGAAATACATGATTCCTTACACTGAAAATATACACAAAGTGCTAAATCAACTCACTCATCTTGGTAAAACTCCAGAACACCAAAAACAAAGGGAAAAATCTTAGTGTGTCGAGAAGAAAGATAGATGCCTACCAACAGACAGATAGAAGGTATTTTAGCATCAAAAGATGCCCAGGAGAGAGTGCAGTAATCTTATTTTTAAAGTGCTACAAGAAGGTAAAGGTCATCCTATTCAATTATTTAGCAATGGGAGAGAAAGAAAGGCATTTTCAAAACTGAGAGGTCTTGCCACTCAAATTGGAAGCATTATTGAAGGGTTCATTTTGGCAAGAAGAAAAATCAGCTCAGAGGGAAAGAGTCGGATTTTAAAAAGGCAAGAATGTGGGTATAATTGATTAGTAAAGCTAATTAACTATTGGCTGCAAGTATACATGCTTTTTTTGATTAAGGTGGAAAAAATTCTCAACTGTCAGAATAAGAAAGACAGGAGAAAGAGCAGCGTTCTGGTGGGCTAAGGTCCTTGCTTGTTTTAGAGAATGGCAGAGATAATAAGTTCAGATTTGCTAAAAAAAATGTGTAAATACCTATGTTAATATTTTAAGAGTATTAAATAAAATAATAGAAGAAACGTGATTTTCAAATCAGCAAAGAAAAAAGAAAAAAATGGTGTCAGTTGGACCGAGTACAACTCAGGAGAGTGTGGGGCTGGCATGGCCATGCAGCAGGTGTAGCCACTGCTGGCATCGCTGGCATGCCCCATCGCAGTGCAGGATCGAGTCCATAGCTCTGCTTCTGATCCAGTTTCCTGCTGATGTCCTGGAGGGCAGTGGAAGACGGTCCAAGTGCTCGGGCCCCTGCCGCCCATGGGAGAGACCTGGATGGACTTCCTGGCTCCTGGCTTCTAGTTCCAGCCTGACCCAGACCTGGCCCTTGGAGGCCATTTCAGGAGTGAACCAGCAGATGGAAGATCTCTCTCACTCTCTCTCTCTCTCTCTGTCTCTTCCTCTATCTCACCTCACCTCTCTCCTCTCTCACTCTGCCTTTCAAATAAACAAGTCAATCTTGAAAATAATCATGGCCATGCTAATATTTAGTAATAATAAAATTAAAACAAGGAATGGTAAATGGAGGTCACAAATAAGGTGATAGAAACAAGCCCGAAATACAAGTGATGACAAAAATACGAAAGGATTGAGCTCACCTTGCTGATCGCTCACTCTAGGCCAAGAGATGATCTAAGCATTGTACAAGTACTGGCTTACTCAAAACAGGCCCAAGGGCCACGCACTATCATCCCATTTTACAGCTGGGATAACTGAGACTCTAGGGGTTAAGCAAGTCTCCGAATCCTGGCTCCTTAGTCTTTCCTCTACCCTATGTTCTTCAGAAATGGTACTTGGAGCCTTCTGCTTGCCACCAAGAGACAAAAACCCTCAATCGGAGTGGAAGAGCCTTGAAAGAACACAGACAGTCTGGAACAATGGATGGCAAGTGGAATGCCAGGAAGAGCCAAGGAACGCTGACACTGTGCTACTCTCATCAGAGAAAACGGATTCAAGGCAAAAAGCATAACAGGGCTGGTGCCGCGGCTCACTAGGCTAATCCTCTGCCTTGCGGCGCTGGCACACCGGGTTCTAGTCCCAGTCGGGGTGCCGGATTCTGTCCCGGTTGCCCCTCTTCCAGGCCAGCTCTCTGCTGTGGCCAGGGAGTGCAGTGGAGGATGGCCCAAGTCCTTGGGCCCTGCACCCCATGGGAGACCAGGAGAAGCACCTGGCTCCTGTCATCGGATCAGCGCTGTGCGCCGGCCGCAGTGCACCAGCCACGGCGGCCATTGGAGGGTGAACCAACGGCAAAAGGAAGACCTTTCTCTCTGTCTCTCTCTCTCACTGTCCACTCTGCCTGGGGGGGGGGGGGGGTGTAACAGAGGTAACAGGCACAACAGACTAAGAGAACAATCTAAAAAATATATATAACAGTTAGGAACTTGTGGGAATCTAACAACAGCGCCTGACAATACATAAAGCAGAAGATGGCACTCTGAAGATACAGAGAGAAAGCCAGCCTCAGATTCAGTTTCTCACCCAAAAGGGGTGGTGATTTCCCCACCAGTAAGCAAGCTGTTAACTCTGCAGGGGATCTAGCAGCATGTCCTCTATCTTAATTCATGTCCCACACCACCTACCTGGAGACAGCGCTAGGTCCTCAGGTTGAAGGCTGGGTCCCTAAGACTGTATCCCCACCCAACACACACACCCACGCACACATGCACACACGCACACACATGCACGCATGCACTTGCACTTCAGAAGCCAATTGCAAGCCCCAGGTGGTTTCATTTGTGCTACTGACCCTGCTACAAGCCAGGGTCCCAGAACTCCCTCCTCCAGTTTGATGTACTTGCTAGAACAGCTCGAGTGAGTCAGGGAAACACAGAGACTATGATGGAGGCTCAGCAGGAAGGGGCGCAGAGCTCCTGTGCCCTCCCCCGCTGCACTGCCCTCCAAGATTGCCCTCCTCTGTGCTCTCAGCCATCCACACGCTCCCCCCAAGACATCCTTCAAGGCGTTTGTGGAATTCACTGCAAAGGCGGGTGATGCAAGCACAGACAACCCTGTTGGAGTGTTGAAGGGACAAAAAGACAAAAAGGGAAACCCACCCAGGCTGGTCTGTCCAGATTCTTCTTGGCCCCCCTGGGGATGGGGGCAGGACCCCTTCTCAAATAGGGGTCTTCTGATCCACTATGAGTCATCATAGTCCAAGAATTTCTTCAAGGCCAGCTCCAAGACACAGAGGTGTTTGGGGTATATGGCTCGCTAGGGGAAGAGAAATTCTAGTTTGTATGGCCTGCTTTGAGGAGGGAGATGTGAGCCAGGAACTGTGGACAAACACCTCTTATGCAACCACAGGCCAGAATATCACAGGCCAGCACGAGGAAAGGAAACGACCGAGCAATAAAAAATTAGCAAGGCTGCAGGAGATTTGCAATGTATAATTTCAACGTTTGATTTTATATTTGCCCATGTATGGATATATGCATATACGTATACAGAAATAGATACATTCCTATAGCCAGCAAATAGAGAAGATACATTATGTTCAAGCACATGCAAAACATTTATAAAAACTAACGCATACCACACACCAGGTTACGATATATTACAAAGAACTAGTACATCGCATTCTCTAGCCACAAGACGCTTAAATTTATGGATGAATAAACTCCATATTTCATACATTCTAAGATGGACCTTTTTATATATCATCTCTGAAACCAGGATGCTTCTTAGAATTGATGGGATTTAGAGTTTAACTAGAAATACATTTTTTTCTTTCTTTGTGGTCCATAAATAGTGGTGTACATTACAACTCAGCAGCATTTTAGATTTTGTTGAAAAAGTAGTAGTTTTTGTTTTTTTAATGTAGGGGATACAGGGGCCGGCCTTGTGATGCAGCAAGTTAAGCTGCTGCCTGCCACCCCAGCGTCCCATATGAGTGTTGGGTTTGAATCCCGGCTGTTCCATGTCTGATTCAGCTCCCTGCTACTGTGCCTGGGAAAGCAGCAGAGAACGGTCCAAGCACTTGGGCCCCTGCCACCCACATGGGAGACTCAGATGGAGTTCCAGGCTCCTAGCTTCAGCCTGGCCCAGCCCTGGCCATTGCAGACATTTGGGGAGTATACCAACAAATGGAAGATCTCTCTCTCTCTCTCTCTCTCTCCCTAACTCTGCCTTTCAAATAAATAAATTTTTTTTACAATGTAGGGGACACATTGCTAATTAGATTATAAAGTTTTACTCTCCTGCATCAAAGAGCAACTTTACACTATTCAATTTTGATAATGACACTTTTTAAAAAGATTTATTTATTTATTTGCAAGTCAGAGCTACACAGAGAAAGGAGAAGCAGAGAGAGAGAGAGAGAGGTCTTCTATCCGATGGTTCACTCCCTAATTGGCCGCAACGGCTGGAGCTGCACCAGTCCAAAACCAGGAGCCAGAAGCTTCTTCTGGGTCTCCCACATGGGTGCAGGGGCCCAAGGACTTGGGCCATCCTCTACTGCTGTTCCAGGCCATAGCAGAGAGCTGGATGGGAAGTGGAGCAGCCGGGTCTCAAACCGGCGTCCATATGGGATGTTGGCGCTTCAGGCCAGGGCATTAACCTGCTGTACCATAGCGCGGCCCCTGATAATGACTCTTAATACAAGCCACAGCTTACAGATGTGACCAGAATTGAGCACAGAGGAAAATTTATCACTTAAGTGTTTTATTCTTTTTTAAAATATTTATTTATTTACAGAGAGGCAGAATTACAGCCAGAGAGAGGGAGACACAGAGATCCACTGGTTCACTCCCAAAATGGCTGCAACAGTCCAAGCTGGGCAGATCCGAAGCCAGGAGCCAGGAGCTTCCTTCAGGTCTCCTACACAAGTACAGGGGCCCAAGCACTTGGGCCATCTCCCACTGCTTTCCCAGGCCACCAACAGGGAGCTGGATCAGAAGTGGAGCAGCCAGGACATGAATGAGCGCCCATAAGGGATGCTGACTCCGCAGGTAGATACTACATCACAGCACCAGCCCCCAGACATTTTATCATAAAGAAAAAAGATAAGAAATGACCTGGACATTCAACTCAAAACTTAGATAAAGCACAAGTCTTAATAATGGATTAAGGGGTCGGCGTTGTGGCGCAGGGGGTAAAGTCGCTGCCTGCAGTGTCGGCATTCCATATGGGCGCCAGTTTGAGTCCCGGCTGCTCCACTTCTGATCCTGCTCTCTGCTGTGGCCTGGGAAAGCAGTAGAAGATGGCCCAAGTGCTTGGACCCCTGCACCCACGTGGGAGACCCAGAAGAAGCTCCTGGCTCCTGGCTTTGGATTGGTGCATCTCCGGCCATTGTGGCCATCTGAGGAATGAACCATCGGATGGAAGACTCCCTCCATCTCTCCTCTCTCTGTGTAACTCTAATTTTCAAATAAATAAATAAATCTTTTTAAAAAAGAAAAGAATAATGGGGAGACTAGGCCTGACACTGAGGCAGAAGCAATGTTTGCAAGTTCTGATGCACTCAAGCAGCATGGGGCTACTGTGAAAACAAACCAAAAAAAATCATTATTTTCGATAATTTTTGCTTTCTTAGAATATTATGTAAAAATCATAATCCACCCAAGAAAGGATTTACTGTGAGGGAGTCAGCTGATAAACAGAAAGACTAAAACCTGGGATAAGGATAGAACCTGATTTTACTGATTATTTATTATGTCAACCAAGTAGGATCTGAAGATCTCCATGGAATTTCTAGAAGTGAAAATACAGTGTTGAAATTTAAAACACATTGCTGGGGTTTAAGAACAGATTCATTAGTAAACTGCTGTGACCTGGATGAACGTGAGGCCATCGCCCAGAAGGCATGGAAAACACGAGACTGAAGTTACAAGGAAAAGAATAAAATGAGACAGCTAACATAACACTAAGGAGCATGGAGACTGGCAGAAAGGCATCCTGGGAACCGAAACGAAGTCAGAGCCTTGCCGATAACCTTCAATAATGACCATAGGGCAACAGTCTCTGGACCACCACGAGGAGCACCAATGACACAGAGCTGAACAGGTGCCGGCAGCTACGTTAAACACTTTACATATTTTAAAACTTGTTTAATTGGTAGCAACCCAAGAGTCTGGCAAAATCATCGTTATTGTCTCCACTACATAGCTGAGTTCTCAGAGGAGCAGTTTAAGTAATTTTCCCTAGCTATTGTGTGTTGGAGTCGAGGTCAAATCCAAGTAGCCATCTCCAGAGTCCACATACTACACCACCCTTCACGTGTGACTCACATTTCCTTTTTTTTTTTTTTAAGTTTTATTTATGGGCCGGCGCTGTAGCGTAGAGGGTGGGACCACCGTCTGCAGTGCCGGTGGAAGAGTGTGGAAAGAGGGCCCAGGTCCTTGGCCCCTGCACCCACATAGGAGACCTGGAAGAAACTCCTGGTCTCCTGGTCCCTGGCTTTGGATCGGCACAGCTCCGGCCGTTGCGGTCAGCTGGGGAGTGAACCAGCAGATGGAAGATCTCTCTCTCTCTCTCTCTTTCTCTCTCTCTGCCTCTCCTTCTCTCTCTGTGTAACTCTGCCTTTCAAATAAATAAATAAATAAATCTTTCTTTATTATTATTATTTAAATGACAGAGTAACAGAGAGGCAGAGATAGAGACAGAGAGACCGAGAGAAAGGTCCTCCATCCACTGGTTCACTCCCCTAATTGCCACAACGACCGGAGCTGAGCTTATCCGAAGCCAGGAGCCAGGAGCCAGGAGCTTCCTCCGGGTCTCCCACGCGAGTGCAGGGGCCCAAGGGCTTGGGGCATCTTCCACTGCTTTCCCAGGCCACAGCAGAGAGCTGGATTGGAAGAGGGGCAGCCGGGACTCGAACCAGTGCCCACATGAGATGCCAGCATTGCAGGCAGAGGATTAACCCATTGTGCCACAGTGCTGGCCCTCCCCCCATTTTTTTTTAAATTAGGAAGTTTGTAAACACTATGGGAATAAAATCAGACAGCAAAAGACAGAAGATGTGAGTATGGTCAGAATTAAATGCAGTAAGACCATTGTGTTGTTTTGGAGGAGGGCAGATGTTTGTTTTTAAATCAAGAGTGTATATTAACAACATAAAGGTAATTGTTGAAGTATAACAAATGCAATGTACAACGTCCAAACCAGTACAAAGAGTAAAAAAGAATAAAGTACAACCAATTCTTTAGAAAACAGGATTTTTTTCAAAGAAACAGTGAAAAACAAAGGAAGTAGGAAATAGAAAACACAAAATAAAACATTTAAAAGAAAGAAAGCAAATACACCACGAATCTTGAAAAAATGAAAACATTATACTTGCTATGACAGACACTCTGAAACATCATGATGCAGAAATGTTGAAAGTAAAGACATGCTAAAAATATATTCCAGGCAAATAAGTTGTTTTTACAATTTTACTATAAAGCAAAAATAGAATTTAAGGCAAAAAAAGCATTGATGGGGATTGGAAAAGTTATTACACAAAGAAAAAGAAAATAGTTCACTAGGAAGATAAAATAGCCTTGAACTTGTATGCACCTAATAACATTGTTTTACAAAAATATAACATCAAAGTTGATAAAAGACCATAGACAAATTCATAGCCACATTAGGAGATTTTAATACATCTCACTCTGATATTGACAAGCAGCCAGAAAACATTAAAGACATTGAAGAAACAAACAATATAATCAATAAGACTGACCTAATATAGACACAGACAAACACACAAACTCAACAGTTAGAAGATATATATTATTTTAAACATAATGGAGCAAACGATGACCATATACTATTCAGGACACAAAGCAATTCTCAACTAAAACAATCAATAGCAGGCAAACCAAATTCTCTGACTACAATGCAATAAAATTAGAAATTAATTTTTACAAAAGCAGGAAAAAATGCCCTTGAAATGTTTGAGTCTGAATAATTCATGGGTCAAAGAATCAAAAGGATTCTGGGGTGGCTGTGGTGGCACAGCAGCTTGGCCACCACTCGGGACGCCCACGCCCCACGTCAGAGCACCGGATGAGAGTCCTGGTGGGACGCCCACGCCCCACGGCAGAGCACCGGGTGAGAGTCCTGGTGGGATGCCCACGCCCCACGTCAGAGCGCCTGGTGTGAGTCCTGGTGGGACGCCCACGCCCCACGTCAGAGCGCCGGGTGTGAGACCTGGTGGGACGCCCACGCCCCACGTCAGAGCGCCGGGTGTGAGTCCTAGCTACTCAGCTTCTGATCCAGCTTCCTGCTCATGTGCCTGATAAGCATGGATGGTGGCTCAAATGCTTTAGTTCCTACTGCCTACAAGGGAGACACAGATGGAGTTGCTGGCTCCTGCCTTCGGCCTGGCCTTACCCTGGCTATTATGGGCATTTGGGGAGTGAACAAGCAGATGGAAGATTTCTCTCTCTGTCACTCTGCCTTTCAAATAAATATGTCTTTTAAAAAGAACACTTATGTTTATTGAACAAGAGCTACAATGAAATAATTGTGTATACAAACAAGTAAAGATGTTAAGGCAGAAATGTATTACAGAAAGGCTTAATATTAGGATATCTATTAATATAATTTATTGCATCAATAGATCAAAAGAAAAAACCATGTTGATCTCCGTAGACAGATTAAATATATTTAGGGTGGGGAGAAGTCATCAATTATTTATAAACACTAGTAATACAGGATTCTTTTTAAATTAAAAATATCTTATCCCATAGATAGTATCATGATTAATGGAAAAATATTAAAGTCAGGAATAGAACAAAGAAAATCCACTACTCTTTAACATCATCCTGGGAACACTTGCCAATTCAATTAGAAATAAAAATTAAACAAAAAGCCTAAATAATGGGCCAGCGCTGCAGATTAAGGCCCTGGCCTGCAGCACCAGCATCCCACATGGGCGCCGGTTCTAGTCCCGGCTGCTCCTCTTCTGACCAGCTCTCTGCTATGGCCTGGGAAAGCAGTAGAGGATGGCCCAAGTCCTTGGGCTCCTGCACCCATGTGGGAGACCAGGAAGAAGCTCCTGACTCCTGGCTTTGGATCAGCTCAGCTCTGGCCATTAGGGGAGTGAACCAGGCAGATGGAAGACCTCTCTGTCTCTCTGGCTCCATCTCTCTCTGTAATTTTGTCTTTCAAATAAATAAAATAAATCTTAGATTTAGTGTGGGGAGCAATTCGGACTAGACTAAGTTACTGGAATTAAGATTTATTCTGTGCATCTGCTCTCCCACAATATGGCGCTGGGAGAGAAGAAAGCAGCTTCTGCACAGCTGCCTCCAGTTCAGCCAATAAACTGTAGGACTTGCTCCTGATTGGAGGAGAGCAGCGTGTTCGGCGTGTGGGCAGCCGAGTTAGGATTGGCGGAGGAGGACTATAAAGGAGGAGAGAGACGGCATGCACCAGGAACATCTAAGGGGAACATCTAAGGGGAACACCTGTGCAGCCCCCGAGAGAGCCGGCCGGCGGTGTGCCGCTCCCCTGCGGAAGTGGGGAAAGTGGCAGGGGGAACTGCCCTTCCACGGAGGTGGAAGGGATAGTAGCCAACCCGGGAAGAACCAGCAGCAAACCCGGGGAGGGCCGAGCAGACAAAAGAACAGCGCAGGGTCCTGTGTCGTTCCTCCACGAAGAGGGGGAGCGACATAATGGTGCCGTGACTCGGATATGAAGCCTAGGCAGGGTTCAGTGTCGTTCCTCCATGAAGAGGGGGAGCGACATAATGGTGCCGTGACTCGGATATGAAGCCTAGGCAGGGTTTAGTGTCGTTCCTCCACGAAGAGGGGGAGCGACAATTTAGGGGCCAGCGCTGTGGAGCAGTAGGTTAATGCCCTGCCCTGAAGCGCCAGTATCCCATAAGGGTGCCAGTTCTAGTCCTGGCTGCTCCTCTTCCAGTCTAGTTCTCTGCTATGGCTTGAGATAGCAGCAGAAGATAGCCCAAGTCCTTGGGCCCCTGCACCCATGTGGGAGACCCAGAAGAAACTCCTGGCTCCTGGCTTCAGATCGGCGCAGCTCTGGCCATTGCAGCCAATTGGATAGTGAACCATCAGATGGAAGACCTCTCTCTCTCTCTCTGCCTCTCCTTCTCTCTGTGTGTAACTCTGACTTTCAAATAAATAAATAAATCTTTAAAAAAAATAAATCTTAGATTTTAAAAAAAGAGCCTAAGTAAATAAAAAGCAGAAAGGAGTAAATCTTCATGACGTTAGCCTAGGGGAGGCCTTCTTATACACAGAGGCAAAAGTACAAGCAAACAAGAGGAAAAAAATTGAAAAATTGGACTTCAGGAAAATGAAAAACTTTTGTGCTACAAATGATACCATCAAGGAAATGATAAGAAACTCCCTACAACAGGAAAAAAAATATTTGCAAATCATATATCTAACCAAGAATGTGAATTCAGAATACAGAAAGCACTCTTTCTTAAAATAAAAGAAAAAAGTTATTTAACAGAGTTACAGACAGTGAGAGGGAGAGACAGAGAGAGAGAGGTCTTCGGCCGGCGCCGTGGCTCACTAGGCTAATCCTCCGCCTTGCGGCGCTGGCACACCGGGTTCTAGTCCTGGTCGGGGCGCCGGATTCTGTCCCGGTTGCCCCTCTTCCAGGCCAGCTCTCTGCTGTGGCCAGGGAGTGCAGTGGAGGATGGCCCAAGTGCTTGGGCCCTGCACCCCATGGGAGACCAGGATAAGTACCTGGCTCCTGCCATTGGATCAGCGCGGTGCGCCGGCCACAGCACACTGGCCGCGGCAGCCATTGGAGGGTGAACCAACGGCAAAAGGAAGACCTTTCTCTCTGTCTCTCTCTCTCTCACTGTCCACTCTGACTGTAAAAAAAAAAAAAAAAAAAAGAGAGAGAGAGAGAGAGGTCTTCTACCCACTGGTTCACTCCCCAAATGGCAGCAATAGCCAGCAATAGCCAGTGATCTAGAAGCTTCTTCCGGGTCTCCCACACATCTTCTGCTGCTTTCTCAGGTGCATTAGCAGGGAGCTGGATTGGAAGTGGAGCAGCTGGGACTCGAGCCAGCACCCATATGGGATGCTGGCACTGTAGGCAGAGACTTAACCTGCTGAGCCACAGTGCCGGCCCCATGGGCCTTCTTCCACTGCTTTCCCAGGCCATAGCAGAGAGCTGGATCAGAAGAGGAACAGCCAAGACTCAAACCAGCGCCCATATGGGATGCTGGCGGTGCCATAGGACTCAAGCCGCAGCACCAGCCTCAAGAAAGCACTTTTATAACTTATTTAGTATCAAGTGAAACAACCCAGTTAATTTATAGTGAGGGATCCGAACAGAGGTTCTCGAAAGATATCCCCTTGGCCAGTAACCACATGAAAAGATGCTCAGCATCATTAGTCATTAAGAAAATGATAATCAAAACTACAATGAGATACGAGTTCACACGCACTGGGATGACTCCAATCTGAAAGACAGACAGTAACAAGAATTAGCAGGGAAGTGAAGGAATGAAAACCCCATACACCGCTGGTAGGAATGTGAAACAGCGCAGCCACTTTGGGAAACACTCGGGCTGTCCCTCGAGAAGAAAACGTGGTTACCACGCGATGCAGCAAACGCCCCTCTGGTATTCAGGTATCATCAGAGAGAAATGAGAATGTATGTCCCCCTAGAACCGTGAACACGAGTGTGTACACACACGAGTGTGTATACAGTGTCTTTATTAGTGATAGTCAGAAGGTGTGAAGGACCCAAATGTCCATCAGCGGAGTAATGGGTAAAATAATAAATGTGGTATATCCAGATAGCCATAAACAGAAATAAAGTATTACAACATGAATGAGTCTTGAAATCATTATGCTAAGTTAAAAAAAAAAAAGACCACACATTGTCTGATTGGATTTACAGAAAACGCTCAGGCTAAGCAAATTTACAGCTCTAAGAATCCCTGCACGTCTGTAGCTCCAAAGCCCTCTAACCTGCTATGGCACACGGCGCCAGCAACTCTCGCCTCTCCTGCCTCAGCCATTCATTAATTCAGTCATTCAGTCATTCATTTGAAATGCGACAGAGAGAGACACGGAGTGGCTGGGGCCCACCTACTTGAGCCACACCTGCTGCCTGCCCAGGCAACATTAGGAGAGAGCTGGATCAGAAGTGGCCCAGCTGGGACTTGAACCAGCACCCCTGTATGGGATGATGGTGGCTTCTTAACATGCCACCCCACAATGCCAGCCCCCTACTGCTGCTTTTCCACACTCTATTTCCTCAGTTTCAAAAACACACAGGTATGCTGTGATTTCTCCCATCCTTAAAACAAACAAAACCTTTTGATCCCTCCTTGCCTCCCCTTTCCTTTGTTCTTGAGTTACCCCTATTCACAAAGTCTGGTTGATCTCCTTGCAGTCTCTCGTAGACTCACTGAAATCAGAACTTTGTTCGCACGACTCCACCAAGTCCACTTTTGCCTGCAACATTGCTGAATCCAACAATCGACTTACGTGAGCTGCCAGCAGTACCTTCTCCCCTTGGCTTCCAGGACATAACAGTCTCCTGGTGTCCTCCCACCCTGCTGGTCGCTTCTTGGGGCCTGTTTTCTTGGCCCCTCCTTATCTCCAAGCATTCTCAGTCTTCTTTCCTTTCCTATCCACACCTGCTCCTTACTGACTCCATTTGGTCTCATGGCTTTAAATTCCAGCTCCATGCTGACGACTCCCAGATGAGTGTTTCCAGCTCTATCCTCTCCAGACTTAGACACCCAAGTAGCTCTTTTTTTTTTTTTTAATTTTTTTGACAGGCAGAGTGGACAGTGAGAGAGAGACACACAGAGAGAAAGGTCTTCCTTTTTCCATTGGTTCACCCTTCAATGGCCACTGCAGCCGGCACACTGCGCAGATCCGAAGCCAGGAGCCAGGTGCCATCCTCCATTGCCTTCCCGGGCCACAGCAGAGAGCTGGACAGGAAGAGGGGCAACCGGGACAGAATCCAGCGCCCCGACCGGGACTAGAACCCGGTGTGCTGGTGCCGCAGGCGGAGGATTAGCCTAGTGAGCCGTGGTGCCGGCCCCAAGCAGCTCTTCAACACTGTAGGTGGCTGTGTCCTGACATCCTGAACACTGGGTGTCCTTAAGAGAACTTGTAGTCCACGCCCCGCCAATAGCTGTTCCATGGCTGCCTCTCATCTGGGGTGTGGGCAACTCCACCCTTCCAGCTACTCGGGCCACACCCTTTCCTTCCTCGCACCCAGACAGTCCATCTGGAAATCTCGTTGGCTCTGCCTTCTAAGTGATCTGGAGCTCAGCCCATTCTCTCACCTGCCCTGCCACCACGTTGGCTCAGAACCACAGTCTCTCCCTGGGTGGCTCCAGCCCTGCTGGCCCCTCAGCATGGCGACAGTCGAGCCAGGCTCCTTGCAAAATGTAAGCTTCATGGCCCATCCCTGTTCCAAGACCTCCAGAAGCTCCCCATCCCATTTGGAGCAAAGTCATATTCCTTACCCTGCCCTGCCAGGTCCAAATCTCTGGCCTCCCCTCCAGCCCCCTCACCCCGGGACCCCCTGCTCCTCTGCAGTTCTCGGTCCCATCTGAAGCCCCCTCCCTCACCTGGAGACATCTTTGTCTATGCCCGGATTTCACCACCTCGGCACTCAGCCCTGGAGGCTGCCCAGTCGCTGGTGTGAGGTTGCCCTGGCCTGCAGGGTGCTTGGCTGTGGCTCTAGTTTCTGCCCACTGGATGTCAGGAGTGCCCCTCTGGTCACGACTAGCACGCCGTCTCCAGACGCGGCCAAATTCCCCTGGGGGCACAATGGCCCACAGTGAGAACCACTAGCCTCCACCATCTTGTACCCCACCAATCTCAAGTCCCAGCTCTCGGTGAGGCCCACCACGACCACCTGTGTATCTTTCTGTTCTATAACAAAACACCAAAGGCTGTGGCCTAGCTGAAAAGGAGGGGGGGGGTGGTGGTGGCGTGAGTTGACTTTGCTGAAAGGCTCGGAGGCTGTAAGTCCAAGGCCAGACAGCCCCAAGGCTCAGGCCTCTGGCAAGGACCCTCCTGGCCACACCACAGCACGACACGGACAGCATCATGGCAGGTGCACCCGCGCGGGGCTACAGCAGCCAGAACAGCTCTGGGGCAAGGCTCACTCCTTTCACCACAACCCAGCCTTGCAGGAACCAATCAGAGGACTGCATTCATAGCTTCCGAGGGCAGCACCCCCAAGGACCTAACCTCCTAAGCCGCCTTCTTAAAGGTCCAGCCAACACAGCCACACCGAGGACCAAGCTCCCAGCACGTGAAACTCTGGGGTACTTGCTCACACCACTCCGCAAACTGTAGCAAAACCTACTTTGTTTCTCAACCCAACTCCTTCCCATCCCCCTTACTCTTAGTTTATCAAAGCAACTTCCAATGCGCCAACACCACATAATGTACCGATTAAGTACATCCAGTGCTCATCGTCGGCTCCCCCTGCTCGCACAAGAACTCCACACAGCTGGCATCCTTGGCAGCTTCGTGTCCGTGTCTAGGAGGGTACCTGGCCCACAGCTCATCCTCCACAAATCCCTGCTGAGTGCAAGGATCAGACCGGAATATTCACCATGGTACAATATACCAACCACAGCAAAGAGGCCCATTTATCTGCAAATCCATCCTACATTTACCTACAAATGAAGAAACCCCAAAACGAAGCCCTATTGGTTAGTATTGGGAGTTTGACCCCTTATTTCTAAAGAATACCAAAAAGAACAAAAGTGTGAAATCACACAAGAATCATAATGCCAGGAGACTTGCCCTCCAAGACAGTAAAAAACATGTTCATAAGCTACAGTAACTAAAATACCGGGGCTGGAGCTAGTGCAGACCAGAACAGAACCGTCCAGAAGGGGCCAGAGTAAATTCAAGACTTAAACAAATCGCACAGCTTTTAAAAATCACTAAGCAAAGAGTCAATGTTCAATAAATGATGCTGGAACAACTGGCTGGCCACTTTGCATCTGCATAGTATTTAGAAATACGGAGGCAGTAATAGACGCCCAGGGAATAGCTCAGAGACCCCGGGCAGCTGCATCCAGGGAGTGGGGCTGGGAGAGGAGGGGAGAGGTGGGCACAGGACTGCTGAGTTGCTCTTTTATTTATTATTTATGCCTTTTTAACTATATACATATATTCCTTTGATAAAAAGAAAAGTTACGCCAAAAAAAAAAAAAAAAAGCAATAATCATGGCCCTCTTTAACCTATCAGATTGACAAAGATTTTACAAAGTGGAGCTCCGCCGAGCCGGTGTGATTAGAAGGAAAAATAGGCAGGCTCACGCACCGCTGGGCCCTCCTGGAAGGTGATTTGTCGGGAAGTATTAAAAGTCTTAAAACCGTGCAAATCCTTGGAGGCGACACTTCTAGGAATTGGTATACAGCAAGAATGCTCACTTCCCCATTCAAATCGAAAACCAAAAATGAAAACCACCAAAACGTCCAACGGGGACCTGGTTATATAAATTATGATAAATTCAGGCAAAACAACGCCGTGCAGGTGTCAAGAGCAGCACAGAAATAGATCCATAATCCGGCAGAGGCGTTCGTGATGTAGAAAGTGATTAAACAGGTTAGGTGCGGTAGGTGGAAAGATGATTGCGTTTTCATAAAATGAATGTGACTTATGGGCTTCTGTATAGAAAGAGGCATCCACGTAAGAGGACCCCCCCTCCCCCTGGAACAAGGTACAGAGGCCCAGATCCCTCCGGAAGGGGGGCACCAGGAGCGAGGGCGTTATTTGCTTCTTTGTGTTCTCGGCAGGTGCTTCTCCTGTCAATTTCCAAGAGTGTGAAGGTGAGGGCAGAAATGCCGAGGTCTTTGGCAGGCCCCTCTGCTACCCCCTGGTCCACACAGCCCCAGGGGGAGTTTTGCACACTGGGGGGGTTGGGTTTGCCAGGATCCAGGGGCACTCAGGGCCCAGCCAGCGGCCGACAGCCCCACAGTCCCGACAGTGAGAGCTTCCAGCCCTCTCCTGGCAGATGGGGACGCTCCAGGCCAGAGGCAGCAGCCGCTCAGCACCGAGCCCAGCAGCTCTGCAGCCACGCAGGGTTCCTTTCCTGGGCTCTGGGTCCACCTTCCCTGGGGAAGGAGCCGCCTTGCCAGGAGAATTCTGCGCTCCGCATTCCTCAAGCCCAGAAGCCCAGCGCAATGCACGGATGCACTGTTTGGTCAGCACAGGGTCAGGGTTTTAAAGGTACCTGCTGCTCATCAGTGAAATACCTGGCTGCCTGCACCAACCTCCCCACACCCACCGCCCCCTGCTGCAGGGGCAGGCGGCCCTGGGTACCTCAGACCACACCACCTGCCCTGCCGCCTTCTCCCCTACTGTTTTCCACCCCAGGCTATGGCACCTCCCTGATGCTCCTTGTTCCCACTCTCCCAGCCCCCCCCCCAACACACACCTCATTGCCCCCAGCCCCTTCCTTTGCAGAAAGCCACTCGGAATTTGTCCCTACTCAGAGCCGCGGCAGCTCAGATTTGGCGGGGGGGGTTGGCCCTGGGCCCTGCTGCTGCCGGCCCATCCCTGCCCAGGGAGACCTGGACTGAGACCAAGTACCTGGTCAGCGCCTCCCCCGCCATCTCCTGTCTCTCAAAGGGGACCTGGAGCAGCAAGGACAGGTCTGGTCCTCAGGGACTCTGATCCTGGCTGGAGAGTCTGGGCTCAGCGCCCTGGAAACGGAGGTGGAGGTGGCGACAGGTGGATGGGGGAGGGCTCCCGGGACAGCCCCTAGGGAGGAAGCGAGAGGGCAAGTATGGGCACAGGGAGAAGCCAACCTCTGTACCTCACACCTGAGGCCTCACAGGCCCCAAGTTCAGGCACAGAGTCAGGCCCTGGTACTCCCAACATCAGCCTGCCGCCGGGTACAGGAAGGGGTGTGACTCTGGGCAAGGAGCTCCCTGAAGCTAAGAGCAATTCTCATTGAGAGCATGGAGGCGCAGGGGTGGGGGTGGGGGGTCCCAGGGGCAGCCCCCACGGGCCTTGACCTAAAGGGGGTCTTGAGCAGCGCAGGCCAGCGTCCACCACCAGGGTTCGGCAGGGAGCTTCCTGGGGGGGAATGGTGACTGGAAGGACGAGGGAGGCACCCCCTTAGGCCAACCAGGCCATGCAGGAAGGGCCAGGGATGCAAGAGGGGAGTGCACTGACAATTGGGTCCCATTCCCAGCATTTATTTGCAACAGAACATTAATTCTCAGTGTCATTAGAGTCCATTTCCATTTTGTAATAACATAAAAAGTTAAGGGTCTAATTTATTCATACAAATCTTGTTAGCATCCAATTTCCACATAATGTAACATATTCCTTAAAAAGCTGACAAAGCAGAAGAAATTAAAAACATTAAAAAAAAAGAAAGAAAAGAAAGAAAGACATCCATGGGCTTTCACTACCACAAAGCCAAAAAGGTAAGGAGGAGGAGACCAGGCGGCTCTGGCAGGAACTGGAAGCTTGGGACAAGAACAGAGAGCCTGAGGCAGGATGAGCCCGGCTCCCATCCCAGGGCCACCTTCAGGAGCTGCAGTGCTCCTGGGACAGCTCGGACTGCCCACCCCAATGTGGACGGGCTCTGTCTGCCAGGTCCCCACTCACCCCAGCCATTGTCCTGCCTTGGACCCTGCTGATGGCTCCCAGTGCTCTCCCTGGGCCAATCCACCCTGGAAAGCCTGTAACTCCTGTTAATTACACGTCTGCGGTGTTTGCATTAGATAGCTGTCACCCTGTAATTTACCCACACGCCGGCTTTAATTGTACATTAATCTTCCTACACGCCACTCCCCTGCTAGAATCTGTTAACAGCAGCAGTTTGGACCATTTTGTTTATTCCTCCACCAAAAATAGCTGATGGATGTGATTGCACCTTGTCTCCCCGCCTCCTTCCTCTCCAGGATTACCTGCTGTGTGCCGGGGCCGGAGAGAGAGAAGCGCCTATCACCTGCCAGCTACCTTGAAACACAATATTTGACTGTTTCGGGGCTGACACCAATTTGGGAGAAAAGGTCAGTGGCAACAAGCTATCTTCCCGTCACCTGCCAGGTGCTCCCGGGATTTCAGCACCTGCCTGAAGGAGCCAGGCAGCGCCCACCTGGGCAGTTCTCAGCAGAGGAAGGAGGGCCAAGCTTGATCCTAAGAAATCCACCAGCTTGGAGGTTCCAAGGTCACTTGGAGAACCAGGAAGGAGAACTATAAATTACAAAGGCTGGCCGGCTGCCAGGGCCCCAGGAAGCTACATTTAGCATACCATTCTCCCAGCAGCAGGAGGAAGCCCAACTCCCTTTCCCACGGAATTTGAATGGAATTCGTTACAAGAACATCGTGATTGAAATATCACCAATTGGCTTTGCATGACAACTCAGCACTAGACTGCGATTACCACGGGTAGCCGGTGTGTGTGTGTGTGTGTGTGTGTGCGTGTGTGTGCGCGCGCGCGCGTGCAGGAAGGGAGTGGCTGTCTGTGTCTCCAGCTGGCCGAGTTGGCCACCAGTGAGGGAGCCCCATATAATATTTATGAAATCCAGATGAAGCCCTACGCTGGCAATGAGCTGATATCATAACACAGATTTCAAAAACGCCCTGACATTTGCCCAAGATCAAATTTGCCTTTGCGAAAACCCATGAGGCTTTGTGCCGCCAGCGGGCTGCCCACGCCCTGCCCGGCCCCCACCTGCAACCTTCCTCATGGAAGCCCAGCTAATGAGCACGGTGGGGAGGGGAGGTGGCCGGGGACAGCAGGGGTAGAGGGAGTGGAATGACACCGCTCAAGGCCACCTCTCCTTTGTGGAAAATATTAACGGGGCTTTTCCATGGGGAGAGCCAGGAGTCGTGACCATTTTGATTGTTAAATGGTTGCCGACGTGCAAACCAAACCTCAGGTGATGTCCTTATGCCGGCAGTGTTTGCGTGGAGCAAGAGCTGCAACCACGATCCAATCTGGCACTCGGTAGCCCAGGAAACAAAACAGAAACCAAGAAACGGGCATTCAGAGGGCCCGGGGCTCTTGTTCCGGCGCGGACTTGCTTTCCCTTGGAAATGATGTCCCAGGAGGAAGGGGCCCCTGGCTCCCTCCCGGAGGAGACAGAGGCTGTGCTTGCAGGCCCTGCGCCTTCCCAGGGCCTGGCTCACAAGTTATTCAGTGGACACAGGAGACCTGCGCCCGCAAAGTGCAATTTTACGGCATCTTCTACCTCTGACCCTGGTTTCTGGAGACGGAGACTCCCCAACGTCCCAGGACCCTGAGCCTTGTGGCATGAAAGACTACAAGGAATCGGGGCCTGGGTCCCCCTGAGTGTTTACAAGTCAAAGGCCAGGTGCCTCTTATAGACTCTCCCTGGTGCACATCCTGAGTGAGGTGGGACACTTGCGTCTTTACAAGTGGTCCGCCCATAAACCTTGCACGGAAGCTCCGAGCCCAGTGTCGGTTTGGCAGTCAATTGGCGCGGGCTCAGGTCTGCTGCATCAAATTAGCATCGACCCGGAAAACGTTACTGAACGATTCCTCAAATCTGCCAAGTCTTCGAATCAATTTTGCAAAACGCGTCAAGGGTTTTTTTTTTTAAACTTTGATAAACCTCTCATATTAGTTACCACAGAAGAGCATAAACCTCTCTAATCTGTCTTCCCACTAAAAAAAAAAAAAAAAAAAAAAAAAAGGTGTTGTTTTTCACCAACTGCTTTTAGCTCTCCCGTCTTCGCGCACCACCCACACATCACATAAACAATGTGTGTGTCCTGGGCTCATTTGTTGCCCTAGTTTAAAGTGACTGGTGTTTGGCTCGGGCTGTCCGTGCCCTGTGGACCCAAAGCTTGGCGATGGTTTCTACCAGCATCAGGACAAAGTGCTCACCCCGGCCCTTGAGACACGCAGTTCCCAGGTTGCCTCCTTCAGGAAGTCCTCCATAGCTCTCCAGGGAACCCAGACCATTGTTTTATGCACTTGGGTAACAGGGTCACCCAGACCACGATCTGCTGGGGGCTCAGTGAATGTCCTACCCCGTGGACTTCACACAACTAACCTTCAGGGTGCAGCTCATGCCAACTAGTCCACGAAGTGCTGTCCACCACCCCACCCCACCTGCCATATTTGGCGGCCAGCCCAGGCCTCCCTCCTCCACGGAGCACACGCACACGTCCCAGCCAGAGTCCCTGGCCTCCCTTCCTAACCTGGAAGCTGGAGCTGCAGCACTGCTTCTGGGGTGAGCAGGGCTGCAATTTCACACCCCCACACCCCTGCTGGGAAGTCACCTAGGGGTACAGGGTACCAGCACAGGTCTCCCCCCAGTCCAAGATTCCGTCTTCCATTCAGAAGTCTCACCACGGCCACTCAGTGTCCTTCCTTACAAAGCCTGCTTGAGCCCGCTGGGCTGGGAGAGAACAGGGAGGCCCATGGCAGCTCTGCACCCTCCCCCCGGCCCTTTATCCTCCGGGGGTTTTCATGAACCCCTCTTTGTGCCAGACTGATCTAGGCACCAAGGCAAGTCAGTGAGGTGACCCCCAGGGCAGCCGGGGTGTATGGCACTGGTGACAGGAAAATGCAACCAGCCCCAGGGAGGCTACAGGAGGGAGGGTGCTCAGGCAATGCTGGCGTGGGCTGGGTCCGGCATCTGCCTCTCGGACCAGCTGCCCAGGTGATCCTGGGCAGAGAAACATCCGCCCCCTCCATGCCCGCCTTCCAGCCTGGCAAATCCAAAGCGACCCAGCAGAAAGAATTGAAAGCACCTGGAAAACATGGACAAGTCCCACAATCTGAGGGTGGTAGCAGATTTTCAAGTTTGTTAATAATGTTTTTAGGTTCAGAGTATCCTTGGGGGAAAAATAAATGGTGTTAGTCTTCTGGGAAATAAAACGGAAACCACGGGGTGACACCGCTACACACTCACAAAAGGGCTAAAACGAGAAAGACCAACAGCAGCAGGTGTTGGAAGGGACTGGGATGATAACAACTCTCCCACTGGACTGGCAAGGAGAGGGGTAAACCAGCACCACTACTGGGGAGGACTGTTCACGGTTCCTACAGAAGATGCACACCGGGGCCGGTGCTGTGGCACAGGTGGCGATGCCAGCATCTCAAACCAGAGCGCTGGCTTGAATCCTGGCTGCTCTGCTTCTGATCCAGCTCCCTTCCAATGAGCCTGGCAAGGCAGGAGAGGTTGACCCAAGTACTTGGGTCCCTGCCATCCATCTAGGAGACCAGAATGAAGTTCCTGGCTCCTGGCTTCAGCCTGGACCAGCCCCAGCCGTTTTGGCCATTCGGGGAGTGAATCAGTGGATGAAAGATCTCTCTTTCTCTCTCACTCTACCTTTCAAATAAATAAATACATGTTTTAAAACAGAAAAAAAGAGAGGCCAGCATTGTAGGAAGCAGGTAAAGCTGACACCTTGATGCTAGCATCCCATATGAGTGCTGATTTGTGTCCTGGCTGCTCCACTTCCGATCTGGGGAAAGGCCCAAGTGCTTGGGTCCCTGCCACCTGCATTCAAGACTTGGATGAAGCTCCTGGCTCCTGGCTTCAGCCTGGCTCAGCCCCGGCCATTGCAGCCACTTGGGGGAGTGAACCAGTGGATGGAAGATCTCTCTCTATATATATACCTCTTTCAAATGAATAAATAAATCTTAAAAAAAAAAAAAAAAAAACACACAGATGCACAGCCTGTGATCCAGCAATTCTTTCCTAAGAGAATCTGAAATGGTGCGTTTGCTGATGACACAAGCAAGTGGCCTCGCTGCAGCCAACAAACTCAGGACATATGGATGCCAATCAACAGGAGAACGGATTCAACAGGGCATATACACCCAGTGGAAGTCTATAGAATAACAAGGATGAACAAAATAACAGGACTGGGCAATGACATAATTATTGGGAAGCTGCTTAGAAATGTCAGGACTAGGGGAGGACACTGGGCAGCGGGGCCAGACGCCCAGGAAGCCTTTGTCACATCCCCTGGCTAGGTCTTTGACTGGCAGGCTGAGAGACCAAACAGAGGACAATGACCATAATGGCGGTGAGGTCTCTGCTAGGCACAGAGGCTCTCGGATACCCCCACTGCATAGACGAGTCTACGGACTCCCAGCCCACACACAGTGACTAAGGGGTCAAGCTAGGGCTTGAACCAGGGCAGTCTGGCTCCAGGTGTGGCTCAGGCGCAACCCACAGGGAAGAGGGAGGGGTGGAGGTGGTTGCCATGGCTGCCCATTGACACTTTCATTCATGGAAGAGGGAATCTGAGAAGAGTTAAATAATAGGCATAGATTGCACTTTCACAGGGATGAATGGTCATGAAATTAAATTTGCAGATGAGCCCAAACCTCACGAGGCCCAAAATCAAAGCAAGAAACAGCAAGATGGACCCAACCAGGAGAAACGCAATTCACCAGGCACACCAAGGCTGTCATCAGCCCTGAAAGACTCCGGTGAGACAAAGGCGTGTGAGTAGCGGCAGAGAGGGTAGTGAGGTGATGAAGGCCACAGGGGGCCTCTGCACCCAGCACAACAGTGCGGGAGGAGATGCCCAGGTGAGACCATGCTGCCACAGCACTCCCAGCCCCTAACCAGTCCCTGCAAAAGGGACTTGGGAGGCTGGGGGAACAGTAGGGGAAGCTCCAACCGAACTCAGACGACTAGGGGAGGGGTGGGCTAGAGGATTCCGAGAAGACAGAACACTGCTGGCACTGTGGCGTAGCTGGCAAAGCCACTGCCTGCAGCACCAGCAACCCCTAAGGGCATTGGTTTGAGTCCCGGCTGCTCCACTTCCAATCCAGCTCCCTGCTAATGGCCTGGGAGAGCAGTGGAAGATAGAAATCTCTGGGCCCCTGCATCCATGTAGGAGACCTGGAAGAAGCTCCTGGCTCCTGGCTTTGGCTTGGCCATTGAAGCCATCTAGAGAGTGAACCAGTGGATGAAAGACCTCTCTCTCCTTCTCTGTAACCCTTTCAAACAAATAAACAAATCTTTTTTAAAAAGAAGAAGAACGGGGGGGCTGGAGCATAGCAGGTAAAGCCGCCTCCTACAGTGCCGGCAGCCCATATGGTCACCAGTTCGAGACCCAGCTGCTCCACTTCTGATCCAGCTCTCTGCTATGGCCTGGGAAAGCAGTAGAAGATGGCCCAAGTCCTTGGGCCCCTGCATCCACATGGGAGATCTGGAAGAATTTGCTGGTTTTGGATTGCCCAGCTCTGGCCATTGTGGCCATTTGGGGAGTGAACCAGTGGATGTAAGATCTCTCTCTCTTTCTCTCTCTCTGCCTCTGCCTCTCTGTAACTCTGCCTTTCAAATAAATAAATAAATCTTAAAAGAAGAAGAAGAGGGGCTGGCACTGTGGCGTTAACGGTTAAAGCAGCCACTTTCAGTGCCAGCATCCTATATGGGCACCAGTTCTAGTCCTGGCTGCTCCACTTCCAATCCAGCTCTCTGCTATGGCCTGGGAAAGCAGTAGAAGATGGCTCAAGTCCTTGGGCCCTTGTACCCATGTGGGAGATCCAGAAGAGGATCCTGGCTCCTGGCTTCAGATCAGCGCAGCTTTAGCCATTGCAGCCAATTGGGGAGTGAACCAGCAGATGGAAGACCTCTCTCTCTCTCTCTCTCTCTGTGCCTCTCCTTCTCTCTCTGTGTAACTCTGACTTTCAAATAAACAAATCTTAAAAAAAAAAAAAAAAAGGAAGAAGAAAGAAGAGGAGGAAGAGGTAGAGAAGGAGGAGGAAGGGGTGGAGACAGAACCACACAGGAAAAGGTAAACATTCCAGAAGGAACCTACAACACTGGCCTCAGCACACCAGAGGCTGGCTGCATCACCCACTGTTTCAGCCAGTGTAGACTGACTGCCTGCACCACGCTCTGGCTCTGCCAGTGTAGACACACGGGTAGGTTAGCTCACTGCCTGCCAGTCAGCCATCAGAGAGTAGCTTCTCCATGCCAATCTCCTCATGGCCAACAGAGAGAGAGAGCAGCTTCTGCATCAGCCACGTGAACTTGCTAGTGTCTGCTGGGCTCCCCCAGGGCCGGGCCCGAGGCTCTGCAGGTGCACAGTGTTAGCTGCGCCTGGACTCGCGCCTTCAGGCATTGCCCTCGCATGGCACAGGAAGCACAGCCCCTCCCTGTGTCCCCCGGCTAGGAGGCTTGTGCAGACATGAGTCAGTCCCCAGCAGAGACAGCCCCATAGGGGGAGATGACTTGACTGCCAAGTGCAAGTGCATCTGTCCCCAGGCTGGCGACTGCTGGCGGAGGGCTCTCCTGTGTCACCTTCCCAGAGAGGACATCGGGGCCTGCCCAGTGGTCCACAGTGGCGAGGGCAGCAGTCAGAATAAAAGAGAAACCAAACAGGAAAGCCAGTCTGCACTGGCCACACCCTCAGGGGCCTCAGGCAGCAGCACACAGAGGCCTGGGGCAGCAAGAAGTACATGTGAACCTCCCAGCATCCTCTCCCTGCCTCGCACCCCTCCCATCCCCGAGCTGGGCCCAGCCAGGGAGGAGCTGGCTCAGGCCCAGACAGAGTGAGGACAAGGTGACAGCGACCTGGGCTGTTGCCTGCAGCTCAGCAGCCACTGGGCTCAGGGCCGGCTGCCAGCAGCATGGGCACAACGGGAAGTGTGGTGACTCATAGACCTGCTCCCCCTGCCCAGCTCTGGAAGACAGCCCGGTGGGGGAGGCCGGGGGCCTGAGCTCGCTGCAGGCAGCCACAGGAAGCACATGGACATCAGGGGGCATGGGGAGCTCTGAGCCTTGGGCAGGGCCGAGAGAGAGAGAGAGAGAGAGAGAGAGAGAGCGCGAGCAGGTACAGACGGGCTCCTAGCAGGAGGAAGAGCAGAGAAGGCTGAGAATGAGAGAAAGGCACAGAGTAGGAGTCTCTTCTGGGGCAGCTGCCAGTCAGCCATCAACTCACATCAAGTGGCTGGCAGGTGCATGGTGTTCTTCATGGACTTTCTTGAAGATCCCTCAAATGCACGAATTTCAAAAAATCCTTGCTCCAAATAAAGTCATCTTTTCCCTCTACTTCCCGCTAACTTTAAAGTTACCCTTTAGTGAACGACCTACAAAGGGATCAGGAAGCCAAGGCGGTGACGCACAGGCTGAGGCCACCACTGGCCAGCAGACATGCGGGTGATCAACGCCAGAGGACGGTGGGCATCAGGGCCACAGCAAGTAGTCCTCACGGCAAGAGTAGGCTGGTCCAAGCGAGGCTGACCCAGCCGGGAAGGAGACATGGAAGGAGAGACAGGGCCATGGTTCTAAGCGTCCATCCAGTAGCTAGTCCCCGCCACAGAGCCCTGGACAGGAAATGTCACCTCCTGAGTGCCTGCTACATCCCAGGGCTGGGCTGGGCAGGGACTCCAGGGACAGAAAGGCAGCGGGGGCCCAGCACACAGCTGGAAGGAGTGTGCAGCGAGCAGGTGCAGAGGCACAGCCCCACAGCCAGCTGCCCGATCACAGAGGCCTGGGAAGAGAGAAACCACCCATAGTGGTGGATAGGAACTTGGGACTCTGGGAGCGGGATAAGGTGGGGGGCTGCCACAGGGAACCCACAGTTCCTGCCAGTGTTGCACAGTCAGAATTCCCCTCCCCCTCCTCCCCTCCCCTCCCGTACCAATCACTATGGGATTCGCATGCTTCCTCCCACTCCCCTCAAGGACCAGGATCATCTTTCTCCAGGATTCCTGCAGCCCCCACTCTGCAGCTTATAGGACAAAGTCCTTGAAGGACCCAGATGGCCAGGGTGCCACCTGCCTGTCCAGCCACATCTCACCCCCTCCAATGACATTCCACAGCTCCTGGATAGTGCTGTACGCTCCTCACGCACTCCCCAGGTGGGGGACCTCTGCGCCCACTCTCCCAGTCCCAGCCCCCTTTCCAGGCCACCTGCTCAGAGGAGCCCCCCTAGTCCCTGTATTGTAGACGTTCCCCTTATCCCTTTACGACAGCCTAGAATCACACACGCATTGGTGTTATTTGCCTCAATGTCTTAAGCACAGAATGAATCAGTGAATGATGACCTAGTGATGGTGAAGTCCCTCTCCGGGACTTCACAAACCCCACAAGGCAGGGACCACCTGTACTCTTGCTCAGGGCCTGGCATGGTGACGGACACCTAATACGCGCTCAAGAAACATCTACCGGTGGCACAAAGAAGCCACAACAGGGCTGGCACTGGGAGTGTGGCACGGAGCGTCACCTGGCTCGCAGTTCCACTGCTGAGGATTCCATTTTCATTCCAGTAAACGTCACTCCCCAAAGCCGGCTCTGGCTGTGGCATGGCAAGGTGAGGGCCAGCACCAGGAAGCATGCATTTCCCAGAAGCACGTGGTCTTCCAGGTGGGCAGTGGGAAGGTGAGACCCAGGCCTCCAGCCAGGGAGGGCAGCTGTGTCTGCAGCCCCCAGCCCCAGGCTGCATACAGATACCCTCTGGCTTCCCCAAAGGTGGAGTTGCAGCTGGGCTAGGGCTCGGGGCTGCTTCTCAGTGTCAGTCCACTAGGATGCAGGCTGCCCTGTCTCTCAGTGGCCCAGGCTGCGTTTCGGAATTTCTAACAGGTCCAGCAGGTGCACGACAAAGTGCCAGATCAGAAATGACAGGCAGTTTTGTACAGGGTAAAAGTCACAACTTTTCTCCACGGCCAATTTGTAAGCCTCATCTTCTTCCACGGTGATTTACCCACCGAAGGGGCACACACATCCCTCAGCGGATAAGGAATGAGACCACGTCTCCCACTGCCAGGGCCATGGGCACTGAAGCAGCTGCCACCAGGTGGCTTGAGCCCGTGGGTTTCCTCTGCCTCTGGGCAGCCGTTCCCCAGGAGGGAGGGAACACAGCTGGCAGCGCCTCCACAAACAGGACCAAAGCAGCCTCTTGTCACCGCACTGTCATCCTGCAGGCTGCCCGCCCCCAGCCAATGTCCTGAAGCTCCAGGACACTGAGGATACAATAAAGAGGGAATTTAAGCTCTCATGGAAAGAGAATGAAAAGGTAAGCTTATTTAGGAGCAAAAACCAAGTAAACAGTTTAGTGCATGCATAGCTTTATCACGGTTTGCCTTTGACATGAACTCTATGACGCTCCCTCTCACACCCAGACATCACCTTCAACTTTTCATTTACTGTATATTTTTGCTGTCCTGTGGCAGGGCCATACTGATCCTTGGGCCTGCACAATCTCCATCTCCTGTTATAGAACTCCCTACCTTCTGGTCTCAGTGGCGAGCTGACCTCTTGTTCCACGCACTGTATCCTGACTCTAACTGGGGGCGCCCTGAATCTCCACTCACTTTTTTGCCAGCAGCTCCTCCTCCATCCCGCATTTCTACAAAGTGGCTGCCATGCACAGGTAAGACAGGGAGGGGGGTCTCAGACTCCAGGCAGGGCAGCAGGTAGGAGTGGAGGAGGGTAGCTGGGGACTTCAGATAGGACCACAATTCCCCACCTGCCCCCACCAGCACTGCAGCACCCACCGACGGTTCCTCCCACCAGGGGCTTCAACCAACAGTGACAAAAGCCCAAAGCGCCCACCTTCCTCCGCTTCCAGCCCTGAGACCACAAATAGCAGATCAGGTGGCCACTGGCACAAACTCAGAGTGAGGGGCAGGGCAGCAGCCTGCAGGATGTCTCCAGTCCTTTTAAAGGTACTGAAGGCAGATTCAGAGAGCAGCCTGCCAGGCACACTCTCCCGACAACCATACGGCAAGACGGTAGCTACCGGACTTTCCCGGATTTATTAGCTTACATAAACAGAGATCTGAATAAATGTTTCAAAAATGAAATTCCCTGGACACTCTGCAATCAGTAAATGTTCATTACGGAAACCTAGCAAATGTGCATGAAATGTCCCAAGTGATATTCTGGCTACAGGACGGGGAAGGCATCTCAAGCAGCAGGCTGAGTGACCAGGCAGCCTTCTCCAGGCACTGCCCAGCAACCCTCTGCCCAGCCCAGCAGGTCAGACAAGCCAGCCAGCTCTCCCCTCCCAGCCAGGGCTGGGGGGGGGGGGGTGGTGATGGCAGCAGAAGAGGTTGGTTTTGCCTGCTCAGGCAATTTACAAATGAGCACGTCCCCTCCCCACTGGCAGACTGATGTCTATAAATAATTAATCCTTGACCTTGCTTAAGAAAGCCTTGACTTTTTAATTTGGGGTCTTTTTAAAAATCAATACCCCAGGAACATAATTCACTCTCGCAGAGTCTGATTGCAGAAAATAAATAAATAACGTGTGCTACGCATGAGGCCCAGAGCAATAGGATGGAGGTGGAGACCAGGCTTTCTGGGTTCAAACGCATATTGGACTATCCACCGGTCCTACTGAGGCGCTGTCTCGTCGGGGTCTGGGTCATTTCCCTGGCAAGTCTGCTGACTACACTCCCATAGCTCCCAAGGGACCCCCCCCATCCCACCCTGCCCTGCCATAGACTGGGGGATGTCTTAATTAAAACAGGGTCTCCCACCAGAACCAGTGCCACACTCCCTCCTGCCTCTGGTCTGGAGCAAGGACAGAGAGCGGGCAGGACAGGCGTTGACAACCGGGAAATTTTAAAGAGTGTTCTGCTACTTCTGCCCCCAAAAGGTTGCCCTGTCCTAAGACTTAGGAAAGCCCCCCCAAAACCCTCCCCCCCCCCCACATACACACACCTTGCAAAGGCCAAGGTGAACTCGAGTGAGAGTTTACTCAAGGAAAGGTGGCTGGAGGATGTAGCTTATGCTCTCTTCCAGGGAATGGGGAAGGGGCCAATGGGACCCCTTCCCCTTCCCCGCCCGGATCCTCTCGCTGCATCTCTCCGCCTCTCCCACGTGCTGTGCGGCCCAGTCAGTCCACGCTGCCGAGCAGAGCAGGTAGAGGGGGCCGGGTGTGCCGGTTCCCCTAGTCACGGCCGATCGTGGCTCAGGGTCCGGTTTGGAGGCAGTCCAGGGGCGTGGGATGCGTTGTGACACCCGAAACGGCTGCGGGACTGGGAGTCCCAGGTTAGGCCCCTACTTCTCCGTGAGATCAGGCAGGGAGTGCCGGTGCCCACGGCCGAGGGCGCTGTGCCGCGGCTGCACCAGCTCCCAGTCGGGGTCGCGGGGCCTGGAGACCAGTTACGCAGCGAAAGTTAGGCGCCGAGGGAGTCCCGCGCAGGAGGGAGTTAAGGGGTCACCTCCAGACCCCAGAGCCGACGCTAGCACTGCCAAAACCCACGCGTGCCCCTTCGCCTGGGCCCGCGGGCCTCCGGAGAGGCCGGAGCCGGTGTGCAGAAGCGGGCGGCCGCCGCCAGGGCTCGGCTCAGTCCCGCGGCAAAGCGGTGGACCCTTTCTCCGCCCACTCAAGCCGCGAGAGGCTTCGACTCCCGCACTCCTGGACACACGCACGCACACACATTCACACGGTCACTGACGCACACACGCTCGCCGGGAGCATACAACAGGCCGGTGCCCTGAGAGTTGCGGGGCGGGGATGCGCGGCGGAGCGTGGGGCACCTCCCGCCGCTTGGTGCGACGCCCAGCCACCGCCAACTTCGCCCCTCGCCCCTGCCCGCCACTGCCCGTCCCCAGTATCAGCTCCGAGCGCACGAGAAAGCCCGGGCGCCCCGGGGCGCTCCTGCCCGGCCAGCTCGGCGCCCGCCGCTGCCACCCCGCGCCCAGCACCCACAGCCTGGAAGAGGGGCCGGAGACCGCCGGAACCCGGCGAGCCTGAGGGGCGGCAGTTCATAGCCGGGCGGCGGCGAGTGAAACACGACGAGCAAAAGTCCAATTAAAGTTCCCGCTACTGGGATCGGTCCCCAAAGTACAGCCAGACTGGAGCCCCGCGCGCCCCACCTCCGCCCGCGGCTTCTAACTGCTATCGGCGTGGGGCCGCGGGATGGGCGCGCACTGCAGTCCCGCGCCTGCCGGGGACCCCATGGGGAGTCCCTCGAGGCCAGTTGCCTGCGTCGGGCGGGGACAGGGGTGGGGCGGAAGCACAGCCACTCACCTGGCGCAGCCGACGCTCTCGAAGCCGCGGGCGCCTTTAGTCCGGGCGCGGTTCTCCACCGCCAAGCCTCGGCTTGGGGCGCCGGGCGGCTGGAAGCACCTCAGCCCCAGTTCGGAGCGGAACCCGGTGCTCCGGGTGGGCTCGCGGCGGGGGCCGGCGGCCGGAGCGCGCAGGAGGGGGCGACGAAGAGGGTGCGGCGGCGCGTTGCCTCTCGGCCCCCGGCCCAGGTCCGTCCCCGCCTCCGCTGCCGCTGCCGCCGCCGCCGCCTGGTCCTCTCTCCTCCCGCAGCACCGCCGGTTCCGGATTGCGCGCCGGGAAAGCTCCCAGCGAAGTGCGAGCGAAGCCTCCGGCAAGGCTGGAAATAGCGCCGCGCCCGCCTGGCGCCCCGCCCCCGGCCCGGGCTCCGCCCCGCGGTGGTGGTGGTGGCGGCGGCGGCTGCGACGGCGATGGCCCGGCCGGGAGGGGATCACTCCCGGGATCGTTCGTGCCTCCCGGGAGCTCACAGGCACCGTGTCCAGGCGTGCTCGGAGGCTCCCGCGGCCCCGCTGGCCGCGCGCTCAGCAGAAGCCACCGCGGGGCGCGGTCCGGCAGCTGACGGGGTGGTCGTGGCGGGGATTGCGCCAGGCTTCCGGGTCCTTGACGCTTGGCTGCAGACCACGGCCAGGGTGCTGCTGCTTCCTCGGCAGTTAGCACCCCATCCCATTCTAAAAAGGACAAGGCGGCACGCCCGCGGGCCTCGCCCCGGAGCTGGGCAGGGGGCGCCCGCACAGGCCTCCACGCTACAGGCATGCGGGGCTGGAGACAGGCAGAGGATGGATCCCAGGGAAGATTCGAAGAAGGCCCTGAGCTAGAGTCTCGCGTGGAATTGGGTCAAGTTCTTGGGCAGCCTCGGCCCCGGGTGTCTGCACCGTCTGCATATTCCAGGGTCTCTGGATCTGTTGAAAGCGCCCTGGGACCCAAGCTCCCCCTGAGGACTTCATCTTTGACGTCCCTCTTGGTCATTGGCCTGAGAGTTGGTGGAACAAGAGAGCAGGGCTGTAACCAGTGTGCTGCTGCAAGGCGTCAGGGCAGAGACACCCCCCCCCTCCCCCGCAGGGGGCTAGCACGAGCATGGTGGGAGGGGCAGGAAATGTAGGAGACTGCCAGTCAGTCACCTCTCAGGCTTGGGGGTAGGCTGGCTAACCTGGACTCTTAAGACCTGTAGAGAAGCCTTTAGTAGAATGGAGTGAGGGTGCTTGCCTTCCTTTTTCTGATTGTATCTGCTGGTTGGTTCGTCTGATTCCAAGCTGCCCCCAGAAGCAGAGAGAGAGAGAGAATGGGGCATGGGAGGGCCCTGGGACCCTTGAGTAGCCAGAGCAGGTCCCTGGCAGGAAGCAGAGCCTCTCCTGAGGACCTCCCTGGGAAGTCCAGAGCATCCTGGGTGAGACGATGAACCAGCACTCCCTGGATCTCCTGTCAGTCCTTCGTCTGCAAAGGAGGCCTCACCATTCCCATCCTACAGACAGGGAAACAGGTGCACACGAGGAGGAGCAGAGTGTGTGTACGTGGCTGGAGTGGCCTGCCGCCACCTCAGCCCGGTGCAGAAATTGCAAGAGCCAAATGCAGGGGAGAAGGACAGAGCAAAAGCAGAGCAGGAGGAGCAGGCCTGGGCCCGAAGACAGGGGAGGGTGGCTGAGCACGAAGCTACTTGCCCAGCCATCGGGGAGCGCGCTGAACCTGAGCCTGAACCGCCCTTGTCACCGCTCCTCTCCTGCTCTCCCCATCTGAGGTCAGGGCAGCTACCCACGAGGTCCCTGCTGGCAGCTGAGCCTGGGGCAGGTTTGCAGCTCTGGCTGCAGAGGCCCAGTGGTCAAGAGAAGCTCTGGGGTGCACAGACCTGGAAGCCAAATGCACACACACACACACACACACAGTGGGGGGAATGCGGGAGCTCCCCTTTCCCAGGGCCCGGCCTCGAAGTGGGGAGGCCCTGGATGGTGAGTTCTTCCATGGAACGAGTCTACACAGGCTTTGCTTCCTTGGTCTACACAGGCCTCACCGTGCCTGGTCCATGGAGCCCCGTGCCATGTGGAAGGGTGGTTTTTCCCTTAGCTTTTCCAACTGTACTTATTAGCACTTATTTGCATCTAATATTCCAGCAGACAGCGCTGGGAATCAACAAGGCTGCCTTCCTTTGACGGTCTCCACGTCTGCAATTTCTCACTCACACTTCCTTCTGGCTCTGGGGAGTCCTCAGGGGAACCCACCCCCGCCCGAGGGAGCCTGAAGCCTGCATGCACCCAGTGAGTTTTCCTCCCGCGCTTTGCCAGGGGCTGCTGTGCCCTTTCCTGAAAGTCAGGCACAGCCTCTGCAGTGAGAGAGGAGGAGGGAGCTGCAAATCCCGGCGTGAAGCCCGCACGCCCGCTTGCCGTTCTTGATCTGTGTGTCTACACCCGAAGATTAGCGCGAACTTGGCTCTTTGCATCCCAACTAAGGTAAAAAGACATTTTCCCCGGTGGCCTCCTGAGTCCACTGCTGCAGCTCCAGAGGTGCTAATAGAGAGCCAGAAGCCCTTCTGTTTGCAGCTCCGGGGTGGGGGGCGGTGGGGGGGGTGCAAGAGAAGAGGGGGAGTGGCTTGGCAATGGGTGGAGGCAAATCCCTCCCTCTGTGGGCTCTGCAGCACCCCTCCCGCTACCATTCCTGCCCATCTCTGGCACAGTGGGGAGGTCTAAATGGTCCCCACAGTGTCTGAAACAGGGCATGAGTCTTGAGTCCTGATTGGTGTGTTCCCCTCCCATAAGAACCAGAGCACTGCTTTGGGAGAGGCATGCGGGCCATCTGGGTGGCAGCTCATGGACAACTCTCTTTGAATCCCATGGCCAAGGTGGGGGTGGGGGGGTCTTGTTTCAGCCCTCCCAGGAGCCAGTAGGATGTGCTGAGTGTCTCTCCTTGCCTCCCCTCCTCCCACCAGCCTGTGTCCCATTTGCAAAAGGATGATAGATTCTGCCCTGCAGAGTGAAGGGGGAGGGTCTGAGAGCAAGGTGGAAGAAGGACAGCTGTGGGGGTGGGGCAGGCCAGAAGCACCCCAGTTCAGCCTCCCACAGGGCACTGCTTGGACTCTGTGCCAAGCATTCGGCCCTGTAGTGGCCTTTGAATTATTGTGACCCCAAGTTTGCATCTTCTGATTAAGGGATTTTTATTATTTATTTGAAAGGCAAAGTTAGAGAGAGAGAAAGAGAGAGAGAGAGAGAGAGAGAGAGAGAGAGGAGAGATCTTTCATCTGATGGTTCACTTCCCAAATGGCCACAATAGCCGCGCCTGGGCCGGGCAGAAGCCAGGTATCAGGAGCTTCATCCAGATCTCTCACATGGGTGCAGGGGTCCAGGTACTTGGGCCATCTTCTGCTGCTTTCCCCAGGGATCTGGGTCAGAAGTGGAGCAGCCAGGACTTGAACAGGAGCCCATGTGAGATGGCGGCTGCGCAGGCCTCAGATTAACCCACTGTGTCCCAACTCAGACCCTGATCCCAAGTTTTCTCTAAGTCAGCTCAACACACAGACAAGCTGGCGACGTGCTGATCAGCGTGACATCCATGTGGAGGCCCCTCCCTGCCTCTGCTGGGGCTTGGGGGAGTGCTCATGGCCAAGAACTGTGCATCGCAGGCCTCGCCTTCCCCACTTGAACAGGGAGGGGCTTGGAGCCCAGGGTCCTGGGCCTTTCTTCCAGGCCTGGGCTGTCATCCACGTTTCCCGAAGATTCCTCACCAGGAAGGCATTCCTGGCCACTTAGTTGGATGATGTTCCCTTCCCAGTCCTGCTCCACTCCTCCTGCTCTTTCTCCTTTTCCCAGGAATTGTAGTCACCTTGTTTCCTCCTTTGTGGGGTCATCTGGAATTTCTGGATGTCCAGGTGCCCATCTGCATTAGTAATGCTTCTGGGGCTTCCAGGGACCCCACACCTCATATATCTGTTGCAATTTCTTGGGGCGTAAGAATAACACCTCTTAAACAGGAGGCCAGGGTGACAGCAGTGATGGTCATTAACACAGACAAGAGTTTAGGAAGAGATAGGGGTTTTTTGGGAGTGCATGAGAGATTTGGAAGGGAGGTTTTGCAAGGACGTGTGGGGATCTGAAGCTAAGAAGGAGCTGAGCTTACAGCCGGGGAGACAGGAGCCGGGGAAGAGGATGCCCTTTGGGTCTCTAGGGAGCGAGTCCTCCTTGGAGCTGTCAGACACTGCCATGAAGGCCTGGACACCTTCCTCCCAGTCTAAGGTGAGCAGAGGGGCCTTGTTGACCCCAGGGCCGGGAAAGAGCCATGCCCAAGGCCAAATCCAGCCGATCGCGCAAACTGGGCTTGGAGCCAGCCTGGCTTCTCTGTTGAGGTCTTGCCAAGCTCCAGTTCATTTTGATGCTTCTTAATTAAAAAGAAAGAAAGCGAGAAGGAAAAGCCACCAGTGAGTTGCCTGTTGCCGAACACTCCTTCAGTTCCCAAGAACCTTCTCAGTGGACTGGCAGGGAGGCCGGCTCGGGGCATGCCCACAGTGGCGAGAGAAGGTGTCAATCAGCCGCGGGAGGGGGCTGATATCTTGAACAGGAAGTGATGGAGACTTTTCTTTTAGCCTTGGGGTAAACAGTTTAAAATTCTTGAATATTTATATGTCACAATTCAGTAAATGCTATTTAATTTGGACCAAACTCACTTAGCATTCCTTTCACGTAGTGCTGGGATGGAGTTTACTTTTTCACTGTCAGTCAAAGAGAGAGAGAACAGGCTTGCTGGGGGAATATCTCCCCTACCTTGTATCGTAATGGATTTTGACGTCTCTTAACACTGGAGTATTTCCGAGCATCCATCTGTAACCAGATATGAATGAGCTCATTATAAATAGTTCTCTCCAGTCAATCAAGCTGGCATGGCTGTCTCTCTTCTTTGCCTATATGTTAGTCATTAACACGGGTGACTACTAAAATAAGGAAATGGCTGGATGACGTGAGTAAATGGTACTTCAGGGTGGGTGTTTGGCACAGTGGCTAAGACACCACTTGGGCCCCTGACTTCCCATATTGGAGTGCCTGGGTTCGAATCCCGGCGCTGCTCCTGTTCTAGCTTTCTGCTAGCGCACGCTCTGGGAAGCAGCAGGTGATAGCTTCAGTGCCTGGGTGCTTGCCACCTCTGAAGGAGACTCAAAGTGAGTCCTGGCTCCAAGCTGTGGCCTGGCCCAACCCTAGCTGTTTTGGGCATTTGGGGGAGTGAATCAGCAGATGGAAGATCGCTCTCTCTCTCTCTTTCCCTCTCTCTCTCTCTCCTCCCCCCCTTTCCGCCTTCATCTCTTTCTGCCTTTCAAATAAATAAAATGAATACATGAGTAAATGCACTTTTAAAAAGTGCTCCCTAGTTTGGGGAACTCACTGACTCTCTCAGGCTCCCTCTGGTTGAGTCTGGAGTGGGTGGACTCAGCCTCTGTAATGCACCTGCTGGGGGCGCCCCAGAGCAGAGTGGCTGTGGATGGTTCAGCTTCTTCAGCTGTGTGCTATCTGAGCTGGGCAGTGGGGGCTCTGTGGACAGGATCCCCTCCCCAGCATCATCAGCCCACAGTGCCTTTTCAAAACTTCTACACTAGGCCGGCGCCGCGGCTCACTAGGCTAATCCTCCGCCTAGCGGCGCCGGCACACCGGGTTCTAGTCCCGGTCGGGGCGCCGGATTCTGTCCCGGTTGCCCCTCTTCCAGGCCAGCCCTCTGCTGTGGCCAGGGAGGGCAGTGGAGGATGGCCCAAGTGCTTGGGCCCTGCACCCCATGGGAGACCAGGAGAAGCTCCTGGCTCCTGCCATCGGATCAGCGCGGTGCGCCGGCCACAGCGCGCTGGCCGCGGCGGCCATTGGAGGGTGAACCAACGGCAAAGGAAGACCTTTCTCTCTGTCTCTCTCTCACTGTCCACTCTGCCTGTCAAAAAAAAAAAAAAAAACAAAACAAAACAACTTCTACACTGTTCTCAAGGGCCTTTCCATGATGGTAGGGGAGTGGGCCTTAAGCATCTTCCCAATTCCTGAGACAGCTAAAAGCATTTTTTTTACCTGCAAACTTAACTGCTATTCTATATTTAATGCTTGATATTAAGAATCAGATTTGAAGATCCAGGGAAGAAAGAAAGGACTGCTTTGAACAAAAACACTTCTGCAGGAACATTCTAGAAACTTCTATCGGATGCCACCAGGAAGATGCCAATGGGGGTACATGTGTACTACAAGACTCTCCTGCCTGGGGAGTTTCATGATCATATGGACTTAGAAATGTGACATTGAGGTAGAGGACGGTGTGGCAGTGACAGAGCTGGGCTGGCAGGACCTCACTCAGGTTGGAACCAGACGGCAAAGTTGTCAGTGAGCTCAGCAGTGAGCGCTTCTTGCCCGAGGACAGCTGCTCTGAGAATCTCCCACACGCAGCCAGTTAGTCTCTTGGATTGCTCAGACCCCAGTGATGTCAGAAACCTCGTGGGCGGCCACAGCCAAGATAGAGAGACGGCGGCAGGTACTGCCTTCCTTCCCCGGGTGGCCGCAATGTGCTGGGAGCCCACACAGCACCTGCCAGCACATGGATCTCTCCACCGGGACAAAAAGCAAAATGCAGGGAGGATGCACGCAAAGAGACCAGAAACAGGAGGAGCTGGAACTTCAAACAGCGCGCCCTTCAGACAGCCCGCCCAGGGCAGCAGGTCAGGAGGCCGTGCCGTGTCCAGCACCTAAGCTGCGCCTCCGCTCTCCACTCTCCTAGGGGAAGGCCACCTCTACAGGAAAGGGGCACGCTAGCCTTGGAGCCCTTATCCTGTAGGCTCCCTGCGAAAGACCTACGTGGGTTTGGTTCTTCAGGTACTCCCAATATTTCTCCAATCAGAAGCAGGTGGTGCTCAGACTCACCGCCAGCCCCTCCTGCCCCACACTGACCGAGTGGCTGACAGCCAACAGGGACCCCCTTCCCCGGTCTGCTAAGCACCTCCTACCTGACCTTGGAGAAATGCAGCAGGCTCCTGGGGCAGCTCACGGGGGAAGGGCAGCTCCAGCTTGCCCACATCCTGGGTGCCTGAGTGCTCTCAGGGGAGAGGCTGGGAGAGTGAACGCTGTCCCGGAAAACAGGAGGTTGCGGGGGCCCCTTCCTTGCCAAGTTCTCCCAGGGCCCGGGAAACTTCATTCTGCAGCAGAGCCTGGGAGGCTCCAGAGTTCAGAGCTCTGCCCAGTGGCGTCTCGTCTGTAGCTATGGCAACAGAGAGACAGGCGCCTTCCTGGGGGAGACATCTTGCCGTCAGTTGTGCTGAAAGTTAGCTTTAAAAAACACAAGGCGACTCAAAGCTCGCCTTTGGACATCACGCCCAGGACTCCGTGGCACAAAGGCCAGCACGAAGCGCCCAGCACGGAGCCTGTCACCCTCTGTCCCCATCCCTGTCCTCAGATACCGCTTCCTGTCTGCTTGCTCCTGTTAGCAGTGATGTTTTGGACTTAAGTGAGTCCACCCTCTGTTGCCTGCTCCGGCTTTGGCGCTTTATCCCAAGATTCAGAGCTTGGGCCTGGCTCAGCCCTAGCTACAGGTGTGCCCAGATGATACCCAGGTCCAAGCCCCAGCTGGAGGCAGGCTCAAGGGCATGGCCCAGCCCCCTGTGCAGCTGTCTGGCCCATCTGCCTTTAACCACTGGCTGCCCAGCCAAGCCTTCGCTGAGGCTGGGATACAAAGGGATAAGCAGCTCACCACCAAGGAGGCAGACGGACAGACAGACAGCTCCCAAGCAGAATGCAAGGCAGACTGTGAGGGAGGCACGACAGAGCTGGCTGCCTTGGCTGTCCTGGGGGATGGAAGAGGCATTTCACCTGACCTGTCCTCACTCGTAACAGGACGCACAGTCACAAAGAACCAGGGAGACAATAATCAAGACGCGTTTTGTTAAACACAAAGGAATACTCCGACACCTACAGAGAACGGACTCTCACTGCCAGGCTCAGAAAAAGACGAGAAGCTACAATTAGCAGGTAAGATGGCTGAGTTCTACAAGAACAAGCCTAGCATTTAGGGAAGACAATGGCTAGGAGAACCACTCACCCCCCACCCCGCCTCGCGAGTGTAGACAAGGAGAGATAAGTAGTTCATCTGTGCAGACTAAACAGATTGCCCAGCAAAGGCCGTGAAGAATACTGAGCTAATATTATTCTGCCTGTGAAAATCAGAAGCAACCTACACTACCCGAGAGAGGCGTGGACCAGGCCAGGCTCCTGGAACACGGCGTGGTGCTGTCTTGTCTTGAGTCCTGTTCAGTCCCAGACAATCTGAGATGTGCACCGGGGCGGGGAGGTGGGGGGGGGGCGGTCAGGATGTCAGTGTGAGTGTGCAGGCCAGCAAGCTGTGGCCGTGGCAAGGCAAGCCCTGGGAAGAGTGGGGAGAAGCAGGCACTTGAGGTTGTCTCCCGCCTTGAACTTGGGTGGGCTGGGGGGGTTTGAGGAGCGGCTTCTGTAAGCTCTGCTGCAATGCTGCCGTCAGCACAAGACCCTCTGCACACACTACTCCTGGTGAGCGGTCCCTCCTCTCGTTGGGTTGTCAAAATGCTGGAGTCACAGCAATAGTTTCCCCTGGTATCTTAGAGAAAAGGGTATTGTGTGAGTGGCACAATTCTGGACATGCCACTAATAAAAACAGACCCACCAGCTACCTATGGGAAACACTCACAATGAAACAGCGGGCAGGGGCCAGCATAGTGGACCCGGGTTCTAGTCCCGGTTGGGGCGCCAGTTCTGTCCCCATTGCTCCTCTTCCAGTCCAGCTCTCTGCTGTGGCCCAGGAAGGCAGTGGAGGATGGCTCAAGTCCTTGGGCCCTGTGCCCACATGGGAGACCGGGAGGAGGCGCCTGGCTCCTGGCTTCAGAATGGCACAGTGCAACGGTCGTGGCGGCCATTTGGGGGGTGAACCAACAGAAGGAAGACCTTTCTCTCTGTCTCTCTCTCTAACTCTGCCTGTCAAAAAAAAAAAAGGGGGGGGGACTAGAGGGCAAGGCATCCCCTCAAACACCTAATTGCTAGCAGGTGGCAGCGTGCCATCAACGGTGACCAGGAATTAGCATCTGTGCCAAAGGAAGCAGAGAGACAACAAAGTAGCCCCAAATGGGCAGCAGGTGTTCATGAGGATGCACAGAAATCCACGCCGAGAACAGGAGCTGATGCAGCTAGGGCTACGCTCGCTCCAGCAGTGCGGAAGTGAGTCCCAGGAGAAAGGCTCTGAAGAGGGTGCCTGGGAGCTCCTGAAACTCACCAGTCGGGGCCGCTTCCAGGGCCCGGCCCCACACTGAGGAGCAGCAGCTACGTGGTGTCAGAAGCAGGAGGTCCAGACAACAGTGGAGACGGTTCTGTAAGAGCCGCAGTCTCAGAAAACAAACTACATTGCACCGATCAACAAAAGAGGAGCTTCGGGAAGTCAGAAAAGCTATCGTGAAATCAGCCGCCTTTCCAAGCACAAAAGAAATCATTTCACTTTACGAAAGTGAGCAACAGGAAAGGAAGGCTCAATGCTGTGGCCCACGTAAAGTTATTTTAAGAAAAAGAAGAGGCTGGTGCTGTGGTGCAGTGGGTTAACGCCCTGGCCTGAAGCGCTGGCATCCCATATGGGCGCCATTTTGAGACCCGACTGCTCCACTTCCGATCCAGCTCTCTGCTATGGCCTGGGAAAGCAGTAGAAGATGGCCCAAGTCCTTGGACACCTGTACCCACGTGGGAGACCCGGAAGAAGCTCCTGGCTCCTGGCTTCAGATTGGCTCAGCTCCTGCCATTGCGGCCAATTGGGGAGTGCACCAGCAGGTGGAAAACCTCTACCTCTCTCTCTGCCTCTCCTCTCTCTGTGTAACTCTGACTTTCAAATAAATAAATAAATCTTTAAAATCACAAAGGTTCAAAAGTCACACTTGAAATATTTATTTAAAAAAAGATAAGAAAAAGAAGAATGAGGAGTCGAATGGCATCTCTACACACAACAAAAACAACCCAGAAAGACATGCTTACAACACAGAATTATAACTTACTCTTTCTTTTTTTAATTTTATTTATTTATTTATTTATATTTTTTTGACAGGCAGAGTGGACAGTGAGAGAGAGAGAGAGACAGAGAGAAAGGTCTTCCTTTGCCGTTGGTTCACCCTCCAATGGCCGCCACGGCCGGTGCACTGCGCCGATCCGATGGCAGGAGCCAGGTACTTATCCTGGTCTCCCATGGGGTGCAGGGCCCAAGCACTTGGGCCATCCTCCACTGCACTCCCTGGCCACAGCAGAGAGCTGGCCTGGAAGAGGGGCAACTGGGAAAGAATCCGGCGCCCCGACCAGGACTAGAACCCCGGGTGCCGGCGCCGCAAGGCGGAGGATTAGCCTAGTGAGCCACGGCACCGGCCTACTCTTTCTTTTTTTAAAACATTATTTATTTATGTATTTATTTGAAAGGCAGAGTTATAGAGACGCAAAGACGGAGAGAGATCTTCCATCTGTTGGGTACTCCCCATATGGGCTCCAAGGATGGGGCTGGGCCGAGATGGAGCCAGGAGCCTGCAGCTGCATCTGGTCTCCCACCTGGGTGTCAGGAGCCCAAGCACGTAGCCCGTCTCCTGCAGCTTTTCCCAGGAACATTAGCAGGGAGCTGGGTCAGAAGAAGTGCAGCAGCTGGCGCTTGACCTGATGCTCGTGTGGGAGGCTGGCATTGCAGGCAGCAGCTCAACCCAACCTACTGCTTCAAGGCAAGATAAAAGAAACGAAGAAAATGCTGTAAGATATGAACAAACCACATGAATCAGAAATAGAACGACTCAGAGATGGAGTGACAAACTCGGGGAAAATAGACTTAGAGGGAAAAAAGTCAGAAATGAGGAGTAAATTAGAAAGAATTTAGGAGTGAAAGAACACAAGTATTGTCTTAGAGGAAATAGCAGACGAAAAAATGGAAATTTAAAAAAATGGGTCTGATACAAAAGATTCGAGAGACAGTGACAGATCTTGAAGTAGATGAAGAGGATCTACCATGGAGATAGCAGGAGACCCCAAAGAAGAGGCCAGCGCAGGGACAGAACAAATATTGAAGCTAGAGTTCAAGGAAATCTTTCAGAAACGAACGGTTTTGAAGCTACATTTTGAGTGGTCACACATGTTTCTGAGCGTGCTGACCCCAAATGACCAACACCAAGGCATACTTTTAGTAAAACGAAGGCACTTTAAAAAAAAAAAAAGAAAGAAAGAAAGATCTTTTGAGTATCTAAGCAGAAATGGCAATGGTTTGTAAAGGATTGAAAATTGGATTATCATCAACTTTCTGAATGCAACATTTGAGCCAGAAGAAACTCGAGTAGCATTCAAAAAACTCAAGAAAATAAAAAATGAGTCATGGATCTTCTATCCTGGGAGACTGACTTCGAACCGTAAGGGTGAGGACAAACACGTTCCCACAAGGGAGAATTCAGAAAATCCTGCTCCCCTGTGTTGTTCCCAATTCACCGGAGGATCAACTTCAGAGAGAGACATCGACATCACACCGTGATTATTGAATGCATGGCTACAGCATTAAAAATAAATGGAGATTGGGGGCAACATGGGCTCGTGAGCTGGCTGCCACCTGCAACACCCACGTCCCATATCAGAATGCTGGTTCGAGTCCTGTCTGCTCCACTTCTAATCCGGGTCCTTCCTCATGTGCCTAGGAAAGCAGTGGAGGATGGCCCGAGTACTTGGGACACATGTCAACCACGTGGGAGACCCAGATGGACATCTGAGCTCCTGGCTTTGGCCTGGACTAGCCCTGGCCTTTGCAGCCATTTGAAGAGTGAACCAGAGAATGGAAGGTCTCTCCTCTTCCTCCATTTTGCCTTTCAAATAAATAAATAAATAAATAAATCTTTTCTTAAATGTGAAGATTCAAAAGGAAAGAATAGGGTATATAATGGCTGTTTGCTCTAACAATATGAATAGAGTATGGGTATTTATAAATTCAGGGATTGGCATATGAAGAAAACGTAACTTTTCAATAATGATGTGGATTGGGGCAGTGAGACTCCTGTGGGTGTGATATGGGATAGAAGGAATAATTGTTGGTGTTCTGATTCCATCATCTCCTGGGTCCTTGGGGACAAGGAGTCTTAGATAAGAAAATGGACTGGAGATAAACATCCAATAAATTGGAATTGGAATTGGAATTGGAGGAATCAGTAAACATTCATTGTATTTTTTTTAATTAACAGAGTTTATCTTTCAGGGAAGTTGTGGACTCACCATCCAATTGGGCAGGAATTTCAGAATTCCCACGCATCCTCTTCCCGTACCCACGCACAGCCTTTCCCACCACTTCTGCTCCACATCCGTTTGACACAGCAGTTACAACTGAGGTACCAGTGTTGCCTAACATCAGTCAAAGCCCATGACTTGGGGCCAGCTCTGTGGCACAGCAGGTTAGGCTGCCTCCTGCAACACCGACATCCCATATGGGCGCCAGTTCCTGTCCTGGCTGCCCCACTTCCATACAGCTTCCTGCTGTGGCCTGGGAAAGCAGCAGAAGTTGGCCCAAGGACTTGGGCCCCTGCACCTACATGGAAGACCCAGAAGAAGCTCCTGGCTTCTGGCTTCGGACTGGCCCAGCTCTGGCCATTGCAGCCATTCGGGGAGTGAACCAGCAGATGGAAGACTTCTCTCTGTCTCTCCCTCTCGTACTGTAACTCTGACTTTCAAATAAATGAATAAATAAATAAATAAATATATTTTTTAAAAAGCCATGGCTTACCTTATGGTCCACACTTGGTGTTGCATATTCCATAGATTTTGGTGAATGTATAATACATGCATCTACCATGACAGCGTCACACAGAATAGCCTTACTGCCCTAAAAATTCTCTGTGCTCTACCTGTTCATCCTTCTTCGCCTCGAGCCCTTGGCAACCACCGATCATTTCACTGTCTCCTTAGTTTTGCCTGTTCCAGAATGGCAGAGTTGGAATCCTGCAGAATGTGCCTTTTCAGATTGGCTTCTTTCAATTAGCAATATGCATTTAAGATTTTTCCATGCCTCCATTGCTCATTTCTTCACATATTTTGGAAAACCATTCTTTGTCAGGTATGCCTTTTACAAGTGTTCTCATAGCCTATGGTTTTTCTCAGTCTCCTGATAGTTCATTTTTTTTTGTAGAAGACAGATCAGTAGGTAGATAGGTGGGTAGATAGATTCATTGTCCATTGATAGGAACCAGGACTTCTTGGAGAAATGGCTGGTACCACGTCTGAACTAGGAAACACATAAGATGAACCTAGAATAGCTCATCCTACCAGATAACAAGGAGGCTAGTGGAGACTGACAGGTCTTGTCAAAGGGACACAGGAGCCGTGTGCAGGAGGAACCCACCGGCCAAATATGGAACCACTGGAGCATCAGTAAAGATTATAATTGTGATGGATTAAAACCCGCCCAACATGTTTCAGCCTTTGATTCTTTAAGTTACTTAAAGCAGTGTCACCTTCAGAAGATGAAGAACGCATTCATACTCAAAACCTGATAAATAAAAAGGAAGAACTAACCGCTTACCCTGCCTTTCATGACATCACTGGCTAACCAAAGGCTAGACAAGTGGAAACACGTCTTTACAGAAGTACTCAAGTTCATTCATGAAAAAACAATGACAGAATTAGGATGGCACCATTTTGAAACCCCCAGGGAATTCACAGAAGCAGGCGTCGGCAGCAACACTGTTAACATCACAGAGAAGCAGCCAGCCACTTGCCTCTTCCTGAAAGAACACAGCACCTCCGTGGTCTTGCCTGAAAGACCGAGCTTGAATCCGAGCCAGCCTCCGGCCCCAGCTGCCCGTTTGCAGGAAGCACAGGGGAGCTGCACCGACAGTATCAATCAGTGGAATCCAGACAGCAGGAACTGTGGGGGTCAAAAGGCTCAGGTTCTTCAACAGATCAATTCTAAAGCAAAGAAAGGAATGGAGGGAGAAGCTCAGATGAAAGAGACCCAAGCGGTAGATCAAATGCTTGAAACGGCACGGCCGCATCGTATGTCTGGGGAGGCGCACTCGTGTGATAAAGTCATAAAGCCCTGGAAGGATGGCTGTAGAAGGCAGGTGTCGGGAGAGCGAGGGGAGGAGCTGGAACTGGGAGGAGGCCCAGGCAGGGCTGCAGGGCAACTGCTGGCCAAATGCGACTCCTGGGTCTGTGTGCTGGTGGTTATGACAACTCCTTAAGCTATACATTTGCTTGGATTATTTTTTCTGTCTCTTTTGTTTTACAATAAAAAATTTCCTTTTTTGAAGATTTATTTGCTCATTTGAAGGGCGGAGGGACAGAGAGAGAGGAAAACGCAGAGAAGGAAGTCTTCCATCCATTGGTTCACTCCTCAAAGAGCTGCAATGGACCAGCCTGGGCCAGACTGAAGTCAGGAGCCTAGAACTCCATCCGGGTCTCCTATGTGGATAAAGGGGCCCAAGGACTTGTGCCATCTTCTGCTGCTCTCCCAGGTGCATTAGCAGGGAGCTGGATTGGAAGTGGAGCAGCCGGGACATGAATCAGTGCCCATATGGGATGCCGGTGTCGCAGGCAGCAGCTTTACCTTTTGATTTCATTTTCCCCACAGACGTTTTGAAGGAGCCTCATAGTCCCAGTTGCACTGATGGGGAGTAAGCGCTCAATAGGTGCTTGTGGAATGCATGTGTGACAGGCTTGGACTCGGGGCAACCAGTACTGGGAGGACCGTGTGCGGTCAAGTGCACCACAGAGGCCTGGCATCTCCCTGTTTCTGAGACACTCACATCTGCATGTGCAAGGTCACTTCCTGGCCCCGCTGGCCACCATCCCTCCCAGTATCTGGACAAAGGAGCTGCAGGGAACGCTTTGTTGGTCCATCCGTCCATCTGCAAAGAACGGCTTCCTGCTTCCAGAGGAAGAGCAGAGAGGGTGGGGTTAGGCGGGGGGGGGGGGGGGGCTGCACCATCCCTTCACCCTCATTGTGACCCACAGCTTGTAGGTGGCTTCAGGGTGGTAAAGTGATGCCCGGTGCTGTTTCCAGGACACTGACATCTGTTGGCTGGGGTGCTCAGGGTGAATCCTGTGAATGTCAGGGTAAGACAGCATGGGTGGCTGGCGCTGCTGTGTGCGGGCTCTCTGCCACCACTGCTTCCCCTCCAGGCTCCCAGTCCAGCTCCCATGAGCCCGCAGGATCACAGGCACAAGGCACTGCCTTCAGCCTTGGAGATCCAAGTTCAGGGCATGTGAAAGGAATGTGAGAGTTGCCACAGTGGAAATGGAGTCACCCTGGGGCCGACGTGGAGGCACAGCAGGTTAAGCCGCAGCTGGCGATGCTGGCATCCCATAGCAGCGTTGACCATTTAAGTCCTGGCTGCTCCACTTCCCCTCAAACGCAAATGCTTGGGCCCCTGGCACCCATGGAAGAGATCAGGGTGGAGGTCCTGGCTCTTGGCTTCAGCCTGACCCAGACCTGGCCATTGGGACCATTTAGGGAGAGAATAGCAGATGGAAAAGCAATCTCTCTCTCTCTCTCTCTCTCTCTCTCTCTCTGTTTCTCCCTGTCTATGCTGCCCAGTCTTCCAAATAAATAAATAAATACATACATAAAATAATAATAATAATAATGGTAACACTGGGGCAGAGGTTCAAGTCCCAGCTGGTCCCCCGCCACCCACGTGGGAGACCCGGATGGAGCTCTGGGCTCCTGGCTTCAGCCTGGCCCAGCCCTGGCTGTTGCAGCCATTTGGAAAGTGAACCAATGGGTGGCAGGCAGATCTCCTTCTCTCTGTCACTCTGCCCTTTTTTTTTTTTTTTTTTTTTTTTGGACAGGCAGAGTGCACAGTGAGAGAGAGACAGAGAGAAAGGTCTTCCTTTTGCCGTTGGTTCACCCTCCAATAGCCGCTGCAGCTGGCGCGCTGCGGCCAGCGCACCGCGCTGATCCAATGGCAGGAGCCAGGTACTTATCCTGGTCTCCCATGGGGTGCAGGGCCCAAGTACTTGGGCCATCCTCCACTGCACTCCCTGGCCACAGCAGAGAGCTGGCCTGGAAGAGGGGCAACCGGGACAGAATCCGGCGCCCGGACCGGGACTAGAACCCGGTGTGCCGGCGCCGCTAAGTGGAGGATTAGTCTATTGAGCCGCGGTGCCGGCCTTACTCTGCCTTTCAAATAAATAGGTAAATCTTGAAAAAGAAAAAAAAAAGTAATCACCCATATCAACCCTAACATGAATAAATAAACAAACATGGGATCTGGAGGTTAGGAACAAAGGGTTCTCATGCGTTACTGCCAGAGAGCAACAATCACAAAAGACAGACAGAGCCCCACATCCTTGTATAGGACGTCCCACTCCAAGGACACCTGCCCCAAGACCTGCCTGTGCACCCTTGGACTAACTTCACTTGGGTATTAATCACTGCAGCCAAAGGTTTGTTTTTGTTTTTGTTTTTTTCTAATATTTGATGTCATCCTCCTTGTTTTTGTCTTTAAAAACTTCCCCTGGCCTCAAGCTCTTGAATTGGCCCAGAGTTTACCCTGGGGTGCATGGTCCCATTGCAGTGCTTGGAATTCCCTAATAAGTACCAGTATTCCTTAGAGCGTCTCTCTCTGATTGCTGATGGTTAGCTGTTTGTATTTAGGTTGATAGGCGTGCTTGGAACACAGCCTTCTTCAAGCTGATTTAGATGAGATGCAGGGCTCAACCAGGTTGCGGAGAATTAATTGCTGGCGCTGCAGCACAACAGGCTAAGCCACCACCTGCAACGCTGGCATCCCGTATGAGCGCCGGTTTGAGTCCCAGCTGCTCCACTTCTGGTCCAGCTGCCTGCTAATGCACCTTGAAAAGCAGCAGATGATGGCGCAAGTACTTGGGCCCCTGTACCATGTGAGAGACCTGGATGGAGTTCCAGGCTCCTATCTCTGGCCTGACCTATCCCCCATCTAGGGAGTGAACCAGTGGGTGAAAGATTCTCTCTTTTCTCTAGCTTTCTCTGTAACTTTAACTTTCAAATAAAAAAAATGTTTTTAAATAACCAACTGCTGCCCATAGCTCCCTCATCCTGGTTTATGCCCACTTAACAGACAGGACAACAGAGACCAAAAGTTTCCTGCATTATCCCATTTGGAGAGGTTGAGAGGCTCTTGAAGGTGATGCCTCTGTTTCCCACCTAACATCTAATGAGCCCTTCCTGGACAGAGCTGGTGTGACCTCACCTCGCAGCCCGGCTTTGGCTGGGAGGAGCAAGTGTTCCTCAGGATGGGAACAGGTGGTTCAGGACGGGAACAGGTGGTTCAGGACGGGAACAGGTGGTTCACTGGAAACAATTTGTGTCACCTTGGGTTGGCTTGCCAGTCCCCTTCCCAGGCCACAGAGGCTGCCCACCCCTGCACACACATCCACCCCTTCCCAAAGGACAAGGCCCAGAAATCCCCAGGACTCTGCTCCGCCACACTCGGGTCTCTGGGCCACCTTTCCTGAGAGCGAGTCCCTGGGATGGGCTCAGCTGCAGGGAGTCTGCGATTCCGTCAACTCCATCGTCTTCGTGAGCCTCAGGAGCAGAGGGAGCCGCCATCCCAGAGCTCGCTGTGGGGCCAGAGGATGTGAAAACTCAGTACCTCTTGCATTTCTGGAAGGGAGAGGGGCTCCCTGTTGAAGGAAAAGGAAGGAGGAAAGATTAAATCACATGTGTCAGGTAACCCTCTTCTCCACCAGCTTAAGTACAGGAAACCCGTTTTGAGGGTGTCCCCAGGAACCATAAACTTTATTTCATTGCACCATATAATCCCCTGTAATGGAAAACCGCTAACGAGGATGCCAGCCGGCCGCAGGTGCAAAAGGCGGCTTTACATCAACCGAATACTCAAGTCTAATTAATCTCTGCACAGTCAACATAATTGAGTCTTCGTGGGGACCACCGGACTCGCCCCCAGCCCCACCGCGCGGTTCCGTGGGCCAGGCCTGCCTTCCCCCTAATGCAGTGCGGGAATTTGCCTGCAAACAAAGGAAAAACCCGGGCTGATAGCATCTCAGGCGGTGTGGGTTTGCAGCCGAGTCTCTTTATTTCATCTCCAAGTTATTACTGACATCCAAGGCCCTGAGCGCAGGCTCAAAGGCCCCCCTCGGTATGTAAATAGCATCTTGCTTTGTTATTTATTTCTTAGCTCTGCTCTTTCTTCCCTTGTCCCCAGGGCTTTTTTTTTTTTTTTTTTTTCTTCTGAAGACATCAGTAGGGTCACATCTCTCTTTGCTACCGCAGCCTCTCCACCTTGGCAGCATAGGAAAGAATGATGGGTGAGCCCCGTGCGCGGGGCCGTGTCTGGCCAGCCTCCTCGTCCTCCCAGGTGGAGGTCGTAAGTCAAGCCTGGGTGACAGCCAGTTTAAAAGCGATCCCTGCGAAGCCACAAGAAAATGCGCAGACTTCATAAACTCCCGATATTGCCTCCTCTGATGGATCTCCTTCATTGCTTTCTTCTCCCGATGCCGTTCGGCTGTGATCATCCTTGGTGGCCAGCAAAGCTGCAGCCGCCTCCTGCACCACCCAGCTCCGCGGACGCCAGCGCTCCTCTGTGCTCAGGTCCAGTGGGGTTGCCGCGCAGCACCGAAGAGCGCATGCGCAGAAAGTCACAGCGGCCTGGGGCAGGTTGTTCGTGCCCACTGCGAGCAAGGAGCCCAGCAGAGATAGGGTGCGGACGCGGCGCACGAGCCAAGGCCTGCGCTGGGAACACAGAGCTGCAATTGTGGAGCCCTCCCTGGAAGCAGAGTTCAAGAGCGAGCAGTGGGGCCGGCACTGTGGTGTAGCGGGTAAAGCCGCCATCTGCAGCGCCGGCATCCCACATGGGCACCGGTTAGCGTCCCAGATGTTCCACTTCCGATCCAGCTCTCTGCTATGGCCTGGAAAAGCAGTAGAAGATGGCCAGGTCCTTGGGCCTCTGCACCCACATGGGAGACCCGGAAGAAGCTCCTCTTTGCTGGATTCGGATCAGCCCAGCTCCGCCCCTTGGAGCTATTTGGGGAGTGAATACGCAGATGGAAGACCTCTCTCTCTCTCCTCTGCCTCTCTGTAACTCCACCTTTCAAATAAATAAATAAATAAATGTTAAAAACAACAACAACAGGCCGGCGCCGCGGCTCACTAGGCTAATCCTCCGCCTAGCGGCGCCGGCACACCGGGTTCTAGTCCCGGTCGGGGCACCGGATTCTGTCCCGGTTGCCCCTCTTCCAGGCCAGCCCTCTGCTGTGGCCAGGGAGTGCAGTGGAGGATGGCCCAGGTGCTTGGGCCCTGCACCCCATGGGAGACCAGGAAAAGCACCTGGCTCCTGGCTCCTGCCATCGGATCAGCGCGGTGCGCCGGCCGCAGCGCGCCAGCCGCGGCGGCCATTGGAGGGTGAACCAACGGCAAAGGAAGACCTTTCTCTCTGTCTCTCTCTCTCACTGTCCACTCTGCCTGTCAAAAAAATAAAAATAAAAAAAAAAAAACAACAACAACAAAAAGAAGCTTATTTTAAAAAAAAAAAAGAGCGAGCGGCTGCCAGGGTGAGTGGTCTTCCACTGTATGTGGAGTCTGGGGTTTGCTTTGAGCGCCTTGAAAACTGCTCTGTTTACTGCTGGAGTTAGAGCTGGGTTCCTGCTGTGGGCACCACCAGGTGAGGGTAGGGCAGCCCGGTCCACCCAGCAATCCTTCACCTGCATCTACACCCCGTGCTCTTTGCTAACTTCCCAAAGTCCCCAGCCAGGAATCCAAGGCTGGGTCTGTGGAGAAAATCAAGGTCTGTTCTCTCCCTACCATCACTCTTGGACCTGGAATCCAGGGTCCCTTGCGTGGTTTTCCTGCTTCTAAGAACGAAGACCCTGGGGCAGCCAGACCCAGCAGAAAGCCCATACCCCGCACTGCCCCAACTCCCCTTGAGACCCTGCCAGACCCATCAACCTGCTGCCTCTCTGCTGCCCCAGCTGGGAGGGAGAGGTGACCGCTGCTGCCGTGGGCCTGGAGCTGGCTTCTCCTCTTGTCCTTTCCACAGGGAGGCTCAGCTCTGGCTGCTCTTGTTCTTCTGTGGCTATATGGTCTGGGTTATGGGGGTAGGGGAAGAAGTTTCAATGGCCCCAGGTGACACTGGGGGTGTGGAGGGGCTGGCCTGGCAGCACAATGAGTCTGACATTCAAGCCTGCTCCCCATTCTCACACCACACACCCCATCCCTGCCCCGAAATCCAGAGATCTCCTGCGACCTGTGGATGACCACAGTGGTCCCTCCTCCATATGCAGCTGAGCCAAAGAAGGCGGCTTAGGGGAGCAGCACGGGAGGAACTTGACCCAGAGGGAAAAGCTGAGTTTGCATCACTGACGTGTGAGATGAGTTAGCTAGAGCCATAGCCCTTTGAGCCATACAGACCCGAATTTTTATGAATCACTGTTTATGTTACACGCAGTAACCAATAACAAATGACTCCCCAAGTCCCACCCCATTGGCAAGGATAATGGGAGAGTGTAGACAGTCTTCTCAAGGGTGAGAGAACTGGCCAGCTGCCTTCAGGGTGACAGAGACAGTGTGGGCTCCGCCGCACTGGAACCGCTCTGGGAGGAAGCGTGTGCCTTCCTTCTTAGGCTTCTTACCCACGCTGCTGGCCTGCAGTGGTTTCAAAGCTGTATTAGTCGGTGTCACATTACTATAATGAAATACCCGAGGCAACCAGCTTTATAAAGAGAAAGGGCTGTTTAGCGTACAATGTGGAAGGTTCAAGTTCAAGGTCGGGCAGCCCCAGTTGGTTTGGAGATGATGATGGGAGAATGTATGCAGAGGAAGGATCATGCGCTGAGCCAGGAGGCAGACAGCATCAGGGTCCAACTCAGGCTTTTACAACCACACGAGACCCCAGGGCATGCCCCCGGTGACCTAAGCATCTTCCACTGTGCCCTGCTTCCTAGTGGTTCCACCTCTTCCCAGCAGGCCAAGCCCTTAGCACATGTTTTTTTGTTTGTTTGTTTGTTTGTTTGTTTTACAGGCAGAGTGGATAGTGAGAGAGAGAGACAGAGAGAAAGGTCTTCCTTTGCCGTTGGTTCACCCTCCAATGGTCATCAGGGCCGGTGTGCTGCGCCAGCGCACTGAGCTGATCTCATGGCAGGAGCCAGGTGCTTCTCCTGGTCTCCCATGGGGTGCAGGGCCCAAGTACTTGGGCCACCCTCCACTGCACTCCCGGGCCACAGCAGAGAGCACATGGGCTTTTAGGGGACATTCAGCACCCAGATTAATATCCAGACCACAGCAGACCTAAGGCGGAGGTCAACAGAAGACCTGGTGTCCCTCATTGCACCCCCATGCAGGTCCTGGCCTCACCACCTCTCGTCTGGTGATTCATAAGGACTCCACCAGGTCTCCCTTCCCTGTGCCTTCCAGTGCTGCCTGAGCTGTGGCTCTAAACTAGAACCTGACCACACCAGGCTGCTACTCAGCAATCACCATTAGCTGTGCCAACCAAACGCCAGTCCTCACTGTGGAGTCAAAGCCCAGCTTCCCGGTTCCCTCCTGCAAACACCCATTCACACAGGCCCCTCAGACCCCCTCTGAAGCCTGCCATCGCCTGCCATCCTATAGTGTTCTGAGAGTGTTAGCCTGTGCAATAAGCCAAGAAAAAAATGGGAGAAGAGAACAGAGGGTAATTATTTGAAGATGATGCCATTAAAACAGAAACAAAAACAAAGCCGGGGCCAGTGTTGTGATGCAGCAAGTTCAGCTGCCACTTGGAGTGCCCACCATTTCTGATCCTGCCTCTGTTCCTGATGCAGCTAATGCAACAATAATAGGATCACTGGCACCCACATGGGAGACCTGGATGGAGCTGTGAGCTCCTGGCTTCAGCCTGGTCCAATCCTGGCTGTGCTGGGCATTTGAAGAGTGAACCAGCAGATGGAAGATTCCTCTGTCTGTCTCTCTCTCTCTCTCCCTTTCAAATAAAAAATATTTTATTTATGAATAAAATATATTCAAAAATAAACATTTTTGAAAAACAAACAATTGAAATACCAACATAACATTGCCAATAATAAAAACTATGGCAATTTCTCTATATGCAAATAGTAACTAGTCAAATATAATAGAGAACTAAAATTTCCCATTCACTGTAGCAACAAAAATATAAAATATCCAGGGTTAAGCCAAAGGGAATTTGCAACACCTTTATGAAAAAAATCTATAAAACTATAGTGTGGGATATAAAATAAGAGCTTAATAAAGAAGAGACATATTACAGTACAGGAAGACTTGGTAATAAAGATATTTTAATCCCCCAAATTAATCTATAGATGCAGCTCCCATAAAAATCCCAGCAGGATTTAAGGAGAAGAACTGATAAGATTCAACTGGAAGGGTTCCAAATGACCAAGATGAACTGAGAAATTGTTTTACAAAGAACAGCAAAGGTTGCCCTGCTTGACTGGATATTAAAACAGATTATAAAGACACTCATTCAAAATAGAAATAAACAATGAAGACAGCAGGACCGAAAAAGACCCCCAAATAGATCCTCGTATGTGTAGACATTTGGCACTGATAACAGTAGTAATGGATGCTTACTGAGGGCGTCCTGTACGCCAGGCCCAGTCCTGAGCACTTCTGTGTGTAAACTCGTTCAGTCCTGCCAACAACCCCGTGAGGCAGCTGACTGCTATTGTTCCCAGTTTACAGACGAGAAAATCAAGGCACAAAGAGGTTCAATAATTTGCCCAAGGGTAAACTCAGTGTAAGAAGGATTGCGTGCAAACTACGTATCATTGAGATAAATGGAAGCAATGAAGTCAGATTCCACCCCCTCAGACTGCTACAATATCAAATCTCAGGTGTGGGAAAGACTTGAATCTAAGAAGAAGCAAGAGAGAATTGGATATTCCTAGCTGCACTGTTCACAGTGAGCGAGAGATGGATGCCACCCAAAGAACCACCAACTGATGAATGAATGGCTAACCAAATGTGGTACGTGCATTCAATGGACTATTACTCAGCCATGAAAAAGAATGAGGCTCTGATACACGCTACAACACAGACAAATGTTGAAAGTTTGATACTAAGTCTAAGAAGCCAGACTTCAAAGAGTCCATGTTGTATGGAAGGAAACCTCCAGAATAAGCCGATCTATGTAGGGACACAAAACAGACTGGTGGTTGCCAAGGGCAGGGGAGCATGGATAGTAATTCCTCAATGGATACAGGTTTTCCTTGTGTGTGACGAAAATGCCTGGAACTAGAGAGCGCTGCTGTGAAGGTATTGAATGCCATGGAACTGCACACAGTAAAGTGGCTAACGGTTCGTTTCATGGCGTGTGGAAGAGATGTTAGCATCTTGGGAGGGTGCAACAATAAAGGTACCCAATGAATCACTCCTCCCGCGTGCCCCCACCCCCACCCCACACCGGACCTGTGCCCCTTTGCAATGTGGCTTTGCTGTTAAAGCTGGGAGAAGCTAGACTGGCCGTGTGACTGGCTTTGGTGCAATTCAAGGACGTAAATCTGTCAGCTCAGGAGCTTCTGTCTTAAGGACACTACAACTTCCGCTTTGCCTCCTGGAGGCCTAAGACCACCATCCCACAAGGGCGTCCAGGCTGGTGCCTAAGACCACCACCCCACAAGGGTGTCCAAGCTGGCTCCCTGAGACCACCACCCCACAAGGGCGTCCATTCTGACCTCTTTCAGGACAAGAGACCACGTGGTGGAGAACTGAGAGGTCCCAGCCACAAGCCAGAACCAACTGCTGGGTTGAGCTTCGTGAGTGATGGATGGCGGGTGAGACCAGCAGGAAAACCAGCCAGCTGAGCTCCACCCACACGGCATCCAGAGCGTCTGAAAAGCAAGTGTATGATTAGTGTGTGAAGCCATTATGCCCCCAAGGGTGGGTTGGCTGTAGCAATCAATAACTGATATGTTTGCGCTGAGGAAGGCTTTTATCTTAATGCAATGCAGAAGGAAAAATAATACAGAAATAGGACAAATATGACTACATAAAAATTTAAAGCTTCCGGGAGGCACAAATAAATAAAACACTCCTAGCCTCTGGTGCTCCCCCTGAGGATATACCAGAACCGCCTGGGGTGGTTTTTCAGTGTGCACACGCCAACCTCATGGAGACGGTTCACACGCTAGTGTTCAGAATAAGTGCGTGTGGCTCTAGCTCGTGTTGAAGCATGGACTCTGTTCAGGCAATGGACTTGTGCTTTGCTTAGGTGGCTTAAAGTCTCTTTGTACTACCTCAGCAGATTGCTATTACAAGGATCAGATACATTTTCTAAGTTTTTAAGCATTTATTCATATGAGAGGCAGAGAGAGACAACAAAAGACAGGGAGAGACAGAAAGACAATGAGAGCTCCGGATGGTTCACTCCCCCAAAATCTGTAATGGTCAGAGCCAGACCAGGTCCAAGCCAAGAGCTGGGAGCTCAATCCAGAAGTGCAATACGGGTGGCAAGAACCCAGCCACCTGAGCCGTCCTTGCCGCCTCCCAGTGCCTGCATTAGGAGGAAGTGAGGGTCAGGAGCTAGAGCCAGGATTCAGACTCAGGTACTGCAGTGTGGGAGGCAGGGGTCTTAACCGTGGGGTCAAACACCCACTGCCCAGGGTTAGATAGATTAATGCACAAGAAGCAATTAGGGCAGTGCCTGGTGGATTTGCTGAATGTAGCCAACATGCCTACGTGGCAGTTTTTCCAGGTGACCCCCAGGCACCTTCCATAAAACCAAACAACACCATCTGACCAGGTGTGCGTATGTTTGGAACAATTTTCAACATTCATATTGTTGTTACATCTGCCCATATGATGAGCCAAAGGTTATTACCCTCAACATATGAAGAGCTGTTAGCAATTAATATGAAAAAGATGCGAAGACAAATGCAATCTATTTCAAGGAAACAAAAGACATTCAATGTCTGTGATGATCAGAAATGTATATTAAAGCCGTATGTTTCTGGTCTATGATATTTACAAAGAGTATACAATGATGAGTATGTGGGAAAACAGGAACGTTCCTGTCCTGGCTGGCAGATGCTGAGTCGTTACTGGTGTGGCAACCTGCACCCACAATGGTGATGCCATCCCCTTGCCGGAACTTACCATAAGGAAATCGTCAAGCAGGTTAAGAACAATATATAAATCAGCATGTTAATCGCGGCATTCTTTATCACCGCCCCTTGTTAATACCACTAAGATGCCAATTAATGGAGATTCATGAAGTGAAGGACGCTGATAAGGGACCCCGGAGGGTTCAGAGCAAAGTGAGTATGATGTGATCTGTCTTTGTGGATGAGTGTGCAGAGGGTGTCCCCGAGTGTGGTCCCAGCTGGTGAGGAGGGGCTAACGGGGCAGCAGGTCTGTGCGATTCCATCTCCAGCTGTCTTATCACAGTATTTAATTTTTTGATGGGCTCAAAACTTGGTGGGGAGAGAAAGGTATTGTTTATCACACACCTCAAATGCCAACAAACCCCTCATTTTCTCTTGTTCTTCCACAATAGGCCTGATTTGATGAGCCATTAAGCCCATCATTTAGCAACCAAAAACCTGGTTACCCTTCCTTTCCTCAAGGGCAGGGAGCGAGGAGCATTTGCATTCTGTCTCCCTAATGCAACAAAGAGGAGAGGAAAGATCAAAGGGTTTGGAGTCTAAGGAAACAGGCTGAGTAGTCACATTCTGCTACCACACACAGGGCATCTTCAGAAGGTGCTAGGAAAATGCACGTGTTCTTTCAACTCCCTTTTTAAACAAATTTTTCTGAAGTACTCTCATGTGTGTAAAATGTATTGCAAATACAAGGGTGGGAACGACTAGGAAGATGTGCACCCCAGCATGAAGTAGGGGAGGGGCCAGGAGAGTTAAACCAGGTGTTAACTAATGGAGCAGGTGAGATAAATGATGTGGTTTTACATATATTTCTCGCGGAAGATAAAACAGATCTTGCACAGCGATACGTTTTTGTCCACCTTTCAGATGAATCTCCTTGCTTCACTGTCCCCTTATTTTGACCATGTTGGTGGGCGTCTGGCCGCCATCTTCTGTGGAGTGATCCCGTCTGCTCCTCCGCCCCCAGCCCCACCTCCACCCTGTCCTGAGCACTTGGGACGGGGATGGGCACTAGACAAAGCTGAGCCGAGTAAATTCCCGGGCCAGGAACTTGCAGTCAGGCTGAGAAAGCCAGTCCTTCTCGATGGTTAAACCAGGAGCCTGGACAGTTAGGAGAGGTGATGTGGGCACCATTGTGACCATGAGAGCCCAGGCTCTGAGAAGCGGACCTCCCCAAGCCTCAGCTACGTTCCTGTCTGTAGACTCTGCAAACTTCAAAAAGCCTGATTTTTGTTCCAACCTGTTCTAGTTGGATGATATGACTGGAAGAACATTAACGCATATCAACTTTGGTACCAGAAGTGGGGTTACACGTAAACAGCCCCTCCCTGTAGGACAGCAAGCTGACTGGGGCAGGATGGGAGTGAGGAAGTCGAGGGTGAGGATTTCCCACCCGAAACTGAGGAACCTCCCACTGGGCGGGCTTAGAGAAACAATCCAAGGTGCTTGTTGGCTTTTGGCTCTAGGATGCCCCAGAGTGAGATGGCTCAGGTTTTCACTGGAGACAGGAAAGGAAGTCTCCTTAGTCCTTCAGGAAATCCACAGTTCTCATCTTAGGCTCTGGTTAGGAGAGAGCCATCAAGGGGGTCTGTCCCTTGGGGGGAAAGAGGAGATGTCCTACCCAGTGTTTCTCTCTGGAATGTCCCCCACAGGACACTGTGTAGGGAATCCCTCCATGACCAGCAAAGCCTGTGGTAGCTGCTGGCCAAGGAAGAAGCCCACCAAGGAACTGTGGCAGGCATGAAAGATTCCACTGGTCCTGTCACTCCCTTATTCTCTCTATGCAGGAAGAAATGGTATTTGCTTTGGACTGGTCTCCATGTGAGGGGCAGTTCTGTTCTAGAAGGTTCTTAATGAATCCCTCCATCCAAAAGACATTCACAGCTGTTCATGGGGCATGTTGGGGAAGATTTTGTCACTCAGCCCACGGGTGGCACTGTGGGACCTGGTGCAGATGGGGTAGAGTGGTCCGCTCCCTCCAAAAACGAGGTGTCCTAAGAAAGGGAGCCCCATTGCTGCCTGGTGGGGGTGGGCAGGGACAGGTGGTTTTTAGATACTTGCCATTGGGAGAGAAGCCCTCTAGTATTGGATGGGGACAGTGGGACAGGCAGCAGGGAAGGGAGATGTCTTATTCGCCTTGCGATTTTGCTTCCAAACATCTCATCACCAGCTGCCCTCCTGGCCCTAAGCTCCATGGGTGACCACTGCATCCCACAAAGTGTGTGTTCTGGGGCTGGTGTTGTGGTGCAGTGGGTTAAGCCCCGCACCGTGATGCCAGCATCCCAGGCTGGAGTGCTGGTATAAGTCCTGGCAGCTCTACTTCAGATCCAGCTCCTTGCTAATGCACCTGGGAAGCAGTGGATGGAGGCCCAAGGGCCTGGACCCCTGCCACCTGCATGGAAGACCCGGATGGAGTTCCAGGCTTCTGGCTTTTGCTTGGTCCAGCCCTCACCTTTGCAGCCATTTGAGAAGTAAATCAGAGGATGGAAGATTCTCTCTCTCTCTCTCTCTCTCTCTCTCTTTCTGTCACTCCGCCTTTCAAATTAATTAATTAAATCTTTTTTAACAATATGTGTCCCTTTGTGCTTATGCTTGCTACAGTCGTGTTTTGTTTCTTGCAACTTATATAGTCTTGCATTTTTAAAATTATGTTTTTCTCCTAGAAGGGTAATAACCGAAGATGATAAAAAATTCAAATAGGTCAAAGGCCGCTCAAGGAGAAGTAGACCTCTCGTCCAGGCCAGACCCCGTCCCTCTGCCCAGAGGCACTGCCACGAACAGTTTCTGTAAACCCTCTCAGAAACCATCCATGCATGGCGGCTTTGTGTGTGTTTTTAACAAATAAGAGCTTATTATGCACACTGTTCTGCACTTTGTTCTTCTTTTTACTTAATAATATCTTGGAGATCGTTTTATGTACTAATTTGTTTTTAATTTAAAAGCCACATAAATAAATAAAGGGTGCCGTGATAATTAGTTAACTGTTTATGAAAAATATTACTTTGGTTTCCTTCCCCATACTATGCACTAATATAAATTCCAAGTAGCGGATTAAAGTGTATTTTTTTAGTAACAAATGAAGGTCTCAGAAATACTGGAAGGCAGTGTGGGTGATGGCCCTCGGATGGCAGAGGCTGGGGCAGGAGCAATCCTGGCAGGCCTGACATAAATGTGGGAACTACAAAATCCAAGACCCCTGACTTGGGTGTGTACCAGCCACGTGGGGCCCCAGGGCATCTTGGGCTGAGTCCCCTGGAAGCAGAGGGCGGGACAGGAGCTTGAGGCTGGTGCTCCCAGGAGACCCCTGTAGAAAGCGAGGAGGCCGACCCACGGCTCAGCTACGGCTGAGGCCACAGCCAGTCCCACAGGTGATTCTGGAGCTGGGACATCCTTCAGAGTTGCCTCCGAGTGGAGGCCAGAGTTGGGTCTTTGGGCAGCACCACCCAGGGGAGGTATAACCTTGGAAGAGGGCTTCCATGCCATTGCCAAGGTCATCCCCAGTGGAGAACACAGCGGTAATCCTAGCCCTGGATCTGGGGCAGCACCGCGGTGTCCACTGTAAGGGGAAAGGCCCCTTGCCCGGGGCTCCTGGCTGCATGCACTCTCCAAGTGCTTTTACAGATCTGAGGCTAGTGGGTGGGCCCAGCCTCTAGGGAGATCACCTCTTCTGGAGCCCTGGGACTGGGAGCAATGGGTGGGCCCCACCCCCACCCTCTGGGTTCTGGGAGCCTGAGTTCCCTGGCAGAGCTGCCTATGGGAGTGATATCAAAGAAGGTGGTCCCAGAAATCTGGCCGAGGGGAGGGTTCAGGGTCAAAGGTGGGCTCTGGGGAGGGGGCTTAGCTTTGTTGGAGAACAGGCGGTGATGATGGGTTGGGGGTGGGGCAGGACTGAACAAGGTGGTTCTGCAGTACACAACCTGCACCTCTCCAGGCTAAGCAGGGAGCTTGGTGCCTGGAGACCTGCAGGGTCCCACAGCCCCACCCTCACTACCTCAGCCACTGCTGGTTTGGAACAAATTGTCCAGAGAGAGAGATGTAGCGACAGCTAGGGAGTCATAGGTCCGTCGGAGGCAGCTGGAAGTACAGTATTACCCCCTACACACACATACCCCTGGCCCCACTCTACAGATGAGTTGACTGAGGCCAAGGAGTATCCTGGGAGCCCAGAGATGCCGTGGTGAAAAACAGCACCCCTGGGTGCCCTGCAGGCCATTGCAGGACAGGGCATGGCTGCTCAGGGAGGGACATGACCCCTCCCGAACCTCAGATCCAGCAGGAGCAGGAGCAGGTGGGCCTTGCGCTGTGGCCATTGCAGTCTCTGGCCAGGGCTGGGCCTGAGAGAGGAGCTCAGGAGGAGTCGCTGTGGGTCTGGTTGCCAGGATACGGCACGGCCATGCCGAAGCATCCTTGGAAAACCCCTTTCTCTGAAACACCCCCGACCAGAGTCGGAGCGGAAGGGCCAAGTCTCATTATGGGCTGAGCAGACGGTTCTTAACAAATTGTCCTCGGCAGGCCCAACAGACAGGGACGTGTGGGCAGCTCAGCGGCAGGAGAGCTGGGGAGGGGCCGGGCACCTGGAGCTGGGTGGGGGAGGGGCGTGCACACCCCTTGGATCAGCAGCAAGTCGAAGGCCCTCACGGTTCTCCCACCACTACCCCTCCAGACATTGTGCCCCCACCCTGACCAGGCACCCCTTCCCCAGCACCCCTCGGAGCTCCTGGGGAGCCAGGTGCTGGGAGCCAGCATTATGGATTACTCCCCAAAGCAGGAAGGACAACTAACAACGGAGAGCGAAGCTCTGTTTACACCGTATTGATTCTGGCCTTGCAGAGACTGGGAGGCCGTGAGAACTACACCTGCTCAGGGCAGGTGGTCCCAGGGCCCACGCAACCTCTCCTTCAGACACTGTGCCTCCCTCTCCCCGCCCTGAGCTGCAAGCATGGCCATGCAGGCGGTCATGGCTGGTGCATTTGGGGTTCAAGTCCAGGTCCCAGGCACAAAGGGTTCCATGGAGCACTCGGGAACTACAGGAGAGGGTTTTCCGGGTGTGGGAGAGAACAGCTCGTTGCATGCAGTTCAGGACGGTGTGAGCGAGCTGCCCAGGGTGCCCAGGGCATGGTCCTGCTGTCTGGCAGGAGGACAAGGGGGGATGGCACCAGCCATGAGCCCCTGGATTCTGGTCATGGCTGCTCCCCTGGTCTGCCCCCAGGAGAAGAGCTGAGGTGCAAGGGCTGTGGGATCACATCCCAGTCATGCTCTGCGCAGCCTGGGGCAGTGGGTCTAGCAGGGAGTCTTGGTGAGGTGGGGCATTGTGGGAGGTGGGAGTGGGGGAGGACTTCCTATGTTCCAGTCTACTTCAGGGCCTCGCTCAGGAACTGGGACAGGCCACTGCCCGGGCAGGAGGGTCAGAGCTTTGGGTGGGGGTGGGCAGGAGCTGGAGGCAGGCCCCCAGATTCAGCGGAGGCATCCCACTGTCGGGGACGTCTTGACTTTGGTCCGCTTTTGTTGGGCTGGGCCGGTCATGTGCTCTGGAGTCCTAAGGGAAGGACTTGTGTCCACGCTGAGGCCAGTGGTCGTTAGCGGTCTAGAAGTAGCCTCCTGGCAGTGCATGGCCCTCCCCCATCCTGGAGATGTGTTCTCACCGGGGAGCCTGGGGCACCTGCCTGCCACCTTCTCCGTGCAGCCCCCGGGGCAGGATAGAGAGGATCATATAAGCATGAGTTGCCTGCGAGTGCAGTCCAAGGGTGACGGGCTGGCTGGGGGCCTGGAGCCCTCTTCCCTGTCCATGGGGAGCCCTGCCAGCAGCACCCACAGAAGAAGAGACACCCGAAGCCTCTCCTTCAGACCAACCAGCCCAAGGATGAAAGGGTGGCCATCTGGGTGCTACCTCTTGGGAACACCTGTGGGGTCGGTGTCACCCCAAGGCTGTGCGGGAAATGGGCTAACACAGCGAAAGTGCTGCTCCCCTTGAGTGTAGAACAAAGTCGGCAGGGACAGGACAGGTTTCTGCAAGCCTGGGCCAGGACGCGACACAGACGCTCCCCAGTGACTGCGAAGGGACCCCACGCCCCGCCTGTCTCAGCGGTCCTGAGCCAGGCACAGTTTACACTGCCCAGCGCCTCTGCAGGGAGTCCTTGGGGACCAGCAGAGCAGCAGTCAGGGCTGACCCCTCAGCTCAGCGCTGAAGGCAGTTAGCAAGGAGCTTGGCTGTGGTCACACCCTTGGACTGCAGTGTGGCGGTCACGGTGCACAGCTGCCATTGTTCCTGCACTCACAGGAATGAGGGAAAATTGCTCCTTAAAACCACCACGCTGGGGCCAGTGCTGAGGCGCAGCAGGTTAAGCCACTGCCTACAACGCCGGCATCCCTTGTGAGTGTCGGTCCGAGGCCCGACTCATCCAGTTCCCTGCTCATGTTCCCAGGAAAGCAGCGGAAGATGGCGCAAGTCCTTGGGCCCCTGCACCCACGTGGGAGACCCGGAGGAAGCTCCTGGCTTCAGCCTGGCCCAGCCCTAGCCATTGCGGTCATTTGGGGAGTAAACCGGCAGATAGAAGATTCTCTCTCTCTCTCTCTCTCTCTGTAACTCTGCCTTTCATATAAAATAAATCTTTAAAAAGAAAAACCGCCACTCTTCTGGGAGACTGGAGCTGAGGAAGAAAGATGATCCTCCTAGGATCTCTGCCGTTCTTCTCAGGGATCTGCTTTTGCTTCTGCCCCCGCTGAGTCTGGGCGTGCGTGCGTGCGTGCGCGTGTGCACGTGTGTGCGCACACAGGAACTGACAGTTGTGGGCTTGGAGCCAGCTGTGGGAGTGAAAGTGGGCCCTGCCAGGGGCACCTGTCTCTGTGATGGACAGCAGCTGGGAGCCCAGGCCTGCTGTGGAGGACAGGGGTGCCCACGGAGCAGCCCCCACCCCCACCCTGCAGAGGCCAGCAGCCGTCTCTTTCCTTGGCTTCTCTGGAGCGGCTGGGGTGGTGGGCTGCACTGAGCAAGCCACAGAGGCCCGAGAAGCTGCCGGGGGTGAGAACGGAGCAGTGGCTGCGGCTGGGCCGGATGCGTCCCAAGAACGCAACCAGCGTGCCTCTGCCGGGCTCGGAGCTGCAGCAGTGCCTGGAGAGGTAACAGACTTGGCACTGCCTGTGAAATATGGTCTCGCTCGTAAGGGGAATCTGGGTTGTGTTGGTTAGGTTTTAATACGGCCGTGTTGGACTTTTAAATGCTGTTAGCAAAGTAATGCATGAGGCCGGCGCCACAGCTCAGTAGGCTAATCCTCCGCCTTGCGGCGCCAGCACACCAGGTTCTAGTACCGGTCGGGGAGCCGGATTCTGTCCCGGTTGCCCCTCTTCCAGGCCAGCTCTCTGCTGTGGCCCAAGAAGGCAGTGGAGGATGGCCCAAGTGCTTGGGCCCTGCACCCCATGGGAGACCAGCAGAAGCACCTGGCTCCTGCCATCGGATCAGTGCAGTGTGCTGGCCATAGTGCGCCGGCCGCGGAGGCCACTGGAGGGTGAACCAACGGCAAAGGAAGACCTTTCTCTCTGTCTCTCTCTCTCGCTGTCCACTCTGCCTGTCAAAAAGAAAAAAAAAAAAGTAATGCAAGGACACAGTTCCCCCAAATCAGACATCAGCCAAGGACCTGGAACAGGAACTCGAGTGCGCTCCCCCACTCACCAGTCTAGCTCCCGGAGACAATGCCTTTTTGGACTCCCGAGGGTCAGGCAAGCTGAGGCTCCCGAATGTCTCACCTCCCAACCTGTGCTCTGTGCGTGCTCCTCTGCCTGGGCCCCCACTCCCGGCAGTGCCCGAGGCTGTTCTTGCAGGGCTGGGCCCCATCATCCGGGGAAGAACCTGCTGGTATTCTAGCCGGGAGTGCGGAGTGTGTGTGACGTGGGCGGGGCGTGTGCTGTTTGGGTGTGGGGGATGGGGCATGAGGGAGGACATCCCATACCCGGCCTGGGGAAGAGGCATAGGAGGGCTCACTCTCAACTCCCCCGCCCCGTCGTGTCTGATGCCCCAAAGTCAACTCTGCCTCAATTTCCCAGCAAGATGAGCGCCAGCCCCTCGTCTCCTGCAGCCAGGGGACAGGCTCTGGGCCTGGGAAGCTACTGATAGATAGCTTTCCTGAGTTTCCATAGTTCAGTATATTGCAGTAACAAACTTTACGGGATTGCACAGGAGACAGACAATACCAAAAGCAAGGATTTGCCTGTGGGACATCTCAGAAAAGTACCATGAAGGATCAGAATCTACTGTGTGATAAAAATGCTACAAATGCCATTGAGTTGCTGTCAGCAAAAATTGCCTCGTTTGTTTAAAAAAAAAAAAAAAAAACTCCAAATGCTGGCATTGTCCAGGAAAATGTAGCAGGTTGCTTTATAACCGTCGCCAAGTTGAACGGCTGAGACTTGTTCACTGAAACATTGTGGTTTGCGTGATTGGGTTACCTCCCCGCATTTATATGAAAAATTAACACACAAATGAAAACGGAAAAGCTGCCAATACCTGTTTGCATCCTCTAGTTTTCCACTCACAAGCATATGCAACGTACCTTTTGACCACATGGGAAAAACATATCTAACATTCAGAGCCACCAATAGCAAGAATAGACTTTTTTTAAAAAGCAAACATTTCCTACTTTTTTTTTCCAAAAAGAGATTTTATCAGATCCAGTTTTATAGCACTGCAAACTTGGCAGCTGACTTTTAAAAACAAATATTTATTTTTAGTGAGAGAGAAAGAGAGAGAGAGAGAGAGAGAGAGAGAGATCTTTCACCTACTGGTTTACTCCTCAAATGCCCACAACAGCCAGGGGCTGAGCCAGGCCAAAGTCAGGAGCCTGGTACTCAATCCTGGTCTCCTACATGGGTGGCAGGGGCCATCACCTGCTTCCTCCCAAAATGTGCGTTAACAGGAAGTAGAATCCCACATGGGGTGCTGGAGTCCCAAGCAGTATCTAAGCCACCGCAGCAAACCCACTCCCACAGTGTCCTAAGCACGTCCTCCCTGGCGGCGGCTGCCAGCTACATGTCTTTTGGCATAGTTGTTATGCAATTGGCATGGATAGCATGTAGGTTGGTGTCTTCCAAAAGGCCACAGAGGCAAAGCACCAAAAGTTGTACTCTGCAAGCACAGATCTGTTTTGAAGTCCCAAGCAATTTCTCTCACCACACTTGGAAGGGGAGCTGGATTTCTGATGGTGTCCAGTTTCAACAGGTGCCACCGTGTCAGGCCTGTAACAGTGGGATTTCTTCGCCCTGCCAGCAGAGGGCGCATTCTTGCGGGCACCTTGTGTGGCCAGTTGCTTCCTGGATGCCTCATCATTGGGCCGGTCTGATTTGGAGGGGCTCTGGTTTAGCCACCTCCTTTCTTACTCCCTTTCTCTTGACGCTGGAGTTCTGTGAGCTGGAGGCTGGTGTTAGAGTGACAGTGGCAGCTAAGGAGTGGAAAGATCTGTTGACAGCACTTTAACTAGTTCTTTGGTTTTTAAAAAAACTTGGTAAAATATGCATAACATAACATGTATCATCTTAATCCTTTTAAAGTGTCCAATTTGATGACATTAAGTACCTGCACGATGTTGGGTGACCGTCACAGCTCTTTCCACCACCAACAGAAACTGTACCCATTCAGCAATAAACATCCCATAATAGCCTACCGCTCTCAGCTTCTGCTTTCAGTCTCTATGGATTTGCCTATTCTAAATATTTCATTTAAACGGAATCATGCAATGTTTACCTATTTTACTTAGCATAAGGTGTTTAAGGTTCATCCATGCATTGCCTGTAGCAGGATTTCAGTCCATTCCATGGAATGGACATACTGCACGCTGTCCATATCTATTCATCTGTTGATGGACCCTTGGGTTGTTTGTGCCTTTTTGGCAATTATGAAAAAGGCTTTTGTAAATATTGGTGCGCCTGTATCTGTTTGGTCCCTCTGTTGAAAGATTTGGGGCATACGCCCAGGAGTGGATCATGTGATAATTCTGTGTACAGCTTTCTGAAGAATTGCCAAACTGTCCAGATGTGAGCTTTGCCAATTTACATTCCTACTAGTAATACACGAAGGGGTCAGTTCCTCCCTATTTCCATCAGTGTTGGTTATTTCCCACTTAAAAGAATAATTATAGCGGTGGGCATTTGGCCTGCTAGGGCAACAGTTTACATGCCCACATCTTAACAATATTAAACCTTCCAGTCTATCAACAAGTGATGTCTCTCCATTTATTTAAGATCTTCTTTAGTTTCTTGTAGCAAAGTTCTGTAGTGTTTCAATGTACAAATCTTTTGTCTCCTTGGTCAAATTTATTCCTAAGTATTTTCTTCTTTTCTTATGTTACTGTAAATAGAATTGTTTTCTTGGTGTCATTTTTAGATTCTTCATTGCAACTCTACAGAAATAATGGTGTCCACCTCCTTTTTATAGCTTGCAACGTTGCTAAATTCATTCATTAGCTCTAACAATTCTGTGTGGGCTTCTTAGGGTATTCTCTGCATAATCATGCATTTGTGAATAGAAATCATTTTGCTTCTTTCTTTCCAATTTTAATGTCTTTTATTCTTTTTCTTATGGCACTGCTCTGGCTAGGACTTCCATACTATTGAATAGAAGTTCAGCAGGAGTGCTGAAAGCAGGCCTCCTTGGCCTTGGCCTTAGGGGCAAAGCATTGCATCTTTCACCACTGGGTAGGATGTCAGCTCTCTGTTTCTAGTATAAGCGTATGGCCTTTACTGTGGTGAAGAAATTCTCTTCTGTTTTTAGTTTATTAAATGTTTTTATCATAGAAGAGTATAGAGTTGAGTTTTGTCAAGTGTTTTTTTTTTTCCTACATCATTTGGGATTATTATGTGTTTTTTAAACCTTCATTAGTGGTATAGTTTTTTGTTTCTTTTTTTTAACAGAGAGAGAAAGGGAGAAAGAAAGAGATAGAAAGAGATCTTCCATCTGCTGATTCACTCCCTAAAATGGTGGTGGCTGGAATTGGGTTAGTCTGAAGCCAGGAGCCAGGAGATTCTTCTGGGTCTCCCCTGTGGGAGCTGGGGCCCAAGGACTTGGGCCATCTTCTGCTGCTTTCCCAAGCCACAGCAGAGAGCTGCATCAGAAGCTGAGCAGCTGGGACTCAAACCCATGTCCATATGGGATGCCGGAGTCACAGGTGGAGTCTTAACCTTCTATACCATGGCACCAGCTCCCATTAGCATGACAAATTATACTGATTGATTTTTTTGTATGTTGAACTACATATTTTTAAAAAGATTTATTTATTTTATTTGAAAGAGTTACACAGAGGGAGGAGAGGGAGAGGGAGAGGGAGAGGGAGAGAGAGAGAGAGAGAGGTCTTCCATCTGCTGGCCCACTCCCCAATTGGCCACAATGGCTGGAGCTGTGCCAATCTGCAGCTGGGAGCCAGGAGCTTATTCCAGGTCTCCTACGCAGGTGCAGGAGCCCAAATACTTGGGCCATCTTCCACTGCTTTCCCAGGCCATAGCAGAGAGCTGGATTGGAAGAGGAGCAGCCAGGACTTGAACCAGCACCCATATGGGATGCTGGCACTGCAGGCGACAGCTTTACCTGCTAGCCACAGCGCCAGTCCATGTTGAACTATTTTTACATTCTGTGAATAAATTCTTCTTGATTGTGACACTGAATCCTTTTCTTGTGCTGTGGAATTCAGTTTGCTAGTATTTGGTTGAGAATTTTTCCATCTATATTTGTTTTTCAATGGCCTGAGTTGGGCCAGGCCAAAGCCAAGAGCCAGGAGCCTCATCCGGGGCTCCCAAATACTGGGCCATCTTCTGCTGCTTTTTCCAGGCCATTAGCAGGGAGCGGGATCAGAAGTGGAGCAGCCAGGACACAAACTGGAGGCCATATGGGACACCAAAGTCATAGGAGTCATAGGCGGTGGCTTTACCCACTGCTCCACACCAGCCTCTCTATCTATCTATCATCTATCTATCTATCTATCTATCTATCTATCTATCTTTTAAAGATGTATTTATTTATTTGAAATGCAGAGTTACAGAGAGGCAGAGGCAGAGAGAGAGAGAGAGAGAGGTCTTCCTTCCGCTGGTTCATGCCCCAAATGGCAGCAATGGCCAGAGCTGTGCCGATCCAAAGCCAGGAGCCAGGAACTTCCTCTGGGTCTCCCACGTGGGTGCAGGGGCCCAAGGACTTGGGCCATCTTCTACTGCTTTCCCAGGCCATAGCAGAGAGCTGGATGGGAAGTGGAGCAGCCAGGACTGGAACTGGTGCCCGTATGGGATGCCAGAACTCCAGGCGGCAGCTTTACTTGCTATGCCATGGTGCTGGCCCCCGCATCTATATTGTAAGGAATATTGGTCAGCAGTTTCCTTGTGGTTCTTTATTTGGCTTTGCTGTCAGTGCAGTACTACATCTGTAGAAAGACTTAAGACATGCTCCTTCCCTTTCGAGTTTTGACGAGTTTAAGAAATAGTGATGATAATTTTAAATGATTGATGAAACTTATTAGTGATGCTTTCTAGTCCTGGGCTTTTCTTTGTTAAGAGATTTTTTTTTTAATGTTGATTTATGTGAGAGGTAGAGAAACAGAGAGGAACAAGCAGAGACTGAGACAGATACAGAGACAAAGACAGACAGAGCTCCCATTCATTGGGTCACTCCCCAAATGCCCATAACGGTTGGAGTTGGGCCCTGGCTAAAATCAGCAGCCAGGAACACTCTCCAAGTCTCCCATGTGCGTGGCAGAAACCCAATCATTTGAGCCACACCGCTGCCTCCCAGAGTCTGGATAAGCAGGAAGCTGGAGTCAGGAGCCAGGGTCGGGGATTGAACCCATGTGCTACTGCCCGGGGCATGGGCATCTTTTTTTTTTTTTTTTTTTTTTTTTTTGGCAGGGAGAGTGGACAGTGAGAGAGAGAGACAGAGAGAAAGGTCTTCCTTTTGCCGTTGGTTCACCCTCCAATGGCTGCCATGGCCAGCGCGCTGCCCTGATCCGATGGCAGGAGCCAGGTGCTTCTCCTGGTCTCCCATGGGGTGCAGGGCCCAAGCACTTGGGCCATCCTCCACTGCACTCCCGGGCCAGAGCAGAGAGCTGGCCTGGAAGAGGGGCAACCGGGACAGAATCCGGCACCCCGACCGGGACTAGAACCCCGTGTGCCGGCGCCGCTAGGTGGAGGATTAGCCTATTGAGCCGCGGCACCGGCCAAATGGGCATCTTAACTAGTGAGCGAAACGCCTGCTCCTGTTGAGAGAATGTTCTATGACTTCTTCAGTCTCCCCCTATTGAGATTCTGTTTCTTTTTGAGTCAGCTGTGGTGGATCGTATGCTTCTAGGAATTTGCTTATGTTATCGTCTTAGTTCAGGTTGCTGTAACTAAAAGGCTGTAGACTGGGCAGATTAAACAACGAATATTCGTTTCTTACAATCCTGCAGGCTGGAAAGCCCAAAATCAAGATGCCAGCAGATCTGGCGTCTGGCCAGGGCCCACTTCCTGGTTGGTGCAGGGCCTCCTTCTCCCTGTGTCCTCGCCCTTTCTGGGGGCCCCAGTCCCATTCAGGAGGTGGCCACCCTTGCAGCCGAATCACCTGCTGATGGCCCAGCTTCCTAGTACCTCGCCCTGGGGGGAGGGGCTCAGTCCCTAACAATCGAGTACAGTATCCTCGTATAGCATTTTTATTTCTGTAAAATCTGTAGTCACGTGCCCACTTTTATTTCTGATTTCAGTAACTTGAGTCTTCTCTCCTCCTGCTTAGTCAGTATGGCTAGTTTTGTCATTCTTTTCCAAGAACCAACTTCTGATTTCATTGACTTTTCTCTATTGGTTTCTGTTCTCTATTTTATTTCTTTTCCCTTTAGCCTCTATTATTTTATTATTTTACTCTTTCTACTTACCTTGGGTTTAGTTTGCTCTCTCTCTCTCTCTCTCTCTCTCTCTCTCTCTTTTTTTAATGTCCCTTGATGTCTGTGGTTAGGCTATTGGTTTAAGATATTTCTTCCTTTTTGATATATGTGTCTGTTTAAGCTTTGGTGTGTTGTATTTTCACTTTCACTAATCTCAAGATATTCCCTAATTTCCCTTGGGATTTATCGTTTGACCCCATTAGTGGTATAAGAATCTGTGGTTTGGGGTCGGTGCTGTGGTGCAGCGGGTTAAATCCCTGGCCTACAGTGCTGGCACCCCATATGGGTGCTGGTTCAAGTCCCAGCTGCTCCACTTACAATCCAGTTCCTTGCTAACGTACCTGGGAAAGCAACAGAAGCTGGCCCAAGTCTTTGGGCCCCCGCACTAGTGTGGGAGAACTGGAAGAAGCTCCTGGCTCCTGGCTTTTGATTGGCCCAGCTCCTGCCGTTGTGGCCATTTGGGGAGTGAATCAATGGGTCGAAGATTTCTCTCTGTCTCTACCTCTCTCTGTAACTCTGTCTTTCAAATAAATAGAAAATTTTAAAAAGTTTAAAAAAAAGAATCTGTGGTTTAATTTTCACATACTTGTGGGTTTTCATTCTGTTGATTTCTGTGTGATTTCAATCTTTTGAAACTTATTGACTTGTTTTGTGGTCTTTGTGTGATCTATCCAGGGGAGTGGCCAATGTGTACTTGAGGAAAACGGAAGAATGTTCATTATGCCGTTGTTGAGTGGAGTGTTCTATCCATGACTCTTAAGTCTAATTGCTTTGTAGAGTTGTCCAAGTCCTCTATTTACTTTGTAATCTTCTGATTTGTTATTCTACCCATTATCTAAAGTGCGTTGTTGAAGTCTCACATTTTTGGTGTAGCATTATTTTTCCCTTCAATTCCATCAATTTTTACTTCAAATATCTTGGGTCTCTGTTGTTAGTTTCCTATATGTTCATAATGGTTGAACTTCTTCCTTTACTGAATCTCTTATACAGTTAGAAGTATAACTTCTAAAAACAAATATGCATCTATCTATCATCTATCTATATCATCAACTTACCTATTGTCTCTCTTTTGGTGAACCATTTTGATTACCTCTCCTTTTCTGGATGTATCTTTAATTATTCTTAGTGGTTACCTTGGGGAGTATATTTAACATTTAAAACTTAAAGCAGGCCGGCGCCGTGGCACACTAGGCTAATCCTCTGCCTTGCGGCACCGGCACACCGGGTTCTAGTCCCATTCGGGGCGCCGGATTCTGTCCTGGTTGCCCCTCTTCCAGGCCAGCTCTCTGCTGTGGCCAGGGAGTGCAGTGGAGGATGGCCCAAGTGCTTGGGCCCTGCACCCCATGGGAGACCAGAAGTACCTGGCTCCTGGCTTCGGATCAGCGCGATGTGCCGGCTGCAGCGCGCCAGCCGCGGCGGCCACTGGAGGGTGAACCAACGGCAAAAGGAAGACCTTTCTCTCTGTCTCTCTCTCTCTCACTGTCCACTCTGCCTGTCAAAAAAAAAAAAAAAACACCTTAGTTTAGTTTCTTTTTTAAAAAAAAGATTTATTTATTTATTTGAAAGTCAGAGTTACACAGAGAGGAGAGGCGGAGAGAGAGAGAGGGAGAGAGAGAGAAAGTCTTCCATCCACTGGTCCACTCCCCAGTTGGCTGCAATGGTTGGAGCTGCGCCAATCTGAAGTCAGGAGCCAGGAGCTTTTTCCGGGCCTCCCATGTGGGTGCAGGGGCCCAAGGACTTGGGCCATCTTCTGCTGCTTTCCCAGGCCATAGCAGAGAGCTGGATTGGAAGTGGAGTGGCCGGGACTGGAACTGGCAACCATATGGGATGCTTGCACTGTAGGCGGCGGCTTTACTTGCTACACCACAGCACCAGCCCCCCAATTTAGTTTCAATAAAATGCAAACGCTCTGCTTCTATATATATATATCTCATCTCTACATTATTACTGTTGCAAATTTCACTTTTGTACACCATTGCCCATTAACAAAGATTTACAATTACTATTTTGTACATTTGTCTTTTAAATAATATAAGAAAAAGGAGAAGGTACAAAGCAAATCAAAATAATATTGACTTTTATATTTACCTATTGAGTACCTATGCAGTTGACTTTTTCAAGTATTTCTTATAATGACTTCAGGTTACTGTCTAGTGTACCTTTATTTCAACCTGAAGGATTCCCTTTAGCATTTCCAGGGAAGGTCTATCGGTAGTGATCTCTTCTAGCTTTTGCTTACTTGAAAATATCTTAAATTCTCCCTCACTATTGAAAGATAGTTTTCCCAGATATAGAATTTTTTAGTTTGGCTTTCTTTCTTTCAAGGCTTTAATATCTTATCCCAATACCTTTTGGCCAGTTAAGTGTTTCACTCTTTTAAAAAAAATTTAGTTATTTACTTGAGAGGCAGGTTACAGACACAGAGAGGGAGAGACAGAGAGAGGTCTTCCATCCAATGGTTCAATCCCTAAATGGCCACAATGGCCAGAGCTGCACTGATCCAACGCCAGGAGCCAGGAGCTTCTTCCTGGTCTCCCATGCGGGTGCAGGGGCCCAAGGACTTGGGCCATCCTTCACTGCTTTCCCAGGCCACAGCAGAGAGCTGGATCGGAAGAGGAGCAGCAGGGACACAACTGGTGCCCATATGGAGTGCTGGTACCACAGGAAGAGGCTTAGCCCACTGTGCCACAGCACCGGCCCCTACTTTAGTGCTGTGTCCATGGTTTTCTTTAGCTCATTGCACATATTTAAGGTGGATGATCTGTCTTTGACTAATAATTGTGTCTGGTATTCCTCAGGGATGGTGTTGTGAACTGTTCCCCTGTGAGCGGGTTATGCTTTCTTGCTTCTTTGTGAGTTGTGTAATGTTTCGTTGAGGCGTGGACACTCTGGGTAGCTGGAGCTCTAACTGTTCTAGCCCTCAGGGATTGCTGACTTTCGTTTGTTGAGTTCTTGGTTCATACATTTGTGACTTTTCTAGATCTTTCTTCAAAGTATGTGTTCCTCATTGCGTGTGGTCATTGTCCCTTTGCTTCCAAAGTCAATAGATGACAAAGACTCCCTTAAATATTTGGCTACCGAAATGGGGGGAGGGGGAGGGAATAGAGGTGGGAAGTACTGTCCCTTTAAATCCCTTCACAGAGTAAAATCTACTTTAACCCATGGAAGACAATGGCCAGCCTGCAGGCCAGCTCCTCAGTGATCAAAAGGAGTGATGTGCAATCAAAACACACAACATTGATTTTTGGAGGACAAGGTCCTTTTCCCACCTTGGCACCAGCAAGGCCAACAAGGAACACAGATCCCCCCAGCTGCCTGCCCGGAAGCTGGTGGGTGGGGCTGGTAGCCACTAGGCAAGTCGGAAAGTGTATCAGAATGTATCAGCCCCGGATACTGCAAGTGTCCAGCTAGGTTGTAGAGTCCTAACACAGCTCATTCAGTTCCTGTTGCTCAGTCATTGGATAGAAGGACGGATTCCTGCGGCTTCCAATTCTGCCACCTTCGGCGACGTCACCAAATCGCCCTGTCTAAGCCTCACTCCTTGCACCAGCTCGCAGAACCCAGCCCCTCTACTGCCGACCAGGGTTCCGTGGTTGACGGGCTGATACTTCTGCCTCCCTCTGAGGCATCTCAGGGGGCCCTTTCTCTGCTCTGCTCTCTCGGACAGCCTCCTGCCACAGTGTTCAGCCTTCCAAAATTTACCCTCGTCTCGCCTGCCTGTTATCTTTCCATCTGTCTTTGTCCTTACTGGTTTATAGCTTTTTTTAGTAAAAGATTTATTTATTTGAAAGCAGAGTTATAGAGAGGCTGAGGCAGAGAGAATGAGATCTTCCATCGCTGCTTCTCCCCCCAAATGGCTGCAATGGCCAGTGCTGGGCCAATTCAAAGTCAGGAGCCTGGAGCTTCTTCCACATGGGTGCAGGGGTCCAAGGATTTGGGCCGTCTTTTGCTGCTTTCTCAGGCACATAAGCAGGAAGCTGGATCAGAAGTAGAGCAGCCGGGGCTTGAACTGGTCTTCCATGTGGGTGCAGGGGCCCAAGGACTTGGGCCATCTTCTACTACTCTCCCAGGCCACAGCAGAGAGCTGGATTGGAAGAGGAGCAGCTGGGACTAGAACCGGCGCACATATGGGATGCCGGCGCCACAGGCGGAGGATTAACCCACTGCCAGGGCACGGGCCCCATGTTCTACTCCTTTCTAATGCCTCATTTCAGCGCAAGGCAGCCCTGTCCCCACTGACTGATCGGCTATCACACTCAGGAAGAAAGAGGGCGGAGCCAGGAGTTTGCGAGGTTTGTGCTAACCTGGGTAGCCAAGTTACGGCTCGAAGGTCACCTGGGCTGCATTTAGGTGAAGATGAGGCAGAGCAAGACACCGTGGGCTCTGCAGAATTGCAGGGCAGCCTGCTATTGTAGCTCTGTTCTAAGGGCAACACCTTGACTTGAATGTGTGACTAACAGGTGCCTCCGAGGCCGGGAGGGTGCAGGAGGAGTGGGTGAGCCTCTCCTTCATCTAATTGCGAACGGGTGTCAATAACTCTCCCAGGCCGAGGGAAGGAGCCTCTTTCTTTCGTTCCTTGGTGGTTAATATTGAGTTTCAGCCCAGCTCATGATCACAGCTGCTGTCAAAGAACCTACAGGAAAATCCATTTTTATTGAAGCTGAAAAGGTCAGTTTTCTTGGGTGTCTCCATGGTGAAAATAATAAATGCGGTACATTCATACCCTCACGGTATTTAGGCGCTCCAACTGGAATTGACCCTTGGGAAAAGGCGCCGGAGATTTTAATTATGTTTCCTGTCTTTCCCGACCACGGTGGCTGCAGGAGAGACTGGTGGCTGGCCATTTCCCTGCCTGGGTCACTAGTTAGCTAGGTGGTCAGAGAATGGTAACCCCCCCCCCAGGTGGCATCTGGTTTAGCCTGGGGGAGCTCCCAGGGGACTCAGTGGCTCAGAAGACAGCAAATCATGGATGTGGCCTCGAATGTGGCCTAACAGTTGTGTGGCTTCTTTTCCATCCTTGGTCTGAATTTCCAAGCAGAAGGCTAGGTCCCTGCCTCTGTCTCCCCAGCTCGCACCTGCAGGCAGAGCCTCACTTCTGGGAGAGCTAGAGGAGCCGAGGCAAAGCTTTTAGGCATTGCCAGCCTCTGGTGCCTCCCACGGGGGCAGCCCAGCAGCCCCAGGGCAGGGCCACTGGACGGACAAGCACATCTCTGCTGGGGTTGCCCGCTGATGTACTCAGAGCTGGCAGAGCGAGGGGTGGTCCAGGAGCCAGAGGAAGAGATGCTGAGAGGGCAGGGCGAGTCCCCGTTCCGAGAGCAGCAGGGTAGGGGTGCGGGGAGAGAAACCAGGGCCAGCCTGGCCTCTGTGTCTGTGCTCATTCTTCATTAATGCAAGAGATGGATGGGGTCATTTCTCCAGCTGTCTTTGGATGTTGGTATTTAGTCTGTATTTTTATTATTATAGCAGAATACCTGAGGCCTGAGAATTTATAAAAAATAGAAGTCTCTTGGGACTGGTGCTGTGGCATAGTGGGTAAAGCCGCTGCCTGCAGTGCCTGCATTCCATATGGGTGCCCATTCGAATCCTGGGTGCTCCACTTCTGATCCAGTGCTCTGCTATGGCCTGGGAAAGCAGTAGAAGATGGCCCAACTGCTTGGGCCCCTGCACCCACATGGGAGACCTGGAAGAAGCTCTTGGCTCCTGGCTTCAGATCCGCACAACTCTGGCTGTTGCAGTCATTTGGGGAGTGAACCAGTGGATGGAAGACCTCTCTCTCTCTCTCTCTCTCTCTCTGCCTCTCTGTAACTCTTTCAAATCAATCAATCAATCTTTTTTTTTTTAAAGTCTTTACAGGCTGGGAAGCCCAAGTGTGTAGGGCTGGAATCCACCTGGTATTTGATGAAGGCTTTCCAATATTTCCAATATTTTTAAGATAGAATTTTAATAGATTTTTAACGTTTATTTTTCATCTACTTGAAGGGCAGAAAGAGAGAAAAAGAGAGTGAACCATCTGCTGGTTCACTCTCTGAATGCCAGGTGTGGCGAGGCTGAAGCCAGGAGCCAGGAATTCCATTCAGTCTCTTACATGGATGGCAGAGACCAAGGTACTTGAGCCTCCCAGGACTCATTAGCAGGGAGCTGGATCAGAACTGAAGTAGCAGGATTTAAACTGGGACTCTGACATGGGCCACCTGTCAGTGCATCATGTCACCAGTGGGCCACACGCCTCCCCGGTGAAGGGGTCCTTGCTGTGTCAGCATCAGAACATGGCAGAGGGCACCCCATGGCAGGTCAGAGCAAGTGTGTGTGTGGTTCAAGTCCCTCTGTTCTTATAAGGACGGTAATGTCACTCCTGGGCCCCACCCTCGCCACCTCAGCGAATCCCAGTTACCTCCCAAAGGCTCCACCTGCAAATGCCATCAACACGGAGTTAGGTTTGCGACATGTGACCTTTTCTTTTTTTTAAAGATTTATTCAAGGGCAGAGTTACACAGAGAGAGAAGGAGAGGCAGAGAGAGAGAGAGGTCTTCCATCCCCTGGTTCACTCCCCAGTCGGCCGCAATAGCCAGAGCTGCACCAATCTGAAGCCAGAAGTCAGGAGCCAGGAGCTTCTTCCAGGTCTCTCACGTGGGTGCAGGGGCCCAAGCAGTTGAGCCATCTTCTACTGCTTTCCCGGGCCATTGCAGAGCACTGGATTGGAAGTGGGGCAGCTGGGACTTGAACCGGCATCCATATGGGATGTGGGCACTGCAGGTGGCAGCTTTACCTGCTACACCACAGCGCTGGCCCCTATGCACGACATTTTGGAGAATACCTGCAGAGCGCACCACGGTTCTTCTTCGCAGTAGACAGGGACCCCTTCAACCTGCGCACTGAGATCTGTCTTCAGTTCAGCAAAGTTGTCTTCTCCCGTATTTTTGAATGTAACACCCCTTATCCTCACCGGGTTTCCAACAACTTCTCTCCTACTAACTTTTCTTGTCTTTGTGTGTGTGTGTGTGCGTGTGGTGTGTGTGCGTATTCTGAAAAAGCGTCTCAAACTTCCGGCTTTGTTGTGTCACAGTTTGTTGTCATGTTTTTTCTGCTCTTGGTTTTCAGAGTCACAGTTTTTAATTAATTTATTTATTATTATTTATTTGACAGATAGAGTTAAACAGTGAGAGAGAGAGACAGAGAGAAAGGTCTTCCTTCCGTTGGTCCACCCCCCAAATGGCTGCTATGGCCAGAGCTGCGCCGATCCAAAGCCAGGAGCCAGGCTCTTTCTCCTGGTCTCCCAAGTGGGTTCAGGGGCCCAAGCACTGCCCTCCTGGGCCACAGCAGAGAGCTGGACTGAAAGAGGAGCAACTGGGACCAGAACCCGATGCCCGTATGGGATGCCGGCGTCGCAGGCGGACGATTAACCAAGTGAGCCACGGCGGCAGCCCCTTTTATTTTTTTTTAATGCATTTTTTGAGAGGCAGAGAAAGACAGACAGACAGACAGGTGTAGCCCCCCGCTGCTTGTCCACTCCCCAAATACCCGCGACTGCTTGGTCTGGCCAGGGTTGATGCTGGGGTCTGGGAGCTCAGTCCAGGCCTCCCACATGGGCGCGAAGAACCCGATTACTTGAGCCATCACCACTGCCTGTCAGGGTGCATGTCAGCAGGAAGCTGGAGTTGGGAGCTGGAGCTGGAACTTGAACCCAGGTACTTGGATGTGGGACAAGGGCATCTAACCGCTTGATCAAACACCTAATTGAAATCAATATTTCTGTCTTGAACAAACCCTACAGCTGTTTCTGAGTAAATATTTTTAGAGCTCTGTTTTCCCTCCTTCCTCAATAATAAGCTGTCCCTTAGTGTACACAGGAGACTGGGTCCAGGATCCCCTTATATGAAGAGAGGCAGCATTCACACACGGTCTGCACACATCCGCAAGTATACTTTCAGTCACCTCTCCTTGCTCACAATACGTGATACAATGTGAACAGCTGTTCGCTTGCATTGTTTAGGGAATAATTACAAGAGAAAGTCTGTACACATTCAGTGCAAATGAAACTCATTCCCGAATATTTTCTGACAGTCGCTCGGTCAACTCCATGGATGCAGAACCTGGGAAGAGGATTTGGGATCTATTCCTCTGCCTGAGTTCGCAGCCAAGTCATAGCCAAATTATAGCAGTAGGACTTCTTGATCTCCCCCACACACCACCCCTTCTTCTCATTACAGGAAGGGAGCTCGGAGGCCGCGGCTTTTCACCACCACTGTCATTTCCACACTATTTTCCATGAGCTGGTTCACCCACCCCCCACAATGGCTGCAACTGCTGGGGTGGGGGGAAGGCTGAAGCCAGGAGCCAGGAGCTTCTTGCAGGTCTTCCATATGGGTACAGGGGCCCAAGCACTTGGGCTACCTTTTGTTGCTTCCTCAGGCGCATTAGCAGGAAGCTAGACTGGAAGTGGAGGAGCTGGGATTGGAACCAGCTCTCCTATGGGATGCTGGCATCTCAGGGGGCAGCTTAACCCATTGCACCACAACATTGGCCCTGCCCTGAATACTTTTTATACACACACCTGTTGCCTAAGGATTTGATGAACAACTTTTCCCAGTGAAACCTTAATAAGGGCCAAAAATAGCTTGTATGTGTGATCAGGTTGATGGCGCGTCGCTAGGGAAGCCGGAGCTGGGGAGCAGCTCAGCCTCTTCACCTGATGGTGGCAAAGTCTCAGCGCCCGCCTCCGTTTCTGCAGCTTAAATCAATTAAGACAGGCAGTCCCTGTGTGGGCCTCAGAACGGCGATCAGTCACTCCACTGAAAACTGCCCCTCTTCCCGTGATAGCTCTCCTTCCTAGGTTAAATTGCTCTGCTATGGCTAAGCCACCTTCTGTATTTATAGTGATAGAAACAGCAAGTCTCCAAAATACAAAAGGCCTAAGATGGGATTAGCCTCTTACTTCACATTCAAGGCCCCGAGTGCTTTTACGGGCATAAGCGCTTCCCAGGTGGAAGGGAGACCTTGTGCTATTTTTATCCTTTAAAACGCATCCCAAGCTTTTCCAGGGACACTACAGAAAATGCATGTGTTTGCGTGGCTGTATAGAGAGTCACGTGTCGCATAACAACCTTGCTGTCTGTCGTGAACTGCATAGGTGCAATGGTGGTCCCCTAAAATTGTAAGGGAAATAGGGGGTCGGTGTTGTGGCACAGCAGGTTACGTCGCTGCCTTCAACACCAGCATCCCACATCAGAGCGCTGGTTGAGTTCCGGCTGCTCCACTTCTGGTCCAGCTCCCTGCTAATGCTCCTGGGAACGCGGTGGAAGTTGGTCCAAGTTCCTGGGCTCCTGGTCAAAACCTTGCTTTTGTGGCCATTTGGGGTGTGAACCAGCAGAAGGAAGATTCTCTCTCTCTCTCTCTCTCTCTCTGTGCACATTTGTCTGTTTCTTCCTCCTGCTGTGGCTCTGCCTTTCAAATACATAAATATATCTTTTTAAAAAAATTATAAGAGATCTGAAAAATTTCCCATCACCTAGTGATGTCGTCTCCATCGAGATGTCCCAGCACCTCACAATACACCATCTGTGTGGCGATGCTCATGTAAACAAGCCTGCTGGGCTGCCAGCGTGCACAGCTTAGCACAGACAGAATGTACTACTCGATCGCGAACGTAAGCGATGGTGCCGGTTGGTGTCTTCACTCGATGTTGACCATGATTTTTGAGTATACGCCTTCTTTGCAAATCCAGTTGATTGGCAAACACCGTTCCAAAGACCAAGGCAGCAGCCTCAGTCTTGTGTTGCTGGGGCTCCTCAGCGCGCTTAGAGACACACAGAGTGAGTGCCCTGTGCCAGCCTGGTACCCCCGGATGTTCACGCAACGATGACAAAAATCTCTCTCTTTTTTAAAGATTTATTTATTTATTTGAGAGGCAGAGTTACAGAGAGAGGGAGAGACAGAGTGAGAGAAGTCTTTCATCCACTGGTTCTCTCCTCAAATGGCCGCAACGGCTGGAGCTGGGCCAACCCAAGACCAGGAGCCAGGAGATTTTTCCAGGTCTCCCATGTGGACGCAGGGCCCTGTGCACTTGGATCATCTTCCACTGCTTTTCCAGGCCATTAACAGGGAACTGGATCAGAAGTGGAGCAGCCAGGACTCAAACTAGTGCCCGTATGAGATGCCAGCACTGCAGATGGAGGCTTAGCCTTCTATACCACAGCACGGGCCCCGACAAAAATCTCTTAATGATGCAATTCTCAGAGAGTCTCCCGCCATTCAACAGCACGTGACTGCAAATGTACATGCGCAGCCGCACGTGCCCAGAAGGGCACACTATTATTGTGTAGCCTGACCTTGCTCACTGAGATTCAGGATTGCCCCATGGGATCCGTCATCTGGGGGTCTTCTCTATGGAGACTCTGAGCCGGGGAAGGCAACCTTGCAGCCCAGAGCTCCTCTGTAAGGACAGGGAAGCTTGGGCATCACCCAGCGTCACTGCTGCCCAGTGTCTGACCCTCAGCTGTGTGCTCTCAGTACCTCAATGTTCCGTGGCTGATGGACAGGCAAGGAGGGCCGCAGGGAGGAGGTGCCACTGTGGGCCCAGGGATCTCAGTGCAGGCTGCAGCTCTGACCAGCAGCCACACAACCTCTTTGTGCTTTGGTTTCTTGGCCTGTGAAATGGGTTCACAACACTGCTCCAGTGTTAAGAGGGCATGCATGGGGAGAGGTGCCGTGCAGAGGGACTGGTTCTGTTGGTTGGGCCCATGAGCTGCGTGCCCATGCAGGACTGTCACTCTCAGCACTGCCCTCCTGAACACCCCTGGGTCCTGTCAATTTGGCTTCGGTGCCCAGCTGTTTACACTGCAGCTGGCAGATTCTACCCACTCAATCGACCCCTAGGCTCCAGCCCCCCTCTGCCCCTGCCAGGCGGGAGGAGGGAACGGCAAGCAGACTTCAACAGACTCAGCTGCACAAGGAAGAGTCTGGCCACCCCATAATGACCCTGTCACTACAGGCTCTGACGTCAGTGAAAGCCCATGTGGGCCCTTAGGAAGGGAGCAGGACCCTGGTGCCAACAATCAATCCTCGCCCCGCTGAGGCTGGCCCAGCGTGCCCCGGGGGACATCCTGCGCCCACGGGGCACTCTCTCCAGCCGTTAGCACAGCGGCATCGGGCTGGGCAGGAACAGAAGGTCTGCTCGGCCCTGTGTCCCCATCGCCACCTTCTAATCTGGGTCAAGAAGAGAGGTGTGCTCACATCAGGGAATACAGGTCACGTGTATGCACACAGGGTAATGGACTTCCGATAGCTTGTGGGAAATGGAGTTAAAATAAGTTTCTTCTGGTGCAAAAATGCTGAAATGCACGTATGGCTTTTTTCTGTCATTCACATTTTCTGTGAACTTATGAACTCTTCCGATACCTTTCGGCACACACACAGATGGGCCTCTGCACATGGACGGAAGTGCACAGCTGTGCACTCACATATATGAACACAAAGAGACCACGCATGCACGCACGCAGAGCTCTCCTGTCTGCAGGGCCCTGAGCCCGCCTTTGGGCCTGGCTGGTGCTCCCGCCCTCTGTCTCTGGTGGGTCCAGGAGGCAGCGCGGCTCTGTTCTCACCATGCACCTTCTTGGTCACTCAGCTCCACCTGCCGTGCCCGTGCTATTTCCCTTTGTTCCCCTCCGTCAGGAGACCTCAGAAACCTGGGCCCTAGGGCAGATGCTGTGATGCAGTGAGTGAAGCTGCCTGCATCCCACACCAGAGTGCCTGAGTTCAAGGCCCAGCTCCTCCACTTCTGATTCGTTTTGTTGCTAATGCATGCTGGGAGGCAGCAGCCATGGCTCAAGTGTTTGGGTCCCCACCACTCACGATGGGAGACCCTGATGGAGTCCCAGACTCCTGGTTTTGGCCTGGCCCAGACCAGGCTATTGTAGGCATTTGAGGAGTGAACCAGCAGATGGAAGATCTCTTTCTCTCTCCCCCCCAACCCCTTCTTGCTGTTTGCTTTTCAAGTAGATGAAATAAATTTTAAAATAAATTTTTAAAGGAAGAAACCTGAGGTGCCCAAGGGTAGGAGCTGTGTGCATTGCTGATCAGGATTTGGTTCAGAATCTGTAGTTGCTGTGTCGGCTCTACATTCCAGGGTGTCAGACTTTATGAAAACATAACCAAACAAAAACAACTCAGTGTCTGCTCCAGACAGGTCCTCGGGTAAGCATGTGCGCGCACACACACACACACATACACTCTTACACAAATTCTGCATCCACACGTGAGTGTGCATTCACACAGGGAGATGCACCCATGCAGACATGTGTGCACATGTTCATGCAGATGTGAGCCCACCGTATGCATTTCACACACATGATCACTCAAACACAGGTGCATGCATGTTATGTACACACAAGCATGTATGCATGTATGCACAATATATGTGCCTGTACAGGGACATGCACACACGTGAACGCATGCATATCTCTATCTCTGCCAAAGTGGCTTGCCCTCTTCTGCAACCTCGTTCTGGGATGGGGTCCTGTGCTGGTGACCTGGTGACACTTGGTTGGCTGATCTCCAAGAGAAGGGAAGCAGAGACACTGAATCCACCCTCAGACTCCCTCCCTGCCGCCGCCACCCACCAGGCACCGAGTCACCTCCAGAATCCTCAGAAAAGAGCATGGACACCCGGCATGCCTGTCGCCCTCTCCCAGACCTATGCACCATGCTGAGCGTCATTGGCCCGTCCCCTCTCTGCTCCAGCGAGTGTGTGCCTGCTCCCGCTCCTGTGCATCCCTCAATGCTGTCTAGCATGGCCCCTTCTTTGAGCTCCCCACACCAGGCACAAGCTGGGGTCCCCTCCTCTGCTGTCCCTGAGCTAACAGCTGCACCTCCGTGCCTGTCCTTGTCACACCTGTCGTGCATGGAGGCTCCATTGTCTCTGACTTGTCGGTCTGGTTGCTGTTGGAGGGCACAGACTACGTCCCCCTCACCTGGATGTACCAGGAGCCTGGATCATAGTGGCCCTCAATAAGTATCTGTTGGCGGGACGAGGGGACAAGTGAACATGCCAGGGGGCTGAGCTGAAGTCAGAGCTGTTGTGTCTGCAGCCGGCGCCCTGGGCCTGTTGGAGAAGGCTGCTCCTGGCGTCAGCTGTGTCCCCAGAGGGAGGGATCTGCAGAGGGAGTTCAGCAAGGGAGATGCCACCTCCCGGCTCCATTAATCAGGAAACGCCCGCCCTCCCGCGGAAGCGCCACTCTCTGAGCAGAAGGGGGACATCAAATCCGATGTTCTGGATTCAAATCTGCATGGATCTCAGCTCATTGAATGGGAACTTTGTATTATCATCCAGCTGTGGCTGAGATGAGATTTCAAGCCACACAGAGCTGGGGAACAGCGCCCTGGTGGGGGAGGCCTGGCGACAGCGGGAGGGGGCATGTCCCCACGGCGGCGGGGTGGGGGGGGTCCAGCAGGAAGATGTCACGTCTCCCTGTCTGTCTCCGTAAGCGGAACCTGTGCTGGGTGGGCTCCCGCAGATGGCGAATCTCACCCCACTTCTGTCATTTGGTCTTATCCTGTACGCCCTGCTGAAACCGGGCTCCCCAACCCCCACTGAGGTCAACTCATTCCGATCTGGGCATGAGGCTTTGGCCTTTCAAAGGCACTTCTGATATTTTTGGTTCTAAGTTTCCAGGTTTATCATTAAAGCAAATTATCAGCGAACAATGCTCTGCTCCCCAAAATAAGACAAGAAGACGGCAGGAGCATATTGGAAGTTATAAATAACGTCCTTTCTCCCTGCTACTTATTTGCGGCGCTCTATAAATCTTAAGGTGTGCAAATTTCATCATTACTAATGTTCTTGAAAATGTAATACAACTTTTCTCATTAAAGGAGCCAGCCAATCAAAATGCGCCCCTCGCAGACCCTCCGCCCTAGACCTGCAGTATTTGCATTGCAGAACAACTGTAATTTTATTCATGGGTTGGCATAGCCTCGGCCCATCAGTAATTAAACAAGGAACAGCTGTCACTCTGCAGCATCCCAGGCAGACTAGATGGAATAATGAGCCTCTATCCATGGCTTGGGAGTAGGGGGCTGGCATGGATGGGAGGCTGGCACGGGGGGGGGGTGCTGGTGCAGGCAGGGGCTGGCATGGACGTGGCATCGCTAGGTGCGGGCTCAGTGCTCTCCCCTGCTCACCCGTCCCAGACTCTCCTGGATTCTGCTGAAAGAGGGGGCAGACGCTGCACGGCCAGAGGAGGAGGGATTCTGGAGGGGGTGGGGAGGTTGGCTTCGGGGTTGGGGGTAATTCCAGCTTCTGCCTTGTGTCGTCCTGCGCTCTTTGAAATTTGTTGACAAATGGGCAGATATTCCTGTTGAGATTCACGAGAGCTGGGGAGATGGCTAAAGAGGAAGAAGACACAGGAGCCACGCTGGGCACCTCCCACCTGGGACCAGAGCCTCAAGTGAGCCAGGTAGGGGCTTGGGCACATAGATCCAAACAAGGCAGAGGTGTGGCCGCTGGTGTCCCCTAGCAGGTGCATGTCCACCCCCTCCCAACTCCCCAGCTCCTTTCTTTTGGGCCGTGCTATGTGGGGAGGATCAACACAGCATTGATGTGGGCACAAAAACGGGCCCCAGCTAAGTGCAGTCATTCGTGTTAGGTGCACACAGCGGGAGCCCTGATGAGCAGGCAAGGGGGTGCTGCCAGCCCCAAAAGCGTCGGGGGAGGGCCTCCTCCTGGGCTGCGAGGTCTCCTCATGGCCTCTTCTGTCTCCTGACAAGCAGTCCCTGCTCCCCGGTGCTCCCAGTGGCAGCCACGGGCACTATTGGTTGAGTGGCTTCTCTGGACCAAGTGCTGGGCTTGGTCCTGTACGCAGGTGCTCTAAGTGCATCAAACAGACAAACCCATGGGAACTCCTCCTCTCTGCCTTCATGGTCAGGGAAGCCGAGGGTGGCGGAAGTCATCCAGTAGAACTCTTTTGGTCACAGTAACCAAAGCCCAGGCTCAAACAGGCTTAAGCCAAAGTGGGTCATGTATCAAAAAAATCAGGGGTGCCTGAGCTCCAGGCACTCGAATGATAACACCAGGGCCTTCTCTCTTCCGTGATTCTCTGCTACCCTCTGCTCCCTGTTGGCACCATTCTCCAGCTCTGTGTGCACGCAAGATGGCAGCCAACGACTCCAGGCCCTCGCCCACCCGGGAGTCAATCCAATCGGAACAGCATGAGCCATTTCATTGGTCCTGTGTTTATCCCTGAGCCAATCACCATGGCTGGGGAGTGCACTGCTCTGATTGGCCCATCCCAAGCCAAAAGAAGAATGGGATGAACAGAAGGTGAATGGGCTGGCGCCGCGGCTCACTAGGCTAATCCTCCGCCTTGCGGCGCCGGCAAAACGGGTTCTAGTCCCGGTCGGGGCGCCGGATTCTGTCCCAGTTGCCCCTCTTCCAGGCCAGCTCTCTGCTGTGGCCAGGGAGTGCAGTGTAGGATGGCCCAAGTGCTTGGGCCCTGCACCCCATGGGAGACCAGGAGAAGTACCTGGCTCCTGCCATCGGATCAGCGCGGTGCGCCGGCCGCGGTGGCCATTGGAGGGTGAACCAATGGCAAAAGGAAGACCTTTCTCTCTGTCTCTCTCTCTCTCACTGTCCACTCTGGCTGTCAAAAAAAAAAAAAAAAAAAAAAAAAGAAGGTGAATGACTCCTTGCTGGTGGCAAATCGCAGACGTCTACTGCAAAGGCCAGAGCAGAGCCAGGGTCTGGGCAGGCTCCAGAAGCCCCTTGCCCCTTCCCCATTCCCTCACTGTGCTCTAGGGTCCCTGGGCTTGCATGGCTGCCCCCAGATCTCTATAACACATCCCTTAGAAGGGCCACCTTCAGTGGGCACCAGACCTTGGGGAAGCCTATATCAGTCAACATCACCCTGCTTGAGATTTGGGGGAGGTAGAGGCTGCTAGAGGCCAGGGCAGGGTGCCCTGGGCTCAGGCCCTGGAGCTGGGGCCCAGGGGAGCCCAACCAAGTTGCCTCTGCAGTTACATAAGTTAAATATACAGGACGCAATTATTTTTGGAAATATACCAATAAAATTGTCTCTGATTATTTTAGTCACAATACAAATAGCCTCAATTAGAGCAGAAATAGGGCACGGGTTGATGGCTCCCATGAACCTCAGCTCTGAGGCGGAAAAGCCTGCAGCTCCCTCCAGGCCCAGGCATGAATCCTGCAGTGAAACGGCCCCAAATCCGGTGCGGAGGCAGCAGCTGGGAGGAGCGAGGACGGGAGCTCCCCGGGCTGTTTGTGCAAGGCCTTGGTTCCGACAGCTGGGCCCAGGCCTGTTGGAAGTGGGGAGGTTTCCAGGCCTACAGGCAGGATGGACGAGGGGTCCACAGTCCCTCGCTGTCACCCGTTTGTGTGTCTGTCCCTCCATAGTGGAGGAGTGACCTGAGACACCAGGGCTTGGGTGAGCCCCACTCTGGACAAGATCTCTCTCTCTCTCTCTCTCTCTCTCTCTCTCTCTCTCTCTGTCTCACCCTCTTTCTCTGTAACTCTGACTTTAAAATAAATGCATTAAAAAAAAACTTTTCACCTGCCAAGAAAGGCAGTCCCTGTTGGAAAGCCTGGAATCCAGCCAACTCCCCAGTTACAAATGGGGAAACTGAGGCATTAGGAGGAAGCACAGTCCAGGCAGGTCACATGGAAAAAGGAGTGGCAGACAGGGGGTACCCAGGATTCTGCCTTCCAGGTCAAGAAGCCTTGGGAAAGAGTCAGGATAGAGATACGGCAGCCACGCTGTGGCCAAGAGGCCAGGCCCTCCCAGTCCTCCTGCCCTGCCCTGCCCTGCCCTGCCCTACCCACCCCTCCACTCCCTTTCTCTTCTGGGCATCTGCAAGGTGCTGAGACCCCTGAAAGCCCACCCAGGCCCTTCTGATCTTGGACTTCCCAGCCTGCAGAACTGTGGTCATGAGCCACTCAGTCTACAGTATCTTGTCATAGTTGTCCCAACACGTGAAAACAGGCCCCAACCCTGGGCCATGGCCATTCTGTGCTGCGTGGGGTGTGGGGTACCCACAGGAGTCTCTTTTCTCTCCATCACAGTGTTGGAACACGTGGCTGGGGACCCCATCTTGGACCACCGATGGGGGGGGGCACAGCACCGTGACCCAGCACAGCACCGGTGCTTGTGGTGGCCCTGTGACTCTGCAAGGAGCACTGACTACTCCGTGGCTGTGGGGCTGGGGCGGGCACACAGCGGTGGGTGATCTGTGAGTGAGGTCCCGAGGCCAGCACACCTGCTCGCTGATGGACGTGAGCTCTCTTCTGTCAAACGTCAACGAAAATGCTGGGAGACTCTTTAAAAACTAGAATCCCAGTCAAAACGCAGGCTCCTCCTGCTCCGTGTTATGCTTACAGAGAGTGTGACTTTATTCCCTCTGCGAAGGAGGCCTTTTCAATGTCACTTTGTGCTCAGCTCTTCGCCTGCGTGGGGAAAACAATGGATCTTTCCCTGTCTTCTGTCAGGCCACCTTTGCAGGTGTTCTTGGGGCTGTAATTGTTTTGAGATGAATTCTCTCGGATTTTCTAGGAAAATATAAACATCTTCTCTGCCAAGGATGATAATGCTGTCCCTGCCTTTCTAACCTTCATGCTGTTTTTCTCTGTGTTTGTTCCTAGTCTTCCTGTGTTAGCCCTTGTGGGATGCAGAAGTCACCTGCAGCTTATTGGTGAGGTTGTGAAGATGGGCCCCAGGAGTCGGACGAGACACCTGCCACGGAGGCCCCCGCCGGGCCCACGGCCCCCGTCTTCGGCACACTCAGGAGATTTTCCTGTTCTTCTCAGATTCCCCGCGTGCCCCCTCTTGAGGGGCTCTGATCCCTGGGTGCTGAGGAGCTGACCACAGGCAGGAAACTATCGCCTGACTTAAGGTCCTACCAATGGCGTCATTGACCCTCCGCCCAGCACGCACTGGATGAGCTGCCATTGTCTGTCCCACCCAGGGCAGCAACGGGGGTGGGGGGTGGAGGTGCAGAGGAGACCGTATGAGCACGAGGCAGCACACAGGGCAGCAAGATCAGCAGGTGCACATAGGGTCGGGACTGGGGGATGGGGTGGGCCTTGGCCGCAGCGGGGAGAAGGAATTCCGAGCAGCAGGTTGGGAATTCCTGGGCCAGGCCAGGCAAACAGCAGCCCAGTGCTGGGGTCCTGCCAGGGCGGGGCTTGAGGCTGGTGACGGATGGGGATTTGGTCCAGGAGGCCCAAGACACAGGATGAGAGTTTCATCGGTAGGGTCTGTGGCTGAGGGTGAGGGGTAGGGTGGGTGGGGGGGCGGCGGTGCTGATGTTCCGGGGTGGAAGGCAGGGAGTTAGAACGGAGGACGCCCTGGGCCAGTCACCCACTACCCCTAGGGGCACGGCATCTTGATTCACCCAGGTAACAGTTGGACGCAAAGCTGATTTGATTCCTCTCCACCCAGGGGAAAGGAGAAGATGGACAACCCACTCCCCAGCCCGCCCCCGTCCCTGTCTGGGCTTTGGCTGTGTCCCAGCCTCCAGGTCAAAGACACACACCAAGGACAAGGTTCGACTCAGATGAAGCGTCACTGTGGAGTTGCATCACGTACTAGCGGCGCTGGCAGAACATTGTGCAATGTCTGATTCGGAGGGGAGAAAGTTCAGGTGGCCTGGGTTGCAGGATGCACCCAGCTCCGCCAGCCCTTCCCCCTCTCGGGAAGCTCTCCGGGGACCTGCCCTGGCCTGGCAGCTGTGCCTGTGCCACAGACCCACCTGGCCAAGTGGATGTTCTCTCTTGGGAACCAGAGATAGTGGAGCCGGGGGCCCTGTTTGCAGCATGGAAGGGCATGGAAGTCCCTGGAACTCCAGCCCCCAGGCCTTCAGCCCCCCACCCCGATTTTGTTCAGCTCACTTCAGTTCAGGAGCCACCTGCATAGTGTACAGTGGTTGGAAGTGGCCCAGCACCCACTTCCGCTTCCTGGGGTGCTGTGGGAATCACTGTCCCCATGTTCTCTGCCCATGTGCTATAGGTGGAACTGCACCCTAGTGGTTGATGTAGGGCCCGTGCCCATCAGAACACCTCTTTCCTGTGGCCACAGCACTTGGCCCTGGGCTGGGCACACAGTCTCCATTACAACTGACATCAGGGGCCGGCGCCGCGGCTCACTAGGCTAATCCTCCGCCTTGCGGCGCCAGCACACCGGGTTCTAGTCCTGGTCGGGGCGTCGGATTCTGTCCCGGTTGCCCCTCTTCCAGGCCAGCTCTCTGCTGTGGCCAGGGAGTGCAGTGTAGGATGGCCCAGGTGCTTGGGCCCTGCACCCCATGGGAGACCAGGAGAAGTACTTGGCTCCTGCCATCGGATCAGCGCAGCGTGCCGGCCGCAGCGGCCATTGGAGGGTGAACCAACGGCAAAGGAAGACCTTTCTCTCTGTCTCTCTCTCTCACTGTCCACTCTGCCTGTCAAAAAAAAAAAAAAAAAAAAAAAAACAACAAAACAAAACAAAACAAAAAACACCAAAACCAAAAACCAAAACCAAAAACAAACAAACAAAAAAACAACTGACATCAGGACTCTGGTCTGAGAAATTTGGAAGAAGCACCTGCCACCTCGCCACCCAGCACAGTCAGCCAGAGCCCAGAGACTAGGGCTCAACCCTCAACCCAGCCCTGCCTGACACCAGCCTGGCCTGCCAGGGCCTGCGTAGCCCAGAGTGGGCTGAGTGTTCTGCCCCTCGTGGCCCAAAGGGCGGCCCCGTGAACAGTAGCCTTCTGGTAAACGCCTCTTCTGGCTTAAGTTATTCTGAAAAGGCTGCCTTGGATTACGTGGGTGCAGACAGGGAGCCGTAGCTCTAGGGTAGCCCTGGAACTGGCCACGGGCACAGGGCTCTGGAGGCGTGGAGACAGGAGACTGGATCTCCTGATGCAGGGACAGGGGTGGGACCTAGGTGTAGGAGGCTCAGAGCAGGGTGCCTTGAGCTGGGTCTTGGCGGCCTTCGGGTGGGTGAGTGGGGGCATATCAATGTGGGAACCCAAGGGATCCCCTGGGCAGGAGGAAGTAGTGGATTCTGAGTCCCGAGACCCGGCCAGCGCAGAGGCAGGCACGGTCTGGCCGGCGGGCTGGGACATCACCTGCCGTATGATTTACTCCGGTTGGGGGACCATGGATTCAGGGTTTCTGACAAGTGCGCTGCTCTGTGGCTTGACGGAGGGGCACATTAAGTCCAGAAGTCCCCATTCGGCGCTGAGGGATCGTGTTCTCTCTGCCTGGTCAGTTCCGCAGCCGAGGTACTTTTGTCCCCTGAAGGGAGTTGGGATGGATTAGAATTAACCAGGAAGTGCGCTGATTGCTATTTTAAAGCCTCGCTCTGCTACCTGGCCTGACAGCGTAACTACCTGCCTGTGATTTATCTCTGGCAGGTTATGAGCGATGGCGGGGTTCAGGGTGATCCTGGAGTGTACCCAGCGCCTCGGCTCCTCTCCAGTTGCTCACGCCTTCCGGGCGGCCTGGCCTGAGACAGGTTTGGAAGGAAAAGGACGTTTTAGAATCTCGCCCTTCTGCGGCCAGCCCCGGGGGTGGGGGCATTGCTCAGCAAACTCCTGGCCTGGCTACTTGTAAGTCATCCCAAGGCTGAGGCTCATGGGCCCACTGCTGAGTTCAACCTCTGCTTGCTTTGTACCACATGGTCGCTGGGCTCCTGCTGTGTGTCCAGCAGGGCTCCGGGGATGCATCAATGGACAAGGCAGGAGCTGGAAGGGAGGGTGTCTGTAGACACATCAGGCAATAGATGAAAAAGGCCACTTCAGCAACACACACACACACACACACACACACAGGCCTTTCCCAGGCTGAAGCCAGAAGCCTGGAACTCAGTCTGGTGTCCCATGTGGGTGGCAGGGACCCGGGTCCTTGAGTCATTACCTACTATCTTCCGGGGTGCACGTTAGCTGGAACCTGGAATTGAGAGCAGAGCTGGGGCTCAAATCAAGGCATTCTGATGTGGAATGAGGTGTCCCAAGGGGCGCTGTAACCCCTGTGCCAAATACCGGCCCCTGCTTGGGATTTCTGATGAACCTCTACTGGCATTGGCGCTTGCACATCCAAGTGGCTTCTCATTACATAGCAAGAGTTTCATGACACCCATAAAGGCAGAAGAGTGACCCTGGGCTGCTTCTGCCTCCCAGGGGCAGGAGGGTGGGCTGAGGCCCTGGTGGACCTGGGCATCGCGTCAGGCCACCCCTGGGGGCAGCTGTGTAGTTCTGTCGGAGGGTGAGGGGGACTGACTCACAGGAGTACACGGCGTCTCTGCAGCTGAAACTCGGGCAGCTCCGGGGCCTGACGCCAGAGGGCCCCAGAGTCGGACTCGCCCTTGCCAGCCTGGCTCTGCTGCACTGCTGGGTGGCTGGGTCAAGTCACCGTCGGCTGCTGGGAGGGAAAGGAAAGAACCACCGGTAGCTTTCTGGCTCTGGAGACAGCATGGCTGTTGTACCATCTGTCAAGTTGAAGTGTAAGTTAGAGGGGACAAAATCAGGACCAGGTTGGGACGTTGCACGCAGTGCAGCAGCCCAGGTTCCTGCTCAGCCTGCCTGCCCCTGCCTCTTCTTCTCACCTATCTTTAAGGAGGAAAAAAATGTACTGTGTGGCAGCAGCTGACTCCTCCCCTAGCTTTAGGGGTGGGACTTGACTCAGATCTGGCCAATGAGAAGACCTCTTTCCCTTGATTGATTCAGTAATAGGCACATGACCCAAGCCAACCAATCAGAGTCCTCCCTGGGTCTTTGGAAGGATTAGGTGCTCTCTTCCCTTTAGGATTACAAGTTGGTACGCGAAGTAACTTTGGAAGTGATATGTGGCTATCTGAGTGGTCATAGGAAGTCAGAGAATTAAGCCGACAAAATAAGAAAGCAGAGCCGGGGTGGGGGTGGGGAGGCAGTGGGGAACGACCCCTGGATCCAGCTATACCTAAAACAAGACCTTCCTTTGGACTTCTCCTCGCTTTTCACCCAACAAATGCTCTCTGAGGGCTTAGTAAAATGCCCAGTGCTTTCTCGGGCACTGTGGAAATTACAGGAGTGACAGTAGACACAGCTGAGCATCTCGGGAGCTCGCAGCCTGATCAAGAGAGCATTTCCCCCAGCAACGAATCCAACGGGACTTCGTCAGTTGGATCTTTGCAAGGAACGTGAAGGACACAGCAGATGGTGTCCGTGAGTGCAGTTTGATGAGCAATGCAGGGACAATCGACGCGTGCACATTTTGTCTATCGATCCACGGAGGGCACGGTGTTAAGAACTGATTTGGTAAAAACAGCTCTGTGGGAAAGAAGGGACAGGCAGCTCTGGTGTGCAGCTTTCTGGCAACCGGAGCTGAAACAGAAGAAACAAGGCTTGGAGAATCTGCGACTCGTTGGTTTGTCCCCTGCGTAGCTTCTTGTGAATGACAATTTTCCCAGCTGCATTTTTTTAAGGATTTATTTATTTATTTAAAAAGAGAGATGGAGAGGGAAAGAGCTTTTCCAGCCTCATCTTCACTCTCCAAATGGCTACAACAGAGGGGGCTGGGCCAGGCTGAAGCCAGGAGCTTTATCCAGGTCTCCCAGATGGGTGGCAGAGGCCCAGATACTTGGGCCATCTTCCTCCGCTTTCCCAGGTGCACTAGCAGGGAGCTGGATCAGAGGAAGAGCTTCTGGGACTCGAACTGGTTCTGATATGGGATGCCGGCTTCCCAAGTGGTTTCCCCTGCTGTGCCACAGTGCTGGCCCCTCCGGGCCATATTCGTGACAAAAACAACTTGGGAGATAGTTTTTAGATATTTATCTTTTTAACAATAAAGATAATATAGGCGCACTAACAAGCATTTGGGAAACAGAGAATTACATGTTATAATCCCACAACCTTAATACAACCATTGATAAAAATATCACTCTGCAAACACAGTGACAGTCTTCACTGGGATCCGTGAGCATGGGTGACGTGTCCGTTATTCGATTCTCAGCTCACCAAGAGCCTCAGCCTGGCCTCGGGGCGAGGATGAGATGGGAAAGAGAAACCTGACTCAGGCAGACCACGTTGGAATTCGGTCCTCTTCACCGAAGAGCTGTATGATCTTGGGCAAGTTACCCAGTGTCTCTGAGTCTCGGTTTCTTTATCTATAAATGGAGGAGGTAATGGTTCCCATTTCCTTGTGTGTTACGAGATTGAGATGAGAGGGAGCTGAGCAAATACTGTTCCTCTCCTCACCCTCCCACCTCAGCCACTGCCTGAGCACCCTCGACCCTTGACCTGGCTGGTCCTCATGGCCCGAATCCTCCAGTGACCCAGCACAGCTGGCCCGATTCTGAACCATCAGTGGCACACTGGCAGGAGGCACCGCTTCCGCATAGAAAAGTCCCCGTGGCTTGAAATGGGGCCGTGTAGCACGTGTGCTCTCTCTGTGCACCTGACGATGGGCTTCACATCAATGCCAGTGTCTGCAGACCACGCCTCTGTTTCCTCCTGGGTCCTCTCCTCCTGATGTTACTCAGCCGCACAGCGTCTGAAGATGCCTGGTCACCATGTGTCCACATCCATTGTCTGCAGAGAGCTGGACTGCTGCTTGAATAAATGATTTGCATACAGCCAAGGTGGGATAAGATCCCCAGGAAAGCCGGGGGCTTCCCAAGCCCCATGCCACAGCTTGTTCAGGCCATCCATTCCCAGGCACGCCGGCTGCTTCTCAAGTACTTGGACACTCGGCGCTGTCCCACGCTGTGACACATGGGATGCCAGGCTCTCTGAGATGTGGACACACAGCTCCTGCTCTCAGCTCATACTCAGAGTCCCAGAGCCAGGGCTGCAGGCGGGGTCAGGGCATCCCCTCTGCCCCACAGGGGGAACCTGCTTGCCAGAGGTCACACTTTGAGTCAGGGGGTGGAGCCAGACCTTGAACCCAGGCCTCCTGCTTCCCAGGGAGTATTGGTCTTTGGGGGAGGCGTTGGCAGAGGCCAGGAGGGTGGGTGTGCCCGATGCGGGGGTCTCAGGTGCTCCATCCCAGCCCCTCTGCATTCTGAGACCTTCCTCCGCCATGGATCTGATGCCGGCAGGAAGGAAGAGTGAAGCCCACGCTCTGGGCACGGCTGATAGAATGGGTTAACAGGGGTCCCCAGAAGATGCATCTGCCTGGAGCTTCGAGTGTGACTTTGTTTGGAATTAGAGTCTTTGCAGGTGTAATGAGTTAAGTGCAGGACCTCGCCATGAAGGTCATGCTGGATTAGGGTGGGATTAAATCCAGCGATGAGTGTTCTTATAGGTGACAGAAAAGTAGGGGACACTGGCACGGGAAGGAGGGATGCCCAGGGACAGGCAGCAAGCAAGCTCCAGAGGCTCGGCGAGCAATGCGGAACAGCCCCTCTCCATGTCTCCAAAAGGAACTGGCACTGCTGACCTCTCGCCTCCTAACCTCCAAAACTGGGAGAGGATGAGCATTTGCTGTTTAAGCCCCCAGCATGTGGTGCTTGGTCACAGTGGCCCTAGGAAGTCAGCGCACCTGGGGCAGGGGTCTCGGCCAGGGATGCTCGGCCCCCTCCTGTGGGTCTCAGTCAAGTGCAGCACGGCGGGGCCTCAGATCCTCCTGTGGGAGGTGGGATGGAGACCACGCACATCCTGCCTGTCACTCAAGCTTTCAGTCACTATCAGGGGAAGTCAGAGACACAAAGCCGGATTTTAGTTCAAGGCGGTGGAGACAGATCTCATCCAGTCACTACTGCAGTGGGAGAAAGAGACTTGGAGAGAGACTTGAACTGGACTCTGATCCAGGCAGAGGTGCTGTCTTTTAAAGGGAGAATGGGGCGGGTGGAACCCGGAGGGTCTGAGCAGAGCTAGGGAAGGGAAATGGGGCTCAGCCCTCAGCAAAGTTGGGCTCCTATTATCCCAGTGGGACTGGGAGGCGGCGGCTCTGTACTCAGGAGTTGGTTGGAATAAAGAACGTATTGTTTATGTATGTGACAGCCTTGAGCATCCGCAGGCAAGAAACTAAGGTGCTTATCATCCCAAGGACGTGGCCTTGAGCTCGGGGAAACCGCACTAGGGTTTGTTCAAGTGTGGCGGATGGGAGTGCTCGCGCTGAGTCTGCAGGGCGCACAGGCCAAGGCTGAAGCCTGGCGGAGAAGGGAGTTCAGAGCAGGCTATGAGTCCCAGGGGTGATCTTGGTCCAGGCGAGCCTGCTCGGGGCAGGGAGGCAGAGGCAGGGCTGGGGCAGGCCTGCCTGCAGCTTTGTGCTGGTGGGGAAGGCAGACAGCTCCCTGGAGAGTGAGGGGTGATGGGACAGGACAGGGGATGGTGAGCCTTCAGGGCAGGTTCATGTAGCAGACAGGAGGCGCAGCAGGGCGGTGGGGGGTGGTAGGGAAGGGAAGGGAGAAAGCATCCGCTCTCTTAGTCAAAGGATCACTGGGCAGAAGCCAAGAGAGCCCTGCTGAAGGGTCTAGTAATAACCTAGGGTGGATAAAGAGGGAGCGGGTCCAAGGCAGTGGGCCCAGGATGGAGAGGGGAGGGAGGCCAGAGCACTGGCCTAGTCAGGTGACAGATGGGATATGCCTGGGAAAATGAGGTGGCACCCAGATTTCTGGTGTGGATGTGAAATGGGTTGCCTGTATTTTAAAATTATTAATTATTTAAATATTAATATCTGGAGGGTGCTTGCCATCTGTGTAGATAAGAATTCTAAATATCAGCTCAAATATAACAGGCAACAGTTTAGTATATATTTAGTGAGTGAGTGAGATACACGGGAAAGCGAGGGCTTTATGAAAGAGAGAAGTGGTCTAGAAAAGAGAGCAGGGGAGTCCCTACAAGGCAAAGGGTAGGCCAGGAGCCCCGTGCCCAAAGTCCACAGGCTGGAGCCACTGGAGCAAAGCATGCGATTAGGAGTAACCACAGGTAGGGTAGCCTGCAGGCAGAAACGCAGGGTGAGAGGCAGCCAGAACAAGGTGGGGGGGGGGGGCGGGCAGCGAGCTCCACTCTTTATTCACTACCAACAGGGGAGTGGTTTTTACTTAGTCTAATCAACAGGTGGGCATATACAGGCGAGATCACTCACGAACAGGGCAGGGGCGTGGTTTCCCAGCTCATGAATCTGATTAATTTAATCCTATGTGCCTGCCCATATCAGAAGGCCAGCTGGCTGCACGGTCACAGGGCTGGGGGGTGGGTGACCAATAGTGCCTGTTTAAGACTCTGCCTGGTGATACCTGTGAGGGGCCGTTGGGTGAAATAGAAGAGGAGCCAAGGGAAGAACCGGACCCAGACACCAACCTGCTGGAGTCGCCTGCATCTGACCAGGGGTGGGAGGATGCAGGCTCTGCCTCTGAGCCCTGGGAGGGCCCCGGAGGGGAGGGCTGGGCTGAGTCTCAGCAGCGGGGGGACTGGACGGGGGGCCGGAGGAGAGGCAGGCAGTGCGGAGGCCAAGTAAGAAAGGGTCTCCACAGCAGAGGGGGCACCCTCCGCCCTAAGGTGGCAGGAGGCCAGCAGGACAAAGCAGAGAGCTGCCCAGGAGATCCTGAGGGACGAGGAGCCCGGGGCCAAGTGCAGCTCCTCCTGTCCCTGCCTTCCAGCCCCAGGGAGGACATAGCCCAGGGGTGAGGTGAAAGAAGCTTTTTCTTGACAAAAAGCATTGTGTATGTATTTATCACAGAGAGAGACCGAGGGCTCTCATTCCAAATGCCCCCAACTGCCAGAGATGAGCTGGGCCGGAGCTGGGAGCCAGGAAGGCCATCTGGGTCTCCCACGCAGGTGGGCAGGAACCCAGCCACTGGTGCCTTCCCCTGATGCCCCCCGGGGTCTGTGCGAGCAGGAAACAAACCCAGGCACTCCTTATGGAACGAGAGTATCTTCACTGCTGGGCCAAACGCCCCGAACACCGGCTCCCTAAGGACGATGCTGGGGCGAACTTCGCCCCCTCCACCCCCCAGGATGCCCCTGTTCCTCTGGCTTTCAAACGGAGCCTCACAGTTCTGGTTGCTTTCGCCTCTCCTCCTTAGCAAGGGAGAAAGCAGATGTCCCCTGCTGTTCCCTTCACCCTCGAGGGCAGTTCCATTGCGGTTTTCAGGGGCACGGCACGTGAGCTCGCACTGAGAAGTGTGCGCGCCGTAAGCGTTCCACTCTATGCATTTCACACACTGAAGACACCCGGGTGGCCACCCAGATGAGTTAAAGCCACCACGACCTGCCACCAGGGGCCACTCGTGCCCGCCTCTGACCACTGCTCACCACCGGGAGCCGTTGTTCTGATGTCTAACAGCTGCAATTACTTTTTCCAGCATTCTTTTCTAAAAATTACTTATTGGAGAGACAGGAAGAGAGGAAGAACTCCCACCTGCTGGTTCACTCCCCAAATGTTCTATCCCACAGTTGGGCCCGGGCCAGGCCAAAGCCAGGTGTCCCATGTGGGTGGCAGGGAGCCATGACCGCTGCCTCCCAGGGTCTGCACTAGCAGGAAGCCGGAGTAGGAGCCAGGACTGGGAATTGAACCCAAGCACTCTGCTACGGGACGCGGCGTCCTCACTGCTGGCCCAATGCCTGCCCCTGAAACCACACAACCCGTGCTCTGGCGTCCGGCATTTCGCTTCCCTGCCGGTCTGGCGTGGATCCCAGTCTACGGAAACCCCGCCCTGTGTGTCCAGTCTACACTGATGGGCATTTGGGTGGTTTCCCGCTGTGGGCTCCCTGGAGCCATGCAGCTCTGAGCCATCTTGCCCAAGTCTACGTTTGCATTCCTGCTGGGTGTTTATCAGGCAGTGACCCGGGGCACGGGCGAGCACTCTCGTTCAAGGTTGCAAACAAATGCTTTCCTTTCCAGATTCCTCGAGTCCTGTGAAGGCTGAGACCGGCTTTGGAGTGAGTGGCGAAGGAACGGAGCGGCTGAGGGGCGGGGACAGGAGGCTGGAGCGGAGAGAAGGGATAGGGACGCAAACAGGGGACCGGCCATGAAGTTGGTCAGAAGAGAGGGAGCCTGCCTGGCACCCCCCTCCCCGCCTTCCCTCCTCGGCCACCAGACCCCACAACCCCTGTGGACAGCAGTGGCCATGACTCTGTCTCAAAGCTTTCTTGGTGCTGGCTTCTAGGAGATTCAACCACGGAGTTTTCAAAAGTCCCAGTGTTCCATCTCCAATGCTAGGAATTCTGAAAAATCCTGATTCAGTCAGGGAGCAGTGGTCCCTGGGATCCCAGTTGGATCCACCACCCCAGCCCCCACCCCCAGCGGCAAGGCTCTCAAGCGCAAACAGTAACTTGGATTTAGCCAAGGTATTCTGTCGAGGATCCCATCGGCAGGATGGCAGGCAGCTCTCAGAACCTGCTGAGACCCCGGCTGGGGAAGAAACCCAGAAAAGGAACTCAGTCAAGGCCGACCACCCCCTGGGTACTAGCTCTGCCTCGCAACCTGCCCCTGTCTCTGACTCTGCTTCTGCTACAGCCCCCGTGAGGCTGGTGCTGGGTGGGTTAGGTCTGTACTCCAAAGAAAAAGGGTGTTGGGGTGCTGGGGAGCCAGAGCATGCCCCAGGGACCCTGGCAGAGTGGGAGAGGGTGTGACACTCCCAGCTGGCCCCTGTTCTGGAAGGTGCTCATCCGGGCAGGATGGGTGCCCCTGGGTGGACCACGGTTACCTGTCTCACCTTCTCTCCAGTGGCGCAGATTTGCAGCCAGTGTTGCCTTGATCCCCTGAAACACAGGGCCCAAGTGGGCTGTGGGCAGGCTGGCAACTGGCCCAATGCGGTTCTCCTCAGGGTCCAGCAATTATCAGAACCCAGCACTTGAGTTCTGGGCCAGGTCTCAGACCGGTCGAGGAGAGGGACCGAGTCAGGACCTGGAACAGCTCTACTCACCAATAACACGACCCCTACCTGCTGTGCCCCTCGTGCTGTGCTGGCCTGCCCTGGCTGGGGGTGACAGTCCCTCAGAGAGCCCCGCAACCCCCAGAGGGAGGCACATCAGGTCCCTAGAGCCCCCCACCCCCAGGGGGAGGCACATCAGGCCCCTAGGAGTCCCCAGCAAGCCCCCCAGAATCCGCAGTGTCTGGGACAGACTGGCTTGTTGGGCAGGGCCTGCACTGTGGCAGCTTCTCTTCCCCTCCCCCACAGCTGGCTGTGCCACTCCCCTGGTTCCCTGCCCCCTCCCCTTCCTTCAGGGCTCAGGTGCTGGGCTCAAATCTGAATCCATGGAAACCACGGAGGAGGCTGGAAACCAGGCAGGAGGAGTGGGGCTGTGGGAAGCCCGGAGAGGGGGAGGGGGCCAGTCCCTTCCTGGATGAGTAAAAGCCTAAAATACCATTCTCTCTCCGGGCAGGCTGCCACCCCACCAAAGGATTAGTCCCCATTTGTCTCCAGGGCTGTGAACATGAGTTGGAAGGAGGTCTGTGAGTCCAGGAGGAGCTGGCAGGGCCCAGGCTGGGGAGCACGGGTTAGGGCAGGGGGACAGGAAGGTTTGGGGGACTGAAGATCAGGGTCGCGGCTGTGTGGTGGGGGTGGGGGTCAGTCGTGGAGAGAGGTGGTGTTTGGGAGGCACCCGGGCTCTGGAGTCTGTCAGCCGGGGTCCCCCCTCCATCGGGCTCCCACTGTCCGCTGGGTACGAGCCCTGGAGAACCCTTTGATCCTAATAAACAAGGGCCAGACCTTCCCCTTGAAGCACAAACTGACCAGCCTTCTGTCCATCTGGGTCCGGGAGCAGAGCTGGACACGTGACCCTGGGGCCAGGAGCTGGGAGACAGGCAGAGTGTGGGAGGGAACCAGAGGCAGCTCCTATGGATTCCGGAGCCCACAGGGTACAAGTGAGATCCACAGTGTGTGTGCAAAGGGAGCTCTTGGGGCTGAGATGTTTTCTTGTTTTGCAGTTGTTTTGTTGCTTTCTAACTATGCAAATGCATGAATCTATTCTCCTTAAAAAAATCAGTCCATCATCCAGTGACATTTCAGCCCCCTCCAAGCTCCCTCACAGCACCCTTCCTCTACCTCCAAAGACAACTATTTTGGTTTATTTTCTTCCAGGCCTTTCCAGGGCTTTCACACACAGGAACACGTGTCCACGAGGACTCAGAGAACGGTCTCTTGTTTGAAGGGTTTTGGCAACACGAGCTATGTCACACAGTCTGCACCCATTAGCTGCTTGCCCACAGTGAGCTGCTGAGCTGCCTCCACACTGTCACCTGTGGGTCTAGAATGTTCTTTTGAACTTGTCTCATGGTGCTCAGGCATGTCAGTGGACAAGAGTTCAGTTCACGTGGCTTCCAATTTCTCACTTTCGCAAACAAAGCTGTGGCAAATGTCCTGGTCTCTGTCACCCTGAGCTTGTGTGGCAGAGTTTGCTAGGATAGATAAGGAGAATTGCAAATGTGATGACAAGGTCTGAAGACTCAGTTTTCAGTTTTTAAAAAAATTTATTATTATGTGAAAGGCAGAGAGCAAAACAGACACAGAGAGATCTTCCGTTCTCTGCTTCACTCCCCCAAAAGCCTGCCACAGTTGGGACTGGTTCAGGCCAAAGCCAGAGGCCTGGAATCTGATCAGGGGCTCCCCACAGGGGTGACAGGGACCCAACTGCTTGCGCTGTCACCTGCTACCTCCCAGAATGCACACCAGGAGGAAGCTGGAGTCAGGCGTGGAGCTGGGACTGAAACCCAGGCACTTTGATTTGAGTTGCGCATTTCCCGTGCGGCATTGTGGCTCCTGTGCCCAATGTGCACCCCTCTTTTGTTTTGGTTTTAGTGGTTTTTTTCCAAAGTGCCCTCCAAAGGAGCTGTTGCAATTTATTTCCCTAAGGCCACACAATGTTTGTTATCAGCAAGATTTCACGCCTGTCTGGCCAGAGGGGCCGGGGCCTTCCTCCTCCATGGACCAAGGGGAGGGCAGAAGGTGTGGCAGCTGAGGGCTTTGGCATGCAGGGCCCTGCCTTGGGGAAGGGAGGGAATCAGCCAGGTAATGAGCTCGGGATTGATGCCCAGAGCCCCTGCTTCGCTTGGGAGGGGCAGGCAGCCCACAGGGCTGGCTCAGTAATGTGTATGATTCAAGGCATGAGGCAGGCTGTTTCCTTAGGTGGCTGCCCAGACAATGAGCCCCAAACCTGGCCACAGCCACAGGAAGCCGGAGTGTGGGTTAGAAACCCAGGTGTCTGGCCATGTGGGAGACCTGGACGGAGTTCCAGGCTTCTGGCTTTGGCCTGTGTTAGCCCCTGCCGTTGGGGGGTGAGCCAGTAGACTGGAGAACTCTCATTCTGAATCCTGCTCTATCACTCTGCCTTTCAAATAAAGAACATAAATCTGAAAGAGAGAGAGAGAGAGAGAGAGAGAGAGAGAGAGAGATCCATGTGTCTGGGTCATACTCAAGCCCACCACATCAGGATCTCCAGGGTGGGGGTGAGTGGCTGCACACATCTCCCCCCCTCCCCAGCCACACCCATGGGCTTGTCCCTCTGCTGTGTGGACCCTGCCCAGGGAAAAAACGAGCCCCACATCTTCACATAAGAAGTGTCCCCAGTGCCAGAGGGAGCAGGAACAAAGTCTCTGCCCTTGGTGCTGCTTCCAAATCTAAAAATGGTTTTCTGGGCCGTGGACTCCGCAGCCTGGAGTTCGAGGAGCACCCGCAGAGATCCGGCGAGCTCTGCTCAGCCCAGCCTCTCCCTTCAAGCAGAGGGGGCACTCGGTGGGAAGTCAGGTCCCTTCTGCTCCCAGACCCCTAGGACAAAAGGCCTCACTGCCCACCTCGCCCGGAGAGGGAGGCTGAGAGAGGCCCCGTGCTGGGCGGACAGCTGGCCCTGCGGGCGGATTTGCTGTCTGGCGGCCGAGATGAGACACCTCTTTGGAGGAGCCGCCTGTGCAAAAGCGCCTGCCTCTGGCGCTACCACTGTGAGATGATTTTTCAGTCCAGTTTTCCCTCAAGCTCTAAATGCAGAGTGTGATATTGATCTTTGAGATCTGGAAATAAAGTTGTGATTTTTTCCCAAAGGCTGTTTGACCTGCGCGTCCAGAAAGGATGTGGGAGACAACAAGAGTGCCGTCGGCTCATCACGCTACCAGCGAGCCTGGCATCCGACTCAGAGACAGGGGTACTGTCAGAATGAGGCCTGGCTGTGGCGGCTTCCTGGGCAATCTGCTCATCTCCTTCCGAGATACTGAGTCTGTAATGGGCCGGCGCTCGGAAGTGAGGGCAGATGGTCAGCGTCGGCAGCCTGAGCCCTGGCCTTGGGCAGTGTCTTCCACGAGACGAGCCGGGGTGCCTTTGTTCTATGCTCAGCTGTTTAGTCGAGCTAACTGGGGTATGAGCTCCCTGCTGATTATCACCTCTAAGTTCCCCATCCAGGCCACAATGCTCTCCTCTCTGCTCTGTGCACCCGACACTGGTGACAGCGCAGGTGCAGTTACCCAGCTCATGGACACGTGACAGGAGGGTCCATAGACAAAATGACTCAGTTTTAACTGGTTCCAGCCTCGTCTGCATTAAAGTGGCTCTCGTGTCCCCTTTCAAGTCTCTATGAGTTATTCCTGGAGGGGATGTGTGTCCCTGGAGGGTTCTTACAGAAGTTCAAGGGGTCCTCCATCTTCTGTTCTTCCCCTACCAGGAGTAACACTTCTACCGATGTCCACGGGGGAGTGCTGCCTGCTGGGGTCTCCAAAGAAGCCCCTCCACACAGCACCCAAAGAGAACTAGGGCCCCTGCAGCCTCTTCTGCACCAGCGCCAACAGGTGCTCCAGGTGGGTGAGAGGCAAAGGCCACACTTTGTCCCCAGAGCCCTGCAGCCGTGCACTTCCTGGAGCTCCTTGTGCAAAGAGCCCCTGCAGCCTCTCCCAGCTTCCTCTCCAGGGCAGTGGTCCCAGGGTCTCCTCCTTCTACCCCGTGTGTCAGTTACGACTGTGCTGTCACAGTCATGATGTCATGGCTCAAAACTGCCAGCGACTCAGCTCAGGACTGTGGCACCAGCTCAGATGCTGACAACTCTACTCATTCCACAATGGGCTGGAGGGGTGGGGATTGAGGCTGGCCTCGCCTGTGTGTGGGCTACTTGGCAGGTGAGGTGTCTCATCCCTGGTCAGCCATCCAGGGCATCATCCCACGGTGGAGGTGGCAAGGCTCCCAAGAACGGCAAGAGGGGAAGCCTGGTGGGTGAGCACTCCCCAAGGCCTCTGCTTTGGCTGAAGTCTCATGATCATGTCTCAAAGTCGGTCGCATGGCCGCCCCCACTCCAGGGCTGGTGCGACAGACACCACTTCTGGGTGACAGGGGCTGTAGCATCATGGTACACAGGCATAGAAGAAGAATCTGAGGTCAGGGTTTCAAACTCCTGCAATTCTGCCAGCAGAAATTCACACCTGCCAGCAACGCCCTGCAGGCTGAAGCCCCAGGCTGGGCTGGAGACCCTGTGCACAGCAGCCCTCTCTCCACAGCCTTCCCTACACACTCCCAGGGGCCTGCATCCCTTCGGCATCTCCGTGTCTGACGGCACTGCAGCCCCTGTGGTGGGACAGCCCCAGGCCCCAGCCTTGAAGGGGCTGAGCACTGGCTGCCTTCACTTGGGGTCACAGAAGCACCCATTGGGGGTAAGGTTGTAGTGCAGGTGGACAGAACTGGAGCAACTTCATAGGGCGTTCACTCACCTTCACATCACAGGAATAAGGGTGCTGGTCCTTTCTCTTTTTTAAAAATGTTTATTTTATTTATTTGAAAGGCAGAGCAACAAATAGCGAGTGAGAGAGAGACAGAAAGAGATCTTGTATCCATTGGTTCACTCTCCAAATGTCCGCAACAGTCGGGGCTGAGCTAAGCCACAGCCAGGAGCCAGGAACTCCATGCACGTCTCCCATGTGGGTGGCAGGGACTCAAACACCCAAGCCACCTTCTGCTTTCCCAGAAGCATTAGCAGGGAGCTGGATCAGAAGCGGAGCAGCGGGGACTTGAGTTGGTGCTCCAGTACGGGGTGCTGGCATTGCAGGTGTCGGCTAAACCTGCCGCCCCATGGTGCTGGCCCCAGTCCTTACCAGTCGCCTCCACTTCTCACATGACCACTGAAATAAGTATTGGTTCCATCATGAGCCAGGGGCTGAGCCAAGTGTCTCCTGGGACTGCCTCATCAAACCTCCTTAACCATCCTGGGTGGGACATATCAACGGCTTGAACCAATAAGCCCCAAGATGATCCATTACTGGGTGTCGTCATGTGTGTCTACCAGCACCTTAGCTCCTTCTGTTTGGAAAACTAAACTTGGTGAGATTGGGGCCGCTGGTGTGGTGCACTGGGTTAAGATTTATTGAGATTTACTTGAGATGCCAGCATCCTGTATGAGCCAAGTCCTGACTGCTCCACTTCTGATCCAGCTCCTTGCTAATGCGCCTGCGAAAGCAGCAGAAGGTGCCCTGAGCGCTTGGGCCCCTGTCACCCACATGCGAGACCTGGATGGAGTTCCTGGCTCCTGGCTTCAGCCTGGCCCAGCCCCGGCCATTGCAGTCATTTGGGGAGTGAACCAGTGAATGGAAGACCTCTCTCTGCAATTCTGCCTTTCAAATAAATACACAAATCTTCACAACAAAACAAAACTAGTGAGATGCTACATACTACCTTTCCCACCTCCCCACCCCCCAGCAGAAGCCAAAAGGGATAAGACAGTAGGGAGTGGCCAGGAGGCTTGGGATCTGCAGTTGGCTGCACTGCTCATCAAAGACTTTGGCCTTGCAGGAAGTGGCCAGGAGGCTGGGTCATTCCGAGCTTACGCTCGGGGCAGAGCTGGTGGCAAGGGTCTGGGAAGCAGTGGCGGCTACCAGGCCTCCTAGGGGGTGGCCTGGTGCTGTGCTCTGTCACCTGCTTCCAGGCTCCTGCCTGTTTTCTGACCCTGTGTCTCCTTCCACTGTGTCACATCCCTCTTCTGCAAGAGGTAGCTGGCCTCGGGGCTGTTTGCCATAGAAAACTGTGATGAGCGTGGGGGCCCAGAATGGGACGAGGATGTGGGCAAACACTCAGGTAGCCAGGGGCCTTGGAGATGGAATGGAGCAGCCAAAAGAGGGACAAGGAGGAAGGGTGGACAGGCAGGTGGGGGGAGGGGAGGCCAGAAGCAGTGGCAGTAGAAAAAGAGGGAGTAGGCATTGGTGACCCAGTTTTTTTTTTTTTAGATTTATTTATTTATTTGAAAGAGAGAAGAGAGAGGAGACAAAGAGAGAGAGAGAGCGAGCGAGCGTCCATCTGCTTGATTCACTCCTTGAAATGGCAGCAACAGCTGGAGCAGGTCCAAGCCAAAGCCAGGAGCCTGGAGCTCCATCTGGGTCTCCCACATGAGCGGCAGGGGCCCAAGCATAGGGCCATCTCTACTGTCTTCCCAGATGCATTAGTAGGGAGCTGGATGGGAAGTGGAGCAGCCAGGGCTCTCGAACCAGTGCCCGGATAGGAGAGGCTGGTAGTGCAGGTGGCAGCTTAGCCCACTGTGCCACAATGCTGGCCTCGGGTGACCCAGTCTTGATGATGGCATGGACAGAGGAGAGGAGGCTGCTGGGGACACAGCCTGTGGGTGCTTTCCTGAGAGGCTGAAAGTGCCCTTCTTAAATGGCACCCTGACAGGAGTCCTTGAAAGGGGCAGCTGTGGCCGCCAGTAGCGACCACCATCCTATCAGAGTTGCTCAGGGGCTTGGGGCAGAGGGACAGTCGGTGTCCCCAGGGAACTTCCCTCCAGGACACAAGCTACAGACCCCAGTCCCCCTGCTCTGGGACTTCTGAAATTAGGAACTGCATTCCTCTTTATCAAGATCTGGGAATGGGGTAACAAAGCCACACCCATGAAGAGCCTGGCACAGCGTGGCCGAAGCAATAAAGGCGAAAGCAATAAAAGATGGTGCTGCCAGCCATTCTGCACTGACGCGGCTCATAAGAGATAAAAGTAACAATCACCTGCCCAACCTGGCCGGCCCGCGGCAAACATGCGTGGAAGAAACCCATTCCAGGACTTTATTTCCTATATAGAATGTTGATAATTGGACGTATGCATAAGTCTCGCTGGAGGAAAACAGCTTGCGATTTCAAGATGAGAAAAGAGTCTTCCAAACAGCGAAACCCAATATATCCCGCATCTTCACACACACAAAGATGTTTCCCTCGATGTTGCGAAGATGCTGTTGGGATGGTTTGCCTTTCTGAAGCCACCATTCCACTTCTCATCTTGAGCCGCTGCGTAGACTCTGGCAAGGGGCTCAGCAGGGACCACTTCATCTGAGGCAGCGACAGGGAAGGGGCCTAGGAACCTCGCTGGGAGAGCGAGGATCTGGGGAGGATGCGGTGCGGGGGCTCTGCTGGGCGGCTGTGGGTGACAGCCAGGGCGAGGCCCCGGAGGAAGGAGCAGGCCATGCTGGCCCAGGACTGGAAGAGCTGTGGCTGCTGCTGCTGACATTGTAGGGGCCGGAGGCTGGGATCCGCCAGCAGCACCATGGGGAGACAGGCTCCGGGCTTGGAATACACCACCCTGCCCCCATGTCACCTCCGCACGCCCCCCCCCCCCCCGAGTCTTTCTCTTGGATCCATTTGGAGTTGGTTTTCGAGTCCACTCTCAGCAAGCAATCACACAAAACCCAGACGCCCTCGTGCACGGGGCTTCAGCACCTGAGGCTGATGTCCTCAGGCAGCCGGTATAGATCTGGCTCTTTGCAGTCCGCTCGCCAACCCTGCCAAGCTCCTGCCTGAGACGTGGACTCGGACCCCACCGCCTCCCTGCTCAGAATCCCGAAGCAACACTGCACCAGCAGGGAGGGCCTGGCAGCCCGCAGCCCTGCTCCACCGCTCTCCCACATGGTGGCTCCTCGGGGATTTGTGTGGGCTCCTCCTCCTCCTCTGCCCCAGACCAGAGTCCCCAGGGCAGAGACTGGACCCCGTAGCTCTCAGGGCATGGCCGGTTGCCGAGGGGCATGTGGGCCCCAGCTCAGCAGCCAGGGGCAGAGCCACCTCCAGTGTGGTCCCACCATCTTCCTGCAAACCAGAGCAGAAGAAGGACAAGGCTCATGCCACGGCTCTCCCAGGGGACACCCATGCAAAGTAGCTTCAACATGGGCGTCTGGCTGGGCGGCCCCTGTGGACAGTCAGCCAGCTGCCAGCAGTGTCTATGGACTGCAGGGGAGTGGTGACTGGGGTGGGGGTGGGGACAGAGCAGGGAAACCCAGCAGCAGCCACCAGGCCCCAGGGACAAGGGAGGGGTCTTCCCGGCAAAGGACAAAGCTCCTTTTACAGGGGCTAGGCTGTGGGGGTAGGGGCACCTGTAGAGCTGAGGATGCTCCGGCTGTGGCCCACAGACACCCCCTGCCACCTGTAGGCTGCACAAGAGGAGATGGTTTCGGCCAGAGGCTCATGTCCTGGGAGGAGACGCTGCGGCGCGCTGCCTGGCGCTCTCCCTCCACTGATTTACACACTCCCACTCCGACGCGTGAAAAATCAATCTTCCCCCGACTGCCTCCTGGCTCCAGCAGCGTCCGGGTCTGCCCTGCATGAGTAACTACAGTCCCCCCCCTCCCCCGACCGGAGCTGCTTCTCTGGAGCCCCCACTGGGGCCTCTGATGAGGAGGGAGAGGAGGAGGGGGAGGAGAGAGTGAGGCTGGCCCTGCTGGACCCTGTGATGGGGAGGAGGAGGGTGGGTGTGGCCCTGCTGATAGGGGTGGGGGTGGCGGCGGCCAAGTTTCTGAAATTGCTGGCCTGGCAGGTCCTGCCCAGAGGCCTGGTGTCCAGACAGGGCTGGGTGGGCAGGAGTTGTGGGCAGCACCACTCTGCCAGTTACTGCCCACAGACACGGCTCCACTCAGTTGCTGGGTGGCCCTCCTCTATCGTTTTGTAAACGTTTGGGATAATTAATATGAGTGAGATATTAATAAGCACCCAGAGCTGGCAGCTGGATGAGTTTTGACTTATCTTTGTCAAGAGCAATGCGGGAGGGTGGCGATCAGCTGGAGGTTGGGTCTGCCTGCTGAAGGCAGCACGCCCCACGCAGAGCTCCCCCTCAGTCCCTTCCGGGGGGGGTAGTCTTCCTTGCAGGCAGAGCCGCTGCCCCCCGGGGGCCAAGTTCTGCAGGACTGGAGGGGCCAGTGGGGTCTGTGCCTCTGGAAGCCGCCGAGAGGTGGACAGACCCTCTCTTGGGGCTTGCCCGAGAAGCACCCATGGGTAGTGGGGAAGAGGGGAAGCCTGGGGGGGGTCTCCTCTTTCATCTGCTCTCCTCTGCCTTAGGTGGGTCGGGGGTGGGAAGGGCTGTGTGGGGGTACCACCTATCCTGACAGCTCTGGTGTCCCCAGCCGTGCCTCAGCTCACAGCTTCTGCAGCAGTGACCGTGAAATCCCAAAGCAGGTGGCTCAGGAGCTCCAAGAGCCATGCCATGTGCCCTTCATCCCCACTGCTCCACTTGCCCTGCATAAAGAGACCACTCCCCTCTCTGGTTTTGGGGGACAAACAACAGCTCCTTCCCAGCCTGAAGACACCCCCCCCCGACTCGTACAGGCCAGCAACAGCGACCCACATCCTCGTCTTGACAAAGAAACAGGAAGCATACACTACCCCCTCGCCCGCACTTCCAGTCTGGGACAGCCAGGAATCCGTGGGCATCTATGGAGCCCTGTCACCCTTGGGTGACTCAGGACCCTGCCAGCCCCGGGCCCTCCTCTCCCTTCAAGGAGGCAGCCTGGGCGACTCCCCAGGGGTGTGACTGCGGGAGCCCGTCTCCTGGGTGAGATCAGGCACATGACCTACTGCTTTGGCCTCAGTTTCCTCATCTGTAAAATGGCATTAGGACAGTGCCTACCTCGGGTGGCGGTGAGGTTTCTGTGGGCTAACACCAGCAAAAGCTTTGGGCCAGCACCTGCAAGTGTTTGAGACCTGCTTCCTGATCCCTTGCCTTCTCCTGACCACGCTGCCCCCAACACCAGTGCCCCCGGCAGCTTCTTCCTCCTGAACCCCTCTTTCTGTGTCCACTGTCCCCTATCTCTGCTCCCTGCAGATCCTTCTCCAGTCTGCAGTTGAGGGAGTTGAACAGGCCTCACCAGACCTGCCTCCTGCCCCCTGCTCAAGGTCCTGTAGAGTCTCACCCTCGCTTACCTCTGCGGCTGCCCGCCTCTCCCTCCACAATGTCTCCGTTCCTCCACTGCCCTGGTCTCCGCTGGGACCTTTTCTTTCTTACGCAACAGCTGTTATCTCTGCCTGGACCCCGACCTGGGACAGGGGCTCTCCCTCCTTCTCTGCCCGGGGCGGGGCCAAAGGGGGAGGGGCAAACGAATGCAGCCCCGCCCCGGCCCCGCCCCTACAATGGAACCTGGCGGGGCTCAGCTGACGCCGCATTTCACGTGACGTTCGTGCCCAGTGAACATGGCGGCCTCCGCCGGGTGAGTGCTACTCCTCTCCTGGCTCTCGTTCCCCGGCGCCGAGAGCGGCCTCGGTTCTCCCGCCTGGACGATGGGGGGAAGCCCGGGCCAGGCCGGGCTCGCGGAGTGGCCGCGGGCAGCGCGCTTCTCCCGGAGGGCGTAGCATGCGAGCGCGGGGCGGCGAGCTACGCGCTCCGGGTCACGGCCAGCGCTGGAGCCCGCAGCTTCTCTGCTGCCCGCGGACCTGTGGCAGCCCCGCGGTGTGTGGCCGAGGCGGGGCTCGGGTCGACACGCGTGTTCACTTTCGGGCGCCAGGTTTCCGCCCAGCTGCTTCCCGGAGGAGGTGGTGTTTGAGACGCGCTGGTCCAGCGGGGCACTTCTTCCCTTCTTTCAGGGTCCACTCCTTCCCCGACCACCTGTGGCACTTTTTTGTAGGCCTTCTCACTCCTGATCGACTAGAGAGTTTGTTTACTTGTGCTTGTTGATCGTTTTCTACCACTTGGGATGCAAGGGCAGGGGCTTTCTCTTGCACGGTAGATGCTCTGTCATTCTGCAGCCCCAGAGGCAGGGTGGGTGGTTCTAGTGGGAGGAAGTGTGGGTGGATGGGCTCGCCCAGGCGTCCGAAGGAATGTCCCGGAGGGTAGACACATCTGAGCAAAGGTGAAGAGACAAAGGTTGAGAGCTGTGAGGATTCGGAGGATTCCGGGCTTAGAGGAGCGCCCATTCCTGGGCTGCAGGGCGTGGTGGTGGCCCAGGTCTCCTCTCCAGACTTCGTCCTTCTGGACTGCAAGGGTTTTAATCAGCTTGGGTCTGCTTTGTATTTATGCTTATTTATTTTTTAAAGATTTGTTTATTTGAGAGGCAGAGTGACTGACAGAGAGAGGGAAAAACAGAGAGAAAGGTCTTTCATCTTCTGGTTCACTCCCCAAACGGCTGCAATGGCTGGAGCTCGGCCAGGCCAAAGCCAGGAGCCAGGAGCTTCTTCTGGGTGTCTCTTGCGGGTGCAGGGGTTCAAGCACTTGGGCCATCTTTGACTGCTTTCCCAGGCCACAGCAGAGAGCTGGATTGGAAAAGAGCTCACTCCCCTGGGCTGTGTGTGAGCTGGGTGGTGCAGGGAGCTGGGAAGGGTATAGGGAAGGGGAGAACGGTGCCACAGGTGCCAGGTGGGGAGCTGAGATCAGCGTGGAGGAGCTGGTATACAGCGTGCACCTGCCATTTGGGGCAGTAGGGAGAATGGCAACAGAAAGCTGCTCAGTTGGCCCTCAAGGTGGGAGAGCTGAGAACACACACATCAAACATTGAGTGTGCACCGGCTGTTATTCCAGGACAAGCACTGGGCTTGCCTGCCCGTAGGTGCTCACAGGCCCCTGGGGCAGACAAGCACGTGGGCTTGTCACCCACCTGTCTGCCTCTGTTCCTGGTGTGTGCCAAGGAAGGGCGTGGGCTCCGAGCTCAGTGGGGTGCGTGTGAGGGCTTTACCCCCTCGATGACCTTTGTGCTACTTCTTAAGCCATGAGACACCCTTTAGGAAGAGAACTGTGCATATGAAGTCCCAAATGGGAAGAAGGAACTAAACCTAGCGTAAGACCTTGTCTTGGCTGACACCGTGGCTCACTAGGCTAATCCTCCGCCTTGCGGTGCCGGCACACCGGGTTCTAGTCCCGGTCGGGGCGCCGGATTCTGTCCTGGTTGCCCCTCTTCCAGGCCAGCTCTCTGCTGTGGCCCAGGAAGGCAGTGGAGGATGGCCCAAGTGCTTGGGCCCTGCACCCCATGGGAGACCAGGAGAAGCACCTGGCTCCTGCCTTCAGATCAGCTGTGCGCCGGCCGCAGCGCGCCGGCGGCGGCGGCCATTGGAGGGTGAATCAACGGCAAAGGAAGACCTTTCTCTCTGTCTCTCTCACTGTCCGCTCTGCCTGCCTGCCAAAAACAAAACCAAACAGACAAACAAAAAAAACCCTTGCCTTACAGAATAGCGTAAGCTGGTGTCCAGCTATGGGTCTGCTCCCTCTCTCTTCTGGGCCAGCCAGGCCGTCACAGGTGGCAGGGGCTGCATTTGGGATGAGGACTCCAAGCTGGTCCGAGGCTTGCTCCTCCTTGAAGGTGTGGAGGCCCGAGCTGGTGACTGGAGGGGAGTGAGCCTGGATCTGGCCACATCCTGAGAGGAGGGCTCTCTTTGGGCCATGGTGCAGAGTGGGTGAGGCGCGGGAATGGTGACAAATGTCTTGGAGACGTGTGCTACTGGCAGGGATACCGGACAGCTGCGGGAAGCGCCGTCCGTGGCGGGATGGGAGCATCTGCAGTACAGCCCCGCTGCTTCCTGAAGGGGAGAGATCCGAGTGTGTCTCCTCCCAGCTGCACTCGCAGGACAGACTCTCAGGCATTGTGAGGGTCACACTATCAGGTCATGGGCACAGGCTCCTTGGGACTTGGGCTTGGTTGTCTGTAGGTCATAGCCTGGGGCAGGGAGGCCTGTGAGACATCCAGGTCATGTAGGATATGCCCCATACGATCTGGGGAGCAGTGGAAGCCCTAACTGGCTTCTCAGTTAGAAACTCAAGGTGCCCTTCTGGGGAGCAGTTCAGGTTGATCCTGCTCTGGAAAGGGGCTTCCGGCTTGAGACAGAGGGGCCCCCAGGCCCCAGAGGGTGTGCTGTGCGGTCAGCCTCCTCCCATGCCCCCATCACGGGCGCCTGGCGAGGCGGAGCCCGGCCTCCTCCTTGAGCTTGGCTTTGTGAGACCTCTCTGCTCCAGCCAGACCTGCCTGCCTCTGTTCCCCGCGTGGCGTTGTGGTTATTCTCTCTTCCCTTAGCCCGCTCACCTGCTGGCTGTGGCGTGCCCTCGTCCTCTAACATGATCACACGATGTTCACGGATGTGCAGGGCCAGCTCAGGCACTTCTGCTGCCTTGGGAAAGGCATCCTGCCCAGGATGCCAGAGAACCCTAGTCTTTTCCGCATCTGCCCGTGGTAGCAGGGCCAGAGGTCGCTCCCTTTCCTGCCTCTTCCAGCGTCTTCCAGCGTCCTTGGGTCTCAGGGACCGGTTCAGTTTGTGTCTGCATGGCCAGCCTGTGGCTGCCCTGTGACTGGAGCTTGGTGCTGCATGAATGAAAGGGGATTTACTCTAGATTAGTCCAGCTCCTTGTCCTACTTGCCTGGGAGATGCAGCGGTTGAGGAAAGGGGTTGTGGTGGGAAGTGGGGCCAGAGTTCAGAGGTGTAGATAAAGAAATGTCTTTAGTTGTTTCTCCAGGGGGGCTCCCAGGAAGCTGTCGCAGAGCCAGCTAGAAGTAGCAGGTGGGGCGCCCCAGGTGTGCACCTGTTGGGTCACACAGCCTGTTGCAGTCAGCCCCTCCTGGAGGAGCCACGTTCAGGGTCAAAAGCCCGTCCCCACCCAGATGTGAACCTTGAGCTCCCGGGCAGAGGCCTCCGGAACAGGTCTGTGGTGGCCCCTGAGTGCCCCTTTGCCCTCCCTGGCTCTTCTCCCCTGGTCCTGATTCCACTCAGCCCTATCTTGGTCCCTCCCTTTGTCCCCTCCTCTCTACCCCCTCAGGAGGGAGGGGCACAGTGTGGGAGGTGTTGATCAGCTACTTTGAGGCCTTCTCCAGCCAGACTGACCCCGTTGGGCTTGCTGATGGTGAGGCAGCCCCGGTGGACTGCCCACACCTGGCCCTGTGCTGGAGGCTGAGGGTGGAGTTGCAGGCCGGTCCTGGCTGGCCTCACCCATTGGGAGCTGAGCAGCATGGCCCTGGCAGGCAGTGGTTCATGTTCTAGTGCACGGAGCTTGTCCTGGTCTGCAGGCATCCCAGATCTTAACCACTGAGCCCCACACTCACTCCAGCATAATGTTTAAAATGCATGAAATAAATATAGAGGATTACCAGAAGAACCAATTATATGGAAATATAGTCATCAAAATATTAATTAAATTTGTGATTGAGCCGTATGTGCTTCTTTATTAATGCATTAAGGAATAAAAGCTGCCTGCATGTCTAACAACCACCTTCATTTTGAAGTAAAAATGAGCGCAGTGGTGTTTTGAGATACTCGCCAGCAATGACGTGATGTGGAGACGCCCGAGGTTTCTGTGGGTGAGAAATTTCATGCATGTTGCTGGTACTGAGTGGTTAGTTGCATTAGTGGGTAATTGAAGGACACGTACATTTGAGTCAGATGTTAGAAAAAATCAATGAGCAGCTTTTTTTTCCATCCAGTGAGCCGAGCCTCTGCAGTCTAGGCGTGACCTCCGGGGCTCTGTAGGCCATAGGTAAGGACACTGCAGCTGGCTGTGGAGAGGTGCTCAGGGCTGCTGTTGGGGCACACACAGGCTGTGTGGGACAGGGGTGGGGACAGGGCAGTGCCATCACACCCTCCCTGCGGGCTGGCTCCCTCTGGTTTTGGCTCTGGGCTGCCTCCTGGGCCCTGATGGTTGTTGGCCAGGGAGAGCTAACCTGCGGAGACCGAAGGCTTCTTCTGTGGGTCGCTTTGAGTCCTGCAGCCTTTGGCTCCTGCTGTTCTTGTGTATCCCCACATGCTTGCAGACATGTGTGCCTGCTTTACCCTGGCACTTGGGCATGGTGTGGCTTTTGCCTTTGAAATAAAAAAAAAAAAAAAAAAAAAGCCGGTGCCACGGCTCACTAGGCTAATCCTCCGCCTTGTGGCACCGGCACACCGGGTTCTAGTCCCGGTCAGGGTGCCGGATTCTGTCCCGGTTGCCCCTCTTCCAGGCCAGCTCTCTGCTGTGGCCCGGGAGTGCAGTGGAGGATGGCCCAAGTGCTTGGGCCCTGCACCCCATGGGAGACCAAGAGAAGCACCTGGCTCCTGCCATCGGATCAGCGCGGTGCGCCAGCCGCAGCGGCCATTGGAGGGTGAACCAACGGCAAAGGAAGACCTTTCTCTTTGTCTCTCTCTCTCACTGTCCATTCTGCCTGTCAAAAAAAAAAAAAAAAAAAAAAAAAATTCTAGGCGCCCGTTAAGCAAAGTTCCAGCAGAGATGAGTTGGAAATGTTTTATGGGTGCTGCTTTTGCTGACTTTGCAGAGGAAGTCACCCGTGTTGGCCCTGGGCCCGACAGTCTCTCTCGGGGTGCGGTGTATGCAGTGAGAAATCAAAGGGCACGTCTCCGCCCACCTGGATTCTGGGGGTGTCGCGCAGTGAGTAATGGCTGCGGTGTAACTCCCTGCCTGCAGCTCGGGCTGAGCGGCAGGCCGCTGTTGGGCCTGCAGCCCAGGACAGACAGGAGATAAGTAGTTCATGTCCAGTGCCCAGGGAAATTGTTCCAGAACCCCCCTCACATTAAGTCCCTGCTAGAAAATGACATATGGTACACACATAGACCTGTGCACATACTTGTGTATGCCTTAATTGTTTATATCTGTTTGAGAGACAGAAACGGACAGGCACACAGAATGGTGAGACAGACAGAACTCCCATCTGCCAGTTCACTCCCCAGATGCCCACAACGGCCAGGAATTGGCTGCGCTAAAGCTGGGAACCTGGTATTCAATCCAGGTGTCACACATGGGCGGCAGGAACCGAACAACTTGAACCATGACCTGCTGTCTTCCAGGGTCTGCGTTGGAGGGAGCTGGAACTGGGCCGAGCTGGAGCTGGAAATCAAATGCAGACACTAGGATGTGGGACGCAGGCATCTTGACTGGTGTCTTCACAGCCAGGCTGGACACTCCCCTTCTCCTGTGTTTTTAAATTACTTATTTATTTGAAAGTCAGAACTACAGAGAGAAAGGGAGAGAGAAAGGGGGAGAGAGAGAGAGAGAGAGAGAGAGTGAGTCCATTTGCTGGTTCACTTTGCGGATGGCCATGGCAGCCAAGGCTAGGCCAGGAGCCAGGAGCTTTATCCGGGTCTCCCATGTGGGAGGCAGGGGCTCAAACAATTGGGCTATCATATTCTGCAGGGAGCTGGATCGGAATTGGAGCAGCCAGGTCTCAAACTAGCACCCATGTGAGATGCTGGCTTTGCAGGTGGTGGCTTTACCTGCTAAGGCCGCAACATCGCCCCCCACCCCCCTCTAAATCTCTCTAGAGAGCTTACAATGTGTGATGCAGTGCCTGTGCCCTGTCTGTGATTATTATACCCTATTGTGTAGGGAAAGATGACAAGGAAAAAGCCTGTACACGTTCAGTACAGATGCGTTCTTTGTTTGTTTGTTTGTTTTCCCCATGGCTGAGTCTATGGATGTAGAACCTGGGTGTAAGGTCTCCTTCACAGTCGCAGCTGACTGCTCAGGGAGAAGGTGGCTTGTCAAGTTTACAGTCTTGCCGGTGCCGCGGCTCACTAGGCTAATCCTCCGCCTTGCGGCGCCGGCAAAACGGGTTCTAGTCCCAGGCGGGGCGCCGGATTCTGTCCCCGTTGCCCCTCTTCCAGGTCAGCTCTCTGCTGTGGCCCAGGAGTGCAGTGGAGGATGGCCCAAGTGTTTGGGCCCTGCACCCCATGGGAGACCGGGATAAGTACCCGGCTCCTGCCATCGGATCAGCGCGGTGCACTGGCCGCAGCGCGCCAGCCGCAGCGGCCATTGGAGGGTGAACCAACGGCAAAGGAAGACCTTTCTCTCTGTCTCTCTCTCTCTCTCACTGTCCACTCTGCCTGTCAAAAAAAAAAAAAAAAAAGTTTACAGTCTTGATGCGTTCCTCCGGACAGGGGACCGGCCCTTCTGAGAGCCCTGCATGTGGGGGCGTGGCTTCAGGCTGGGTGGAGGCTGCACCTGTGGGTAAGGATGAGGGTGATTGCAGATGATGGAGTTGGGGCTGGGCCCCACAGCCTGTGGACAGGACGGAGGAGGTCTGGGGTTGGGCATTTCGGCCAGGGGTGCTGCTGGGGGACAGGCTGAGGCCCCCTGTAGCAGTGCCCGGGTGTCATGCCCCTGTGCTGTTGGGGAACCTGGAGATACAGTCCCCTCAGTGAGAGGAAAGGGTGGGGGAGACCATGGGACCCTGGGGCAGGAGTGCTGGCAGCTACACTTTCACTTCCTGCGAGCAGGACCAGCTGGGAGGCTGTCGCGTTTAAGCGCCGTCACTCAGTTTCCTTGCTGGGAGCTGAGTGAGGCAGAATGGCAGCCCTCGCTCAGGAGCAGCAGAGGTGGGGTGTTCCTGACCCCTCTGCCCTTCCTGGCCAGGCGAGGGCCCAGGGTCCTCTTCCTGCCCCGCTGGTGCTGATGTGGCTGGGAAGCGTGTGGCTGCCTGTGTCAGCTGTGACTTGGTCCACTCAGCAGATATTTCCAGAGTGCCTGTCGCGTGGTAAGCAGGATGCTAGGCGTGGGGACACAGCAGTGATCAGAGCAGACCCAGATCTCAATCCCTTGGTGTCTGTGTTGGTGCAGGTGGGTGGACAGCCAGCAAGCACAAGGTGTCACAGCGGCCACTCTGTCCTGAGGTGGACCAGGCGGTTCAGCCTGGCCGGAGCCCACAGTCTGCTGAGGCTGGCAGGAGAGCCAAGTGCAGGGGCGCCCCACCCCACGGAGCTCTGGGCAAGGGAAAGAAGAGGAGGGAGGCAGCCAGGAACCCAGTGAGGACAAGATAAACCCTAAAAGACAAAGGAAAAACTTGGCTTGGCTGGAGCTGTGGCCCTGGGTGGAGAGAGGCTGCGGCCATTTCCTGTTCCATTCCATGGCCCTGCTAGGGAGGGAGCCAGGGGAGAGGACTCTGCCCTTGACTCTCTTCCTAACCCCATCTCATGTGCCTCCACGTGACAAAGACCCCACGGAAGCCAGCACTGGCTGAACAGGGCTTGTGGGTGGGTTGGGCTCTGGGCAGAGCCTGGTGGGTGTGGGTCTGGAAGACAAGAGGAGGGCAGGGTGGGGGGGAGAGATGCCACCTGCTCCCGTGTCCCTGGTCTGAGAGTCAGGGCCATTGGGGTTCCACAGCACTCCCAGGAAGGTCCTGTCTGCCCTACTTGCACAGCTGCCCAGGTAGAGCCCTCTGTGTGCACCAGCTGCTGGTTGTCCCTGCCCTCCACCTGCTGCCCCTGGCTGGAGAGCCTGTGACGGGGGGCGGGGGGGGGGAGGCTCCCTCCTCCTCCTCCTCCTCCTCCTCCTCCTCCTCTACCCTGTGGGCCCCGCCCTCTACTCACACGCACTTTGGCTTCCAACTCTAGCTATATTGCCCTCCTTCCCTCCATTCATTCCACATCTGCTTTGCCCTTGTCCTCAGGGAGCTTCCATTTTACCTGGGGGGACAGAGAGACTGGGAGAAAACAGGGGACGAGGTTGAGCCTGGGCGGGAGCAAAAGCTGCTCTCAGGGGAGGGTGGCGTTTCTGCAGAGGTGTGCAGGGGCGCCTGTGTGAAGGGCCTTCCTCGCAGGGAACAGCAGCAGCAAAGCCTGCAGGTTCTTGGTGGGAGGGGAAGATGGAGAGTGACTGTGTTGCAGTGGAGGAAGCCAGGGCGCAAAGCGGAGGGTCCTGGACCCCTCATCGCCTTGTAGCTGGGAGTGTTTGTTCCAAGGGCACCACGGAGCTGGTGAGAGGTTGGGTGGTGAGTGCCTTCTGGAATGTGCATACATTTTTTTTTGGATTTATTTTATTTATTTGAAAGGTAGAGTTACAGAGAGAGAGAGAGAGACAGAGAGGTCTTCCATCTGTTGGTTCACTCCCCAAATGGCTGCACCGGCCAGAGCTGAGCCGATCTGAAGCCAGGAGCCTAGAGTTTCTTCTGGGTCTCCCATGTGGGTGTGAGGGTCCGAGCACTTGGGCCATCTTCCACTGCTTTCCCAGGTGCATTAGCAGGGAGCTACTGCAAGGCACCCATATGGAGCGCTGGAGCTGCAGGTGGCAGCTTGCCCTGCTAGGCCCTTGGGGATGTGCATAATTTATAGGGCCCTTCTGGGGTGGGTGCAGACCAGGCTGTGGGGAAATTGGGACCAAGAGGGCAGCAGGGAGTTCCTTGCTGTTGTTCAGGCAGGACATGGGGCTGAACCACTCTGGGCGGTGGCCCTGGGGATGGGAAGAAGGGATCCAGTTCTGGTGTCGGGAGGTGTCCGGAGGCTCCAGTGTGGCGATCAAGCCAGGCGGGGGTGACCGATGATGGTGCACTTGGTGTTGGGCAGAGAGCACAATCCCCAGTGTCCTGGGTGCGAGAGGCAGGTGAGGACTAGCAGTGGGGTCCCCATGGCCTGATGGGGTGGGGAGGGGACACAGTGTGTGGAGATCTAAGTGGGGTGGGCTGAGCAGAGCATGTGGGGGGTGGGGGCTGTGTGGCTCTTGATAGACAGAAATGTTTGCTGCTGGGTGGGGTGTGTGTGTCAAGGGCAGTGTTTTCCTGGGTTTCACCACGTATTTAAGACCGCTGGGCTGGGCTGCGGGTACTGAGGATGGTCCTGAGCAAGTCTGCCACAGGTGTGGGGGTGGGGCAGGCATGCCGTGGCCGGGGAGAAGCCTCAGGGGAGCAGCTGCCTGGAGGGGTCCAGATGGGGAGTTTGGGGAGTGGGTGCTGGGGAAGCCCGCGTGGAGGAGAGGGGCGGGCAGCATTTCCTGCTCTGCAGGGCCGGCAGGATGAGGCTCTGCACCGTCCCTGGCTGGCCTTCACCATGGAACAGGCACTCAGGGATGGCGGACAAGCCCCCTGAGGTCCCCAGGAGGCCCAGGGAGGGCCGTGTCTGGGTCACAGGCAGCTTTGCTGCATGCTGGTTGGGGGAGGGCAGACACGTGTGGGGCACTGACTGTACCCTGTGGGCCTGTGTCTTTGCAGACCTAACTTCTGGCTGGGGAACGAGACCCTGAAGGTGCCACTGGCGCTCTTTGCCCTGAACCGGCGGCGCCTGTGTGAGCGGCTGCGGAAGAACACGGCTGTGCAGGCGGGCTCTGTGGTGGTGCTGCAGGGCGGCGAGGAGACCCAGCGCTACTGCACCGACACCGGGCTGCTCTTCCGCCAGGTGAGCCCCGCTCCGCCCAACCAGGGCCTGCACTGTGCCTCCTGGGGCCTGCCTTCTCCAGCTGCTGCCTGCTGGGTGTCAGCTGGAGAGGCCCGCTGGAGGCAGTGCAGGCCCCGAGAGCCCAGGCAGCCCACAGGCTAGGGGGGAGGGGTCAGTGCCCTCATAGCCATGGCTGCAGGCAGAGCTGGCACCGGTCAGGCTCAGCGCTCTGAGGTCCAAGTACAGAGAGATGATGGCCCTGGGGGAGCAAGCAGGCAAGGCTTCATGGAGGAAGCACCATTTGGTGTGGGCCCCGAAAGTTGGGGTGAATTCGATAGGTAGGGGGACAGTGTGCACAGGTGGGCAAGCTGAAGGTGGGGTGGGCAGCTTTCCACAGCCAGGGAGCAGCAGAGGGGTCAGGTCCAAGTGGGGAGGGCTGAGTTCTGTCTGCAGGGAGGAGGATGGGGTATGTGCACGTGTGTATGTGTGTGTGCGTGTTGTATGTGTGACTGTGTGTATGTATGTATGTGTATATGTGTATATATGTGTGTGAGTATGCACGTGTGTGTGTTGTATGTGTGAGTGTGTGAATATGTGTATGTGTATATATGTGTGTACATGTGTGAGAGTGTGTGTGTGAAAGTGTAAGTGTGTGTGAGTGTGTGTGTGTGTGTGTGAGTGAGTGACAGGGCGGTTCATCTGAGCAGGAGTCCACTCAGCCCATGCTGACCCTGTGACCTACACTGGGCCTCAGTTTCCTCTCCTGGGGAGTGGTGCGTGGGCTCCCTGACGTTCTGCAAGTGACAGGACTCCAGCCTGGAGTGGTGGTGGTGGCCTGGGCTGGGAATCAGCAGCAGCCCCCAGTCTCCGGAAACAGGAACAAAGACCCCTCCCCCCTGCCCTGAGGAATAAGGATGCTTGTCCAGGACACCCGGGAGGCCCTGAGCTGGACCCACTCCTGCTAGGTCTAGCATCACACCCACTTCACAGATGAGGAAACCGAGGTGCAGGAGGGAAATGACTTGCTAAGTGGTGGAGCCGGGATTAGAACCCCATCTTCTGACTTCAAGATCAGTGTTCTGTTCTTCTCACTGCCGTGCCCAGATCTGGGGCCGATGGGAACTCTAGGAACTCCCTGGAGACAGGTGGAGCGCAGGCAGCATGACCGTGTTGTGTCCAGGTCAGGGTGGGGGTGGGGGAATGAGGAGGGGAGCTGAGCCTGGAGAGAGGGCAGCAGGCGTGGCCTCCCCAGCCGGGCACAGATGGGCTGCGACGCTCGAGGCCAAGAGCAAGTGCACAGGGTTTTTCCTGACAGCAGCTCCTGCCCAAGGGTCCCGTACTTCTGTCCCATCTTCGTGGCTGCGCATGCCTGCAGAGCCCTGGCTGCTAGACACACGCAGGTCCAAGTAAGGTTTTTCTGTCACTTCTTGAGGTTCACATATTCTGTGATTTAAAAACCAATTTCCTAAATTCGGCTGTTGGCGCCCCTGCTGATGATATGCAAGGTTAATTTTGGACGAGATCCTCCTCCACCTCGTACCTTTCTATCATTGCTTTAGCTCAGTGTTTATCGCCAAACACTGCAGTCAGCTGCCCTGGGGGTGGGAGAGGGAAGTGAGACCTCCTGAATGGAGGCTGTGCCTTAGTGCAGGCATCCGGCCGGGCTGCAGGAAACACGGGCTGGGGCTGAGCCAGAGCTGCGGTGCTGCTGGGTGTGTGTCCCCAGGGGTCCTGGGGTAGGGGGTCTCTCAGGGGTCTGGCCGAGGAGGTGGGGCTCAGGCGTGCTGGGGCGTAGGTGTAGAGACGCCCTCAGACTGCTGGAAGCTGGACGGGAGGAGCCGCCAGGATGTCCGGATGAGGTGGGGAGCATGCGGCTGGAGCAGGGAGCTGGGTGCTGAGTGCAAGGGCTGCGGGAGGCTGTGGGAAGATGGTGTCCTGTCTGCTAGCGCCCCTCCATGTGCTGCGGGTTTCTGCCCTGCTCCCTGGGTGACCAGACCCCGGTTTCCCCTTGCAGGAGTCTTTCTTTCACTGGGCTTTCGGCGTCACCGAGCCAGGCTGCTATGGCATCATTGATGTTGACAGCGGGAAGTCAACCCTGTTTGTGCCCAGGCTTCCTGCCAGCCACGCCACCTGGATGGGCAAGTAAGGAGCAGTCCGGGCCTGGTCCCTGTGGATCTGAACATGGGCTGGCGGGGCTGGGGAGGGAGTCCAGGGCCCATGGTGAGGGGGACAGAGTAGCAGGAGGGAGGGCTGGTGGTCAGGCCCGTTGGTGGCTGCTCTGAGCCAGAGGCTGGCACCATGCTTGGGAAGGGGCAGCAGAACCGAAGCTGCAGGCTGGTGGGCAGTGTTGGCTTGGAGGTGGGCTTCCTAATCTCAAAATTCTGAATTTCTAGCTTTGGGAAATGCCTGAGGCTTTGGCCCTAGCGGTGCTCACTCCAGCATGGCCTCCGTGGGTGGGGGTGAGGGTGGCACGTGCTGGTTTGGGTCGGGGGAGGAACCGTCTCTGAGGCCCACCCCTGATGGGCAGGGGATGACTTGACGCCTGCCTCTGGCCTCTCTTGGGTCCTCTGTGAGGCCCTGGGGCTGTGCCAGGGAGCAGAGGTCTGGCCGTGGCACCTGGCTGCTCCAGGGCCCCTGTGGAGCCCCTGCTGCCTGCTCACAGGCGCTGAGGCGGAAGCTGTACTTAACCAGGACGTGCGAGGTGATCCGAGGGTCCCGCGAAGCGCTCACTGCCTCCCAGCCTGTCATTTCCGCCTGGAGAGCGATTATTCTGGGCTAATGTATAAATTGCAGCCTTCGCTGCCTGGCGCCCCAGAACGCTCATTACCAGGTAAACTGACATGGCTGCGGCTGATTCGAGTGGCAAGGCGCCTGGCTGCCGCAGTGCTGGGCTCCTTGTGGAGGGCAGGCCCACGCGGGGCTGCCCCACTTCCTCTACCTCATGCCCCATCTCCTCCCTGGCCCCTAGTGCAAGCCTCCCTTGTGGGCCCTGCCATGCAGCTCTTCTGCTGCCTTGTGGCGAGAGGTGCGGGCCCACACACTGGTGACAGTGGTGCTTCGAGGCCACCTGGCAGGATCCCGGCCTGGCCCTGGGCCTTGAACTTGCCTGCAGAGACTCCGCCGGTAGCCGAAGTGGCAGAAGAGAAGCAGGCTGTGTTACTCCCGGGGATGTTTCCCTGGCCTGGCCCTTGGGAGGGAGGGCAGGGAGTGGACACGCCCGATCCAGCTGGGTGTGGTGGCCTTGGCTGAGAATGGGCAGCAGCCCCCAGGGCCCTCCCCTGACCGCCGCCTTCCCATCCTGATGGTTACTGTCCACCTGATTCCATCCCTGGAGAGTCCCGACCTCTGCCCCATTACAAAGGGAGTCAGGCGCAGTGTGGTGATGGGACCTGTGCTTGTCCTGTGGCCTGGTGGCCTTGTGTACTTGTCCCCGGAGCTCCAGTTCCTTCCCTGTGAACAGACAGTGACACTGCTTGTGGGACCCCACTGGCTGCCATTTCCCTGGTGGTCCCTGTGGGGACGGTTGTTACACTTGTGACACCAGGGGAGGCTGTGATGATGTCAGGGGGATGATTGATGAGTCCAGAAATGGCCCCAGCCAGCAGTGTTTCTTGTGGAATGTCTTCTCGCTCCTGTGTGACCCCGGTCATGACAGGTTTGATGCACGGATGACTAAGAGGGCAGACCACAAGGTGCACTCTGCCGTGGGGCACTTGCCCTGGGGACCACACCATGAGGAAGCCCAGAGTCCCCCACGTGGAGAGTCCTGGCTGACTGCCAGCCCTGCCTGTGCACATGAGCCTTCCCAGCGTGGAGTGGAGATTGCCCATTGGGGCCCTGGGAGTTTCCAACCTTCAGAGTCCATTCCCATGATCAGTGGGTTTCCACCGAGTGCCTGGGTTTTGTGCTACCCAATCCCTGACTTCTGGAGCTGGCCTCTGGAAGACAATTCTCCCAGAATCCTCTCTCCACCTGAGGGTAGAGCTGATGTAAGGGGAGCTGTGGCCTCGGCCCTTTCCACAGGGGGCACATCTCAGGAGTAGCATCTTGGGGCCCCTGCGTGGCCAGAGCCCCAGTTCTGTCTGACCTGGCTGCCCTCTCAGTCATCCCCACCCCCGCCGTGGCCCTTCCTCCCAGCTCAGATGCCACGGAGACGTCCCATTGCTTCGAGAGCTGGTGCGGCGGTCAGGGCACTGGCCCCACCTGAGATGCGGGGATGGGCAGTGATGGAAAGACAGCTTCAGGGAGGTCTGGTCAGGGCCCCACCTGAAGTTTCTGCTCCTGGGGTGGGGGGCTCTGAGTGTGCCTCCTGCCTGTCTACTGCTGACCCTTACATGGGTCAGGCGTGGACAGCCTATATAGGCTGTGATGGAGAGCCTGGGTCCTGCCCCAGAGACCCCGCCGTCCAGCGGCTGAATCTGCGTGCATCTCACTGTGCCTCCTGCAGCCTCCATCTGGGGAGCCAAATGGCACTTGACTTGAGGGTTTAAAACCCCAGGATCTGATTGGTCAGGGAACAGCTGTTAGCAGTTGGCTTTTCAGGAGTGTAATCTCCAATAATACAAGAATAATGTCCTGCGCCTTGGCTGCAGCTGGGTTTCCGAGTGGCTGTTAACAGTTTGCCTGTGCTCAGGCCCTGCTGTGCTGAGCCAGCTCCTTGTCTAGCGTGGACAGAGGGCCCTGGGTGACCTTGAGGGTTGCAGGTGGGTGTTCCTGGTGGAAGAGGCTCCGTGTGCAGACAGGGCAGCCTTGGTCCCAAGGGGGATTCTGGCCCCACAGCTTTGAGGTGGATCCTATGTCCTGCAGCTCAGGGTCCTACGGCAGCCACCCCCAGCAGGCTTTTCTCTTCTCTGCTCTGGGCTGACCGTGTCCAAACTCCTCTGTCCCCCAGCCCCTGGAGAGAAGGCACGGTTGTCAGAGGGCAGTAGAGAAGGGTGGGTTGGGTCTGGGGAGTGGCCGGATCTGCTTGCATGTGGCTGCTTGCAGACACTCTTAATCAATAGAGCGCCGGGAGCCAGGCTGATGGGATTACCTGGCCTTTGTGATCAAAACCCGGCAGACTGAGCGTTTGACCTTCAGCTCCTCGGCTTCCTTTGCAGTCTCTATCTGATGGCTTTTGAAAATCCTCCAGGCAGATCCTGCCATTCAGAGTTGCCCTGGGAAACCGCACCCCCGTCTGCAGGCTCTGTCGCTTCCTGGGTCAAGTGTCCGCCTTGCTGTTGGGGTGCAGATGCGCAGGGGCCATGGGTAGTCTGGTGCCAGCCTGTTCTTCTCCCCTGGCCTTTTTTTTGGGGGGGAATCCTCTAACTTGTTTTTATTTGGCATCTTTGCTCATAAAAGCATGGTGCTTTTTGGATAAGTGAGCGTTTCCCATCATTTTCCATCAGAATCAGACTTGGCTAATGGCGGCTTTGGCTGTGGTATCTGGAGGCCTCTGAGTAGGCAGAAAATTGCCTCTGTGACTCAGTGCCCTGGGCAGCTTCAGAGCCCACAGAGGGTGAGCGGCTTTGGGCCAGTTTGGGGACCTCCTGTGCTTCGCAGCTTGGCCTGGCCCACGGGAGGAGCTGCTCGGCCTGCCTGGGGGCCTGTGTGGCAGCAATGAACCTTTCTAGGGCTCTGGGACCGCTCCTTTTGGTCTGGGAGCTGCTGTGGGGTGCACACGTGTATAGTGGATTCATGTGTATGTGTGTGTGTGTGAGATGTGTGTGTGTGTGTGCAGTGATCGTGGTACACGTGTGTTTGTGGTGTGGGGCATGTGTTCTTGTTCATGGCACTGTCCCCTCCCCATATACCTTGCATCACAAGGACCAAGACTTCCTCGGCCTCCCTGGCCTGTGGTCTCCCCTGGCTCCCTCTTTGATTGGGGTGGGGTGTGGGGCCCTCCGAGGGGCACAGACCTGCCTGGGAAAGGGTGTCTCATCCTGGCAGTCTGCCCCAGACACCTGGGCACCAAGGCATTGCGGAGTCCCCAGCCGGGTGCGGCCCGCTGCCAGGGCTGCCGTGGCCTCCTCCTCCCACAGTGCCGTGGCCCTCCCGCTGCTTGGCTGCTCTGGGGCGCCCTCCCTGTCTGGGAGAGCCATGCTTTTCCCTGTGACGACCTGATGAGATCTTGAGATGGTTGCCAACCTGCACTCGAGCCCGCGGCCTCCTCCCGTGTGCTGCGCTGCCCGGAATGAAAGGCAGTGGCATTGTCTGCAGCCGAAGGCAGCTCTGGCCCTGGATGCGGACGGCGCCTGCTGTAATTTGGCCCTATTACTTATTCATTAACCGCGGGCAGGTGGTCAGCTGGCCGCTGAGACCTGCTCTTTGGAATTTCATTTTCTAGAGGGCTCCTTTGCGTCTGCCCTGCGTGCCATTAATTTAACGTCTCCTTCCTGCCAAGGCCCACGCCGGGTGTTGGCGCTCACTGCAGAGTGAGCGGGTGTCAGCTCTGAGCCACGGACCCAGCCGCTGGCAGAGCAGGTCCACACGGCCCACGGTCCCTGGAGGATGAGAGCTCCCTTGAGCAGGGAACGCCTCTCCTTCAAATTCTCCCTTGCACTTGGCAGGCGAATATCCTGGCCCTGGAGCTCCCGGGCCGTGGGGCCTGGTGAGAGCTGCCCAGGACGGTCCCCAGGCTCCAGGTAGGATAGGGTGCAGGCCTGCCCTGTGGCCGTCTCTGGCCCTGGGCAGCCTGGCCACGTGGTGACTTCATCAGCCAGCTGTGCAGGGCACAAGGGGGCTTGCCACTCTGTTTCCCATCAGCTCCCAGATCTCAGCTGTCGGGCCTCTGAAGGCTGTACGATGTGGCACTCTGGCTTCCATATTCCTTAGGGTGACACTTAAGTGAGGTCTACCGTAGTTGGCCTCAAAACATGAAAAATAAGTACCATTCGAACTCTTCGTCCAAGAACAGAACCCACAGAGCCAGGGAGGATGCGCGCAGCTCTTCGGGTCTCATCTGTGGCCTGTAGCTAGGGAGGCATGTCTCGGTCCCAGAGGCCCGGCTTGCACTCCGGCTGGACCGGGTCAGCTGGCTTCGATGAGCAGGGCAAGTGGTGTTTGGTGGGCTGGCACCTGTGCTCACTTCCTCCCAACACTGGGGCAGCAGAGAGCGCGTGGAGCCGTCCCCAGGCCTCCAGTCCCCTAAGTCTCTGATGAGGCTTCAGTGCAGGGAGGGCAGGAGGGGCAGAGACACCATTCCTGGTGGCCTCCCGTGGCAAGGCGGGAGGTGTCAGTCCCCCGCAGGAAGGGGGTGAGAAGGTGAGATGCTCCCACTGATGCCCCTCTGTAGGGAGGCCCTGAGGCTGGCCTCAAAAGCAGGGCCTTTGTACTTCTTGAGAGTCTATGGGAGTTTGCATTCCATACCTATCACAGCTGGAGGTGACGAGGTGGTGGGGCCAGAGGCGGCACTGGGGACTGACCGAGGCGTTGGGGCTGCAGCCGGGTACTCAGATGGACGTGGTGGACGTGCCCAGCAGCGCGTTTGCTGACAGCCCTGCCCCTTGTTTCCGTCCTGACCCTTTTCTGCTTTGTGCGTTTATACCCAGCTACAGGGTCAACTGGGCACTGCTCAGTAGCTGCGGCTGTGCGTGCTGCCTTTGAGCTGGCTGCACATGGGCCAGCCCCACAGCTGAGGCCTCCAGGGCCCAGGCAAGGTTCTTGTCATCAGTTCATGTCCCGGAGCTGCTTGAGGCCGTGCTCCCGGAGGTGTCCGACCTTGGCCGGCTCATCGGAGTCCTGTCCAACATGGCAGCCTGTGTGACTATAGTGAGCACTTGTCATTCATGGCAGGAGCTTGATACCGGCCAAGCACTGCAGAGGCCGAAAGGGAGAAGCAGCGGGGCCGTCCTGGTGGCAGTGACCAGGATCTCCTCGCACTGAACTCTGCTCTCTGCGCGTAGCTCTGAGCCGCACTGCCAGTCTCCGTCACCTCTCCCGCCACCCCATCTGCCCCTGGGCCTGGGGCTGTGCTTCTGCCACCTTAGTGGGCAGAGAGGGACATGGCAGAGGACCAGAGAGAGCCAGGCATTCCGTTTCCTGGGCAGTGCTGCTGGTCTTCTGTGTCACAGTGGCCGAGAGTAGCACGCAGGACACTTATGCAGGGACTCGCCCATCAAGGTGGTCACCTCTGAGTCGCAAGGTGTCGTCCTGCCCTGCTGGATCTGCACCTCCCTCCCCCGGCAGCCCTCTCCCACCCCCTCACCCCTCTTGGGCCCAGGAAGCACAACCCAGATCCATCTGCTGTTTTCCGACTGAGTCTTCCTTCGCTGAGATCACAGCCCGTGTGGGCATGTGGCGAGGATGGGCTGCATCCCCCCGTGATGACGTGCCAGGTTGGGGTGGCATGTGCATGCGTCATTGGACTTGGCTGGCGATGGCCCCCCATGAAATTCACTGTCCTCTGCATGTAGGCTCTGTCTCCCACAGCGGCACTGACTCATCTGCCCACCGAGAGCGTGGGGGGGGCCTGCCCACAGCAGCCACAGCCAGGGGCCCATCACGGGACGGGCAAGGGCCGGCCATCCTTGTCCGCGCCAGGTCTTCTCGCCAGCGAGGAGCGAGCAGTTTTCTCATCACACTGTCAGACCGATGCTGACTTCTTCAGGCTGCTAATACGTTAGCTTTCCTTTGACGAGGCTCTGTCCTGGCCTGGGAGGCAGCTTGGTTCTTGCTCCGAAGGGCGGGCTCTCCCTGGAGAGGAGGAAATGACCAGGGCGCTGTCTGCAGCTGCTGGCTGCAGGTGGCCAGGGTCACAGAGGAGTGAAAGTGAGCTGGGGGGTGGGGGGTAGGTGCTGAGGCAGGTGAGGCTCAGGCGGCACTGCGGCTCAGGACTCTGTCTTTGAGTCTGTGCTGGGCAGACCCACTCCGTGCCAGTGTTTGGATGGGCAGCGTCCTGGGGCTTCACGGCCTGGGTTTGGCGGGCAGGAAGGTGGCTGTGCCGGGCCATTGCCAAGCCCTGACCATGGCATATCCCTGTGTTTGCCTTTGAGGATCCATTCCAAGGAGCACTTCAAAGAGAAATACTCCGTGGACGACGTCCAGTACTCAGACGAGGTGAGTAGCTGACGCCTCTTCTCTCCCAGCTGCTCGGGGCTTCCCAGAGCCTCCTCCCCTTGCCACAGCCTGGCTGGACTTCAGGGACAGCAGCACCCAGCCACCAGCTGCTTCTGGTGGGTGGGAAACGCACAGCCTCAGAGGAAGTCACTTCTCTGCTTGCACAGCGCCCGTGACTTAGTGGAGGGAAGTGTGTGGTGACCTGGCTTGTGGCCACTGAGATGCGCTGGGGAGGAGGCTCGGAGGCCGGTCTGCAGCAGGGGCCCTGGTGTGACCTAAGTCACGCCCTGGCCTGTGCCTGGGTCTTCACACATCAGGAGCCCTCCCCTCAGGCAGAGCTGTCAGCAGAGCTCCAGGCCGTGCAGGTCTGTGCGATAGAGTGCAGTAGGAGGCCCGCTGTCCTGAATCCATTTCCCACGTGGCTGTCCTGTGGGTGTCATGTGGTCTGGGGTTGTGAGTGACTCTCCTCCTGGGGTTTTGAATCTGTCCTGAGTCCAAGCAGGTGAAAGGGGCTGCACTGATAGGGTGGGGCTCGGCAGAGGTTAGAGCGCGCCCAGGAGCCCTGTAGTGTAAGTGACCCAAGTGACAAGGTCCCTAACGCTGCAGCTCCTCTGTGCCTGGGCACCATCACAAGCCCACATTCTGTGCACATCATGCTGGGTGGAATGTGGAACCCGCAGGAGTCAGGGCCTGATACTGGAGGTCCAGCCCTGGCCTGGCAAAGTTCAGTGGACGGGGCACCCATAGCCGAATGTCGCATGTCCCCAGGCAGGTCAAGTGTGTGCACACTCGAGCCAGGGAGGTAGTGAGGTAGTGGCCAGTGGAACCACCAGCTGGGGGCCAAGCCAGTCCCCTTTCCCCTCCCACTTTGCAGGACTCAGCCTATGTCAGGGTGCCAGTACCAGGTGAGAGGCAGGCTCCCATTGACCCTGGCCGGACACGCGGCTCTGTGAGCGATGGTCTGTCCTGGCATCAGGGACCTGGGCCAGCCTGCTCCAGGCAGGCAGCTCACCTTGACCAAGGCAGACACAAGGCTGTGCTGTTCCGGGATGCCATTTCCACCGCGCCCCATCCTTCAGGGCCAGCACCTGCTCAGGTAATCCCTTGCTGACTCTGGTCCACACCGGTGCCCTTCCCCTGAATGCAGTAGACGTTGTGGACACTGGCTGGGTTCTGACCTGTTCCTTTCTGTCTGGCATTTGTCTCAAAGACCTGCTGCAGTTCCTTCCTCTCTGCCCAGGCACAGGGACATGTGGGGCATCAGAGGAGGGTGAGACCAGGGCTGACCTTGGCAGGCCAGGCACAGGAGGGAGTGCGTGGGAGAGCAGCCACTGCCCCAGGACGCCTCGTGAAGGGGCACCCTCGCACCTACGGGCCCGTTTCTCCAATGCCTCTTTCCTGTTTGGATCCTGGAGGGGCCTCTGTGTTGGGAGTTTGGTACCAAGCATTTAAGACTCAGCATCCAGCAGTCTGTTAGTACCCTGTGTTGGGCATAGGATTTGCAGTGGACTGAACACTCACTCGCAGGCCTACATGAGGCCACCGGTCCCTTGGCCTTATTTCTGAGTACGAGAGAGAAAGGGACCTGCTTGCTCTTGATTTTGACTTTGTTTCTGACACTTGCAAGGTATATGAGTATGCATGGATTTCCAAATTTTTTCTGCTGTAAATTAAACTTTTTTTTTTTTTAAAAAAAGATTTATTCATTTATTTGAAAGGCAGAGTGAGAGAGAGGGAGGGAAAGTGCGAGGGGCGGGGGCAACAGGGAAGAGAGATGTTTCATCTGCTGGTTCACTCCCTAAATGGCCACAACAACTGTGGCCGTGCCAGACTGAAGCCAGGAACCAGGAACTCCATTCAGGTCTCCACATGGGTGCAGGGGCCCAAGCATTCAGGTCATCTTCCGCTGCTTTCCCAGGCACATTAGCAGGAAGCTGGATTGGAAATAGAGCAGCTGGGCCTCAATCCAGCACTCATGTGGGATGCCAGTGTCGCAGGTGGAGGCTTAACCTGCTGTACCCCAACACTGGCTTCTCAAAATAAACTTTTTTTAAAATTTATTTGACAGGTAGAGTTATAGACAGTAAGAGAGAGAGAGAGAGACAGAGAGAAAGGTCTTCCATTGGTTCACTCCCCAAATGCCTGCTGTGGCCGGTGCTGCGCCGATCTGAAGCCAGGAGCCAGTTGCCTCCTCCTGGTCTCCCATGGGGTGCAGGGCCCAAGCACTTGGGCCATCCTCCACTGCACTCCCGGGCCACAGCAGAGAGCTGGCCTGGAAGAGGGGCAACTGGGACAGAATCCGGCACCCTGACCGGGACTAGAACCCGGTGTGCCGGCACCGCAGGCAGAGGATTAGCCTAGTGAGCCGTGGCGCCGGCCCGAAATAAACTTTTAATACTAGTTTTCACTGTGTCACTCTGAAGTGCCTTTGTGTCTCCCGCCTCCTTAAACTGCTTCTTGGTGTTGTTTCCCCCTGGGGTTTGGCCCTCCAGGGCTCCTGCCAGCAAGGGGTCCTGCCTCAAGGACTTAGCTGATGGATGAGTCAGGGTCCTTCTGGCCGCTCTCTGGTATTTTGGTTACAGAAGTTACAGAGTTACAGAAGGCAGAGGCAGAGCGGGAGAGATCTGCTGGTTTACTCCCCAAATGGCTGCAATGGTCAGAGCTGGGCTGATCTGACGCCAGGAACCAGGAGCTTCCTCCAGGTCTCCTGTGCACGTGCAGGGGCCCAAGGACTTGGGCCATCTTTCACTACTTTCCCAGGCCATAGCAGAGAGCTGGATTGGAAGTGGGGCAGCCGGGACTCAAACTGGTGCCCATAAGGGATGCCGGTGCTGCAGGCGGGGGCTTTACCTGTACGCCACAGCGCTGGCCCCATTTTTGGTTTTGGATCTAGGGAAGACGCAGCTCTGTTGAGACTGATCTCTGGGGGTGGGGGGTGGGAAGGGGAACTGGGCTGGATATGGCGAAATAGAGGCATCTTCAGTGTGAAGGGCGGCCTTGGTGATGGCAGGGAGTGACAGCCCCTGGCAGGGCACCCGCTCTGCAGGACTGCCGGCCCCCGGTCTGCCAGGCGCTCCGACCGTGGAAGACTGGCTGCGCATCCAGATCAGGACGTTTTCTGGTATCTCCATTTCCAGAACACACTCAGAATTTCAAAGGCCTTGCCGGCTGCCCGTGTGCGCTGCCTGCGGTTTTCCGAGACCGCTCGGGAGCGTGAGTTGTTTTCCAGAGCTTTCTTGCTCGCAGGGGGATGCCCGGCCCTCGGCAGCCTTGTGGGTTTCCTCAACCACGCTGGCCAGGACGCGAGTGTGCCTCTGTCTTTGGATCCGCACCCTGTGAAGAGTGGCCCTGGTTCAGGGGGCGTGGCCAGACTCTGATGGTCCCCAGGGGTGTAGCCACACCACCCAGGCCCAGGCCTCTGATGCTTCCTGCTGGCGCCCACCTAGCCTGACCTGCCCGATGGGCCCAGCTGCCTGGGAAGTCGATGCTGCCCATGTTTGTGGGAGTGGAGGGGTCCCTGTTGGCCAGGCTCTGTGGAAGCGCCATGATAGCGCCATGCAGTGTGGGGGTGGGGTGGGGTGGGGGTGGGGGAGGACTGCGTTTGTGCCAGCGACACACAGCCCCGTTGTGTTCCCTTAGTTTTGAGGCACAGGACCGGGGTGTGCTGAGAGCACAGTGCTGCTGGGTCTTCATGGGAAGGGCGGACGGAGCTGCCAGGCCAGGCAGGGTTCTGCCGCCTCGGAGGTGATGGGGCCCACTCAGGCCATCGTGATCCATCAAAGACGTTGCCCTGCCAGGACTCGCAGCCGCAATCGGCCTGTGTATCAGGTGGCGCGGCGAGGGCCGCCTGCCCCTCCATTATTCCTAAGCAGCACGTCGGAGAGTCGTTGCGGGGAGAAAACCATCAGCTCGCACATTTGTTATCCTGCTCCTCTCTCCCAAGGACAATAGCAGATACAATCCCCAAGTGCCTTTTCACTCTCTGATTCTGCAGCCGTAATTGACGAGCCGTTCCATGCTGATGAATGCAGACCTTCGTGTCTGCGAAACAACACACCCAGGGCCCCCACCGGCGGCTCTGTTTCCCTTAACGGGCCGCCCCCTCCTGCAGGAGGGGCTGAGGGAGAGGCGGGGACTCAGCTGAGCCTTTCTTGGGTGCAGCGCTCAGCCTGTGGGACCGGCTCTGGACCCGCATCCCCGCAGCAGCCACTGAGCGCTGGCTGTTGCACAGCTTGACCTGCTGTGTGGCTTTTGACGTGGCAGTCCAGGTCAGATTTGACCAGTGTGTGTGTGTGTGTGTGTGTGTATGTATAACATTTTTTTAAAAAGATTTATTTATTTATTTGAAAGGCAGGGGGAGAGAGAGAGAGAGGTGTCTTCCATCACTGGTTCACTCCCCAAATGACCACACTAGCCAGAGCTGGCAGATCTGTAGTCAGGAGCCAGGAGCTTCTTCTGGGACTCCCATGTGGGTTCAGGAGCCCAACGACTTGGGCCATCTTCCACTGCTTTCCCAGGCCATCAGCAGGGAACTGGATTGGAAGTGGAGCAGCTGGGACTCGAACTGGTGCTCATATGAGATGCCGGCACTGCAGGCAGTGGTTTTACCAACTACACCACAGCACCGGCCCTGGAAATAACATTTTTTTTAAGAAATTTAATTTTAAGGAAATCAGAAAGTACTTTATGCAGTTTGTGGAAACATGGAATTAAAAGATAGGTTTATTTTGATGCCCCCAATTTTGGAAATGCATATGGAGTTTCTTCATAATACACATTTCTATAAATCTATGAATTTATGTATTTGAGAGGCAGAGAGAAAGTGAGAGACTGCATGCTCCCATCCACTGGTTCACTTCCCATATGCCTGCGATGGCCAGGATCGGGTCCAGCTGAGGCTGGGAGCTCAGAACCCAGTGCAGGTCTCTCCTTGGGTGGCAGAGACGCAGCTGCTGGAGCCATCGCCGCTGCCTCCCCGGGTCCGCGTTAGTAGAAAGCTGGAGTCAGGAGCTGGAGCTGGGAGCCAAACGCAAGCACTCGCATACGGGACACAGGCATCTTAGCCCCCAGGCCCAGCACACGCCCCTCCCAGAACTTGTTGAAAACCTCTCGTGGATCCTGATGTACCAGGATGTTCCTCACAGCATCGTCAACAGTAAGCAATCATTAGAATGAAGTGGCCAGTACAGGAACGCCTGAACACGTTCTCCTGTGCCGGTTAAGAGAGAGGATTGTGCAGCCAGAGGTTCACATCCGGGCTTTTGCCATATTTTCAGTGTGAACCTGGTGGAGTCCGCCGACCCGTAAGCCTTCCTGTTCTGTGATGTGGGTATTCAGCGCAGCATCGTCACGGGTGGATTGGGGACGATGTGTGTACGACACCCGGCACAGGCCGGGATCGGAGATGCGGTGGACAGTTTCTGTCCCCAGTGGTAGTGGCTGCTCAGATTTGTGTTTGAAGAATATTTAATGACAGGAAACAAGTGAAGCATGTAATTCCTATGATCCAAATGTCATTACAGATTTCTGTTTTTATGTGCAGAGATAAAAAGTCTCTGGAGATGGGACTGCAGGTGCATTTTATTTTTATGGTTTTTGGTTTATTCCAGCTTTTCTCTTGAAGCGTCTCTGTATTTTTTTTATTTTAAAAAAAGGTTTATATGCAAACGTCAAAACTTATCAAAATGTTCACTTCAAACGTGCAGTGCAGAGTGTGTTAGTGGTAGCCCAGTCAAGCTGTTAAGACCACACCACGTCTTTTCTCACTCTGCTCCTGTGGTGTCAGAGAGAGAGAGAGAGAATCAGAGTTTAGGGTCGGGGCATGGCGAGGAGACTGTTCCCTGCCCTGGGGGTGGGGGTGTGTGTGGTCTGAGACAGTGGGGTCTGCAGGAGCTGATGGATGGGGGTGGGCAGAGGAAGAAATTGCTCCCAGCAGGGTGGTCGGCTCGCAGGTGTCAAGGCTAATGTGGTGCTTTGCAGGAGGATTGATGAGTGCCGGTGTGGCAGGGCAGAGGGAGGGAGCGAACCTGCCCAGGGGCCTGGGCCTTTCCGTCCTGAGTACAAATGGACAGAGTGGCTAAGACGGGGGAGCTGGGGTTGGGGCCTGGGGGCATGATGCTCGGGCAGGGAGGGCGGCGTCAGCTGGCCTAAGAGGCTGGGGGTTCCCGTCTGTCAGGAAGGGCTTGGCAGGGCCGCAGAGGCAGAGGCCGCTGTTGGAGCCCGGGATCTGCCTGGTGATCTGGAGGCAGGCCGAGTGGCGGGAGGCGTGCCGGGTTGAGTGTGACTCCCTCTGCTCTGTAAGCCTCAGCTCCCTCATCTGTAGTAAATGGAACAGGCCATTCCAAGGACCCGCTGGGCAGATGGGCACCATTGCTGTGGGTGACGGAGGGCGGGCATGGCCTTCGGAGTTCAGGGTTGCTCTCAAGCGGGTTTTCCTATGTGCCCTTTCAGATCGCCAGCATCCTGACATCACGGAACCCTTCCGTCCTCCTCACTTTGGTAAGTGGCTGTGGGCGGGGGGCTGGGCAGGGTTGGCACTGGGGTGGGGGGAGGTTTGGGGAAACCACCTGCCCCTGCCCAGGCTGCAGCTGTACTGGAAGCGAGAGGAATGGTCAGCAGTGATGAGTGGCCACTCCTCCTTGCCGCGTCCAGGGCTGGGTCCTTGTGTGACGAGGTCATGGCAGACAAGACCCCACATCCACTCCAGGGGTTAAAGCTCTGCTTGGAAGATGGGTCTGCATCAGGCTGAGCTGGTTTGCTCCCGCCCCCTTGTCTCCTGTGTGGTGCTAGAATTTGAAAGACACACCCCTGTTGTGTGCCTGCGTGTAGCTGGGCTGTACGGGTTGCAGGGCGGCTTCCTGGCGCTGCGGTGGGCTCAGGGCCGGGGCTCATCTCCGTGAAGCAGCATGCCTGTTGCCCTTCTTTGACCTTGAGAGTTTCGTGTGTGGAGTGTATCCACTATCCTGCTTCTCTCCTCTGTGGATTGATTTCACAGCAATAGTTCTTGTGTGTGTTTTCCCGAGCACTGCTTCTGTCCTATGGCTGTGGTAGATGCTGCGGTCAGAGATGGACCCGTGAGCTCTGTTTGAGTGTGCATTAGATGCTGATCTGCAGTTCTAGAGACAGAAGAAGCGCTGATTTACCACGCCTTGCCTCCCTGGGGTGTTGGTCTCCATTCCATTCCTGTCTGAGTTCCGCTTGGACTCTCCACACAGGAAAAGGGTGGGAGCTTGAGGCCAGCTGTCAGCAATCCTGCCCAAACCGGCTCCACCCCAGTTCCAGGAAGGGCTGGCTTTGACCCCAGTCGTCCCTTGGCACCTGCAAGTGGTTAGTTCCAGAGACCCCCATGGATGCCACTGACCTTGGATGCTCAGGTCCTCTCTGTGAAATGGCGTTGTACCTGCCTGTAACCTCCTGTGTACTTGAAATCACCTCCTGTGTACTTGAAATCACCTGCAGGTTACTTAGGATGCCCAGTGCCACGTAAATGCTACGTAGAAGGTTGTCACACTGTATTGCTTTGAGAATAGTGGCCAGGAACAAAGGGACATGGTCAGCACGGATACGGTTTTTGTCCTGAATGCTTTGCATCTGCAGTTGGTTGAATCGAGGAGCCCGCAGTATGGGGGCTGCTGTTAGTCCAGGGTGTGCGTGTGACGGAGATCACTGGCTGGAGCAGAGCCGTGGTGGCAGTGGCCCACTTCCTGTCTAGTCCCCACCAGTGCCTGAAGGACTTGGCTGGTGTCAGCAAAGTGTCGCCAGATGAGGCCTTGTGCACCTGAGACACTGTGGGGTTTGGTGCCCCCATTTCCTCTCCCTTTCAAGCTGTAGCAGGCTTGTCCCTGTCCTTGTCCTTGTGATTGTTTCAGAATCACCTGGCTGGGAACGGTGGGAGGGACAGTTGTGCCAGGCTGGTGTGGGGGCTGCTTGTTCTTACCCGTCCTGAGCCTGGTTGCAAGAGACAGGCCCTCCTGTGCAGGCTGAGGGACCCCCCATCCCCGCCGTGGCTCCTGAGTGACATGTCTGTGTTCTAACGTCCCCCTCTCTCCCCAGCGCGGCGTCAACACGGACAGCGGCAGCGTGTGCAGGGAGGCCTCCTTCGAGGGCATCAGCAAGTGAGTCCCGGGGCCCCTGGGGACAGTCTTCCTCTGTCGTGTAGCAGCTCGCGTCTCTCCACGGGATGCGAAATACGCAGACAGGAGGATTCTACAGGAGAGTGCGAGGACGTGTTTAGAAAAATGATTTTTTCTTTTTTTTTTCTCCCAGATTTATTTATTTATTTGAAAGGCAGAGGGATGGAGAGGGAGGGAGAGACACAGAGAGAGAAAATGGTCTTCCATTCTCTGGTTCACTCCCTAAATGGTTACAACAGCCAGGACTGAGCCAGGCTGAAGCCAGGAGCTCTGAAGTCCATCAGGATCTCCCATGGGATGGCAGGGGCCCAAGGACTTGGACCGTCTTCCGCTGCCTTCCCAGGCACATTAGCAGGGAGCTGGGTTGGAAGTGCAGCAGCCAGGGTTGGAACCAGCACTCCCAAAAGGGGTGCCAGCATGACAAGCAGCAGCTTAACCTGCCACGCCACAGTGCTGGCCCCTGGAAGAGTAACCTAAAGAGCAGCGTTTCCTGCTTCTCTTCACTTCCGCCCGCTGGCTCCCGAGAGTGCTGCCTGCCGGTGTGCGCGTGACCCCTGGGCTGGCCGGAGACTGGCTCTGGGCAACTTGGGCCTGCGTTGCCGGAATGATGCTGCAGCAGAAGATCCCTCAAGGGGAGACCCCTGCTCCCCCAGTGTGGATGGGGTGGGCGCAGGGGACAGCCTTGGGCCCCAGCCCCTCCCCTGCCACGCCTTCTCCACGATTGCGGCGTCCTCTGTTGTCCTTTGCTGCATGGGGCAGTGACGGAGGAGGAAGTGCTTGATAATTATGTATGAGCTGAGCCAGGGGACTCTGCGCGTGTGATGCAGGGGTGATTAGGGAGGATTACGAGCTCATCACTATGCATCAGCCCGCCCCCCAGCAGGGAGAGCCATGGGGCAGGCGGGCCACTGTCAGCTTGGCGTCTTTTCATTGCACAGATCCCCATGTCCCCTCGGGAGATCCCCCAAGCGATCAGCCCGGCTCGTTGAAATGCTGGCCGTGGAGCCGCCGTCTCTCCCCAGGTCCTGGGAGGGATGTGGGCCCAGCGGCTGCTGCCTGGGCCAGGCCTCCCCGTGTAGCCCAGCCCTGCAGCTGCCGGCTGGCGCTCACCCATCTTGACCGCCACCACAGGATGTCTCTGCGGCCTCTGCTTGGGTCTCTGCCTTGTGGCCCCCTTGCTGACCTGCTCTGTGACCTTGGCAGTTCACTTGCCTTCTGAGTGCACACATCAGACCCTGCTTGGACCTGTTGTGGGGACAAGGAGGCTGTGCTCACCCAGAGCCTGGGTGCTGCGTAGACCAGTACCCGGAAGCCAACCCCATTCAAGTTCCGTTGGCATGCTGGCCTCAGTCTCCCCGTCTGTGCAGTGGGCCAGGTATACTTGAGGATTGCTGATGCCTGGCTGTCAGCGAGCTGTGGGCTTCTCAGCTATGGGGTCTCTGCTCGTCCCCTCCGGGGGTCTCTGCCACAGGGAATACTGAGCTGCCCCCAGGTCTGGGCCCTGTGGGTGGTATGGTGGGTGTGGTTCTGGATGAGAGCTCAATGGCCCTGAAGCAGGGCTGCTGGCTGCCCTATCCAGGTTCCCCAGAGAGGCAGATGGGGACCCCGTCACTGTAGTGTTGGTGGCAAGGAGCAGAGGCCTGGTCCTGCCCCCCTGGAGGACTTCCTGCCATGATCTGGCCTCTGCTCTAGCAAGCAGGTCCCAGCCCCTTGCTCCGCTGAGTCCCTGTGACCCCTGCCAAGAGCCCACAGGAAGGAGCCCGCTGTGCATCCCCCACCCCCACCCACTCGGCTCTGGAGACTGCAGAGAGCCAGGGGCCTGCACGCTGTGGCACCATCTCTCCAGGAGCTTCCCAACCTACAACCCATTGCAGATAGGCCTTGATGAGGGGCGCTTGCCAGGCCCCTCGCCTCGGGAGCTGGGCCGAGGACCGCCCTCCATGTCCAGTGCTGGGTGGCCCTGTTGCTGGCCGAGGCCTCTGACTTGGCTGACATGCTGCAGATGAGAGCTTTGCCTCCGTCTCTCTATTGTGGGGTCCCCTGCCCAGCTCGTGCTCCCTCCCCTCCTCGGTCCCCCCTCGAGGCCCCGTCCCCTTCCTGTCCTCGCACTGTGCCCCCTTTCCACCTTCAGGGGTTCCTCCTCCTGCCTGCCGCCGCCCCGACCTGGGCCCGGGCTCTGCCTCATGTTGCCCCCAGCTGCTCCTTGCGGAAGGCCATGTCTGTGTTCCTGGGATCCAGGTGCAGCTCAAATCCTTGCCTCCCACCCACCCTTCCGGGCTGGCAGCACCTCTGCCCTCCACCTCCTGGCTCCCAGCCGGGCGGGGAGAGGCCTTGTCCTCGAGGGCCACTGCGGCTCGGTGACTGTGCTCGCCCTCCTGCCGAGTGCGTCCCCGGCTGTTGGCTGGAGACAATAATAGCCTGTTTTCTAAGCAAGATGAATCTTGCTGTCGTCCTACTTTCCAGTGCTCGACTCTTCTGTCCCCGGGTGCCTCTCGCTGCCCTGACGAAGCTCCTTACTCCCGGAGCTGTTATTTTTGACCCTTTAAAAGGTCTCTGAGATCCCGCCCGTCTTGGATCTTTGACTGACCTCCCACTTCAACAGAAGTTCATGTTTGGCCTCTGGGTTAGCTCAGGGCGGGGGGCGTCCCAGCCCTGCTTAATCCCTTGGCCTATGGGGAGGAGGGGCTTGTGGTAGAACAGTGGCCTCACCTGGTCACCCATCCCGGACACTTTGGGCCCCGTTCCAGCTGGCCATTTGGCCTGTGACCTTCTCTCTAAACATCATTCCTTGGGTTGTCTCCCTCAAGGGCCATCCCATGTGGGCTCAGCCTTGGCCTCTGACCTCCCTCAGCCTCCCCAGTTCAGGGCCAGACCACCTTCTGCCTACAGCAGGGAGTGCCTGAATCTTGCAGCTGTGGGGCTGCAGGATAGGGACAAAGGGAAGGGGGGGTGTGTGTGTGTGCAGAGATGGGCTGGTGTTGTAGACACATAGGTTGCCTAGGGCCACCGGACTCACCAAGGAGTGAGGCTTAGTGTGGTTGTGTTGGGGAAAAGGGAGCAGGCAGGGGCAGTCTGTGGAAGCCTTGTGCTGAGCGTGGGGCCTGGCTCAGGCTGTGATTGGCATGTGCAAGCCCCGGGAAGAGGGTGGGAGGAGGAAGTCTCACTGCGGGCTTTGGTGGGAGGGTGGGTTACAAGGCGGGGAGCAGGTGCTCATTGTCAGGCCCTGAGAAGCACGAGTCAGGGTGCTGGGCAGGGGCCCGGGGCAGCTGAGGTGGGCAGGGGAGAGGGCAGGCTCTGAGGCTGCCTGGAGCACTCTGCTCCTGCAGGCTGGGAGCAAAGTCAGACATGGCCGGTCTTTTTGCATCTGCAAAAGTAGATTGTAGGACACATTTTCCCCAGACAGGATGATTAACTGTGAATAGGAAGAGCTGGCCACGGGTGGCCACGTGGCCTGACCGGAGGCCCCCTGTCTGTCAAGGATGCAGTGCTGAAAGGGGTGCCCTCCTGGCATGGGACAGGCAGCATCTGTGCCTGGGAGCCCTGGACGGGGACAGTGAGTCGCAGAGGACTCTCTTTCATGCCATTGTCTGCGGGAGAAAGAAGGTCGATATTTTACATCAGCCGGCTATTCAGGAAAAGCATATTTCTTATCTTTTGGCATTGACTTAAATTGCCTTGCATAGTTGAAGACAATTGGTTACAAATTAATTCCATTTAAATAAGCAGTTAAATATGAAATGCTGAATCTGGGGGTTGTTAATGCAGGAATATTAATATTCAAAGATGGGAATTTTAAAGCCCAAGAAGTAGAGGGACATTATTAAAACTTGACAGTTACAGCAAAATGACAATTTGTGGTTTGGGGACCGTGGCTTTCTGGTTACTGTTAGCTTACATATCGAGTTAATATTTAGGATTGACTTTGTAATTGGCCCCTGGAAATCTGCATGAGGGGAGGGACCCTGAAGAGCTGAGAGCCTGACCCAGCCCCCTTGCTGGGGGGCAGAGCTGGGGGTTGGGTACTGCCTCTGTTTATCATGTAAGAAACTCCATGGGGGAAGGCAGAGGCCGGGGGGCAGGGGGTTGGGACCACACTGCTCACTCTTTTTTTAATTGATTTGAAAGGCAGAGCGTGGTGGGGGGGGATTGGTTCACTCCCCAAATGACTAACAGCCAGGTCTGTGCCAGGCCAGTGCAAGCACTTGGGCCTAAGTCCAAGCACTTGGGCCATCCTCCACTGCTTTCCCAAGTACATTAGCAGGGAGCTGGACTGGAAGCAGAACAGCCAGGACCTGAACCAGCACTCCAGAATGGATGCCAGCATCAAAATGGTGGCTTAGCCCACTGTGCCGCCACACCGGTCCTACAGTGCTCTCTCACTCTTTTTTTGCCTGCCTCTCATTTAGGGCCCACCAGGAAATTGTTCTCTGCTTCCAGCATAGCCTCCTACCCTCACAGGCCCTGGTGGGATTTTGTTGTTATTTTTACACAATTAATACATGTTTATTATAGAATACACCAGCCAACGTAGAAGCAACAACACCCAAATTTCACTTACCCAAATCACCCACATTTCACAATACCCAGAATCAAGGCTTTCCACTGTCTTGGAGCCTTCTGTGTGTATCTGTGTGTCTGAGCGTGTTCTTGATCTGAGTGTGTATTTGCATTGGTCTGCACATGCCCGTGTCTCTCTGAGTGTGGATCTTTGTGTATGTCTGAATCTATGCCTCTCTGAACGTGTGTGGGCCTCTGTGTGTACATCTGCAATTGTGTGCCTGTGTGGGGTGCATGTACGGAAGCCCCCTCTTAGCCTCAGTTTCACTGCCTGCAGTTTGCAGCTACCCACGGTCAGTGCTACAGTTTGCATGGGATATGGTTCCTGAACTCTTGCAGAAAATGAAATCCCAAAGTCACACACTGAAGGCGTGAAGAGTGGAAACTTATTGCAGTTATGGTATCAGGAAGGTGGGGCTGGAAGGAGGTCCTGAGGCCACCGGGGGCGTGTGCGCAGAATGTCTCTGTGCAGGGTTGGCTGTGAAAGCCAGGTCGGGCTCTGCATGCTGGCTTGCCCATTCCTCTGCACACACACTGCACTCCACCATTGCCTTGCTCTGCTCTCATCTGACCGGTGAACCAACCAACGGAGGCTTGCCTGATCTTGGACTGTGAACCTCCAAAATTGTGAACCAAAATGACCTTTCTTCCTGAATAGCTTCCTTTAGGTAGTTGTTATAGTACTGAAAAGCCATGGTCTGAAAGCGTCAATGGAAAATTCCAGAAATAAACAATGCGTACATTTTCAATTTGCAGGCCATTCTGACTAGCGTGATGAAATCTGTGGTCCCACCCCTCCCTGCCCAGGGTGTGAATCAGCCCTTTGTCCCCCACGACCACCTGCCAGTCACTTAGCCGTCTCAACTACTGTGCTGTTGCAGTTTTTGGGTGCCAGTGACCCTTAGTCTGCTTACTGATCCTAAGAGCAGCGAAGCACCAGGACACGCATCATGGGAGGACAGGTTGATTCTGTGGCAGTGCTGCAGGGCACAGAGGAAAAGACTCTAGTGGGGTTGCTGGGCCGCTGGGTCCACCTGTGAGTTTCTCAGTGTCTGTGCTGAGTCACTTCCCTGCTACCTGTGTACATTCCCACATTGTGTAAGGCGAAGCTCTGCTGCTGTGTCTGTCGAGTAGATAGGCCGTTGCTCTTCCTAAGGTCGCAGTGACATTTGGCAAAATGGGAGGCTGCATCTGTTGTCGTCTTGATTTATGTTGTCTGCTGCTCTGTGCTTCACCCTAGACCACACTGCTGCGTGGAGTCTCCTGGGTGTTTTACAAGCAGGGCTTTGATTTCTGTCGCATCGTGTTTGACATTGAATCAAGTAGTCCTGTTGGTGTAGTTAGGAATCCCGAAAGTCTCAGAGAGCTGGAATCTTCTGTGTTCTTGTCCCTGCCCTCGTTCGGCTGACTTAGCCAGGAGCATGGCTGCCGGCTTCACGTGATGGTACTAGACAGTTGTTGTCAGATGCCGGAAATGAGGTGGCCATAGGGAGTCCCTTGCGTGTGTGCCTGTCCTGATCTGACGTGGATGAGCGCTGGTATGCAGGGGGTGGGAGGCCTACCAAGGCCTCTCTGCTGAGGCCCACCCTGTGCTGGGCTATGTCTTTCCTTCACTACTTGAGCTCTGGGTCACACGTAGCTCTCTCCTACCAGGGATGTACCCTGACCCAACCTTTTTGTCTTCTGGGGTCACCTTTTCAAGTATGTCATCGTATCTAAGAATAGCTGTTGGCTTTGTGGATTTTTCTTTCTTTCTTTTCTTTTCTTTTTTTTTTTTTTTTGAAGATTTATTTATTTATTTGAAAGGCAGAGTTACAGAGAGGCAGAGAGAGAGAGAGAGAGAGAGAGAGAGAGAGAGAGGTCTTCCATCTGCTGATTCACTCCCCAGATGGCCACAACAGCTGGAGCTGTGCCAATCTGAAGCCAGGAGCTTCCTCCAGGTCTCTCATGTGGGTGCAGGGGCCCAAGGACTTGGGCCATCTTCTGCTTTCCCAGGCCATAGCAGAGAGAGAGATCAGAAGTGGAGCAGCTGGTACTTGGACGAGCGCCCTATGGGATGCCAGCATTGCAGACAGTGGCTTTACCTGCTGCACCACAGCACAGGCCTCGTGGATTTTTCTTAATGTTTGCTTTTTATTTCATTGATTTCTGCCCTTTTACTTTTCCTCCTAATTTTTGTAGGTTTTATTTATTTTTCCTCCATCTTCTTGAGGAAGAAGAAAGTGGCATTCTTGGGATGGCAGCCAGACTGTTGATTTCAGTGTTCTTTCCTACTAGATCAGGTTGAGAGCTAGACATTTTCCTCTAATCTCTGCTTTGGCTTCATTTTGTAGGTAATGTTTCTTTTTCTAAGTTCGTTGTGATTTTTATATTTGGACAGTGGGTCTGCACAGAAGCCTGTTACTTAGTTTCGAAACAGTCTGCTTTTGTAGCTCCTGTTACTGATTGCTAGTTTAATTCTGTTGTGATCAGTGGACAGTCTCTGAATCTGAACACACTGGAATGTGTTGAAACATAAGCGTAGGCTCATTACGTTGCCGGTTTCCTGTACGGTTGAGGAGGGTATACACTCTGCACACGTTGGCTGTCACATTCTGTCTGTCATTTGAGTCAGAGTGGTTACTTGTATTGTTCATATCTTCCACATCTTTCCTGATTTCTGTTTGCTTGTCCTTAGCACTGCAAGAGAG